>NC_057398.1:12971141-13277436 GCF_019320065.1 Cervus canadensis
TGGGTTTCTTCTTTAATTCTCTATTAGCAGCTGAATTTTTGGAAGACTTGATTTTCCGAATAGTTGAAGAGGAAGAGGAAGAGGAGGAGGAAGACTCTTGATTTTCAGAAACAGAATGTTCTATAAATCAAATAAAAAAGTTGATCACACCAACTGTGATTTAAAGCAAAAAAGAACTGCCAGTCCAAATGCAACAAGAAATGCTGTTTATTGATCTACAAATGTCATATTCTGCTTTTGTTTTATCAGTAAAATGAGCAACTGCTCTTGTAAATAAATGTCAGTTAAAAGCAAGGCACCTGAGCTTGTCACAGATACTAGAGTATAACTATTCAATATATAACTTTCACTCAACTTTCTTATATCCCACTGAATCAAGTCGTTATACAAAGAAAATCGTGAACTCTTTTTTTAAAAAACAGTAAATCTTGTTTCTTCTGATTAGTTTAATCTAGTCCTGTACAGTTTGGTAAATAAGAAAAATAACTTTGGCTTGAACTTTGACTTAAACAAAAAGTGTGATGAGCCTTTAATGACTTAGAAGATCACCTTATTCTATGAAGAGCTCATAGAAGTAGTCCACCTACAGATTGTTTCATCTTAGAAACAACCTTTTGTTACATCTGTCATCTTCCTACCTTCTGTTATTTCCTCTGATTCTATAACTTTCTTAGTCTTCTTCTTGTTTGGTGATTTGGGTGAACGTTTGGTTGTTGATTTGATGGTCTGAGATGCTCCTGGAGGTGGAGGTGCAGTCTTTGGAGGTGGAGGTGTTGTGGGGTTATGCACTGAGGCCAAGCAAGACAGGTCGGTTAACATCTTGTTCACATTCATCAGCAACTCTAACTGTGAAAGGCACAGATGCCATCTGGCTTCAAGAGTAGATGCTGGTGAAAACCGGTGCAGGCAAGCTCTCAGCCCAGCACTAACTACTCCAAACTAATGAATTCTGAGAATGCATTGCTATTTAAAAAAAAAAAAATGATTCTCAAATCACTGTAAATTATGACTTGGAGCAAAGACTCAGGAGTCAGAAGACCTGAATTCCAGTTCTAGACCTGCAAGGCTCTGCTGTTGACCTTGGACAAATGGGCAAACCCTCTTGAACCCCCTTGCCTGCAAACTGAGATGTTTTCTCCTAGATGATTTCCTGAGGTGTTTGCCTGCCTAAAAAATGCTTAACTCTATGCACTCCATTCTTTATGCCAGCCTTCTGTGATACAAAAATAATCCCTGCATGTGGTTGACAGATATTTGTGCTCTCAAGAAGAAAAATATAAAAATTACATTCTCCTGTTGTCATATTCATTTAAATCAAATGACACCAATTTACCTTCCTTTTTTTTTTTTCAATTACAAAAGTTCTACATGAATATTTACCCCTGGAAGAATTTCACACTTTCATATTATGCTTTCCTCAAAATGCATTGCCCGTCTCCAAGATAAAATAGCTTAATGGTTTGGCATGTACCTTTTTAACCTTTTATTGCCCCTACTCTTTGCCCCTTCTCATGCCTAGAAGAGAAGACATGGAATATGTTTGATCATTAGAAACGAGAAGAAAAGAAGAGGGACTTATCTGAAAGATAAGAGAACAGGGAGAGAGAAGGGCCCCTGGGTGGAGGAGAGTGGTGATAAATCCTGCTACTCTTACCAAACTTCTCCTCCAAACTCTGTTTTTGTAATTTCCATGAGCTGACCACCATAACGTTCCCTCTTTGTCCTTCCACCCCACGAAAATGCCAGGTACCACAACTTGAAAAGTTTTTTCACATTCTAATGATCTTGACCAAGCTATTTAACCTCTTGGACTGTTTTCTCACCCACATTCAGAGGTGCTTGACTGCTTCAATTCTTGAACTGTTAGGACTTTTAGACATATAGATGCCTATAAGCAGTATCTATAGCAATCTTAAAATGACTAAGTGGTGAGTTGCAAGACAGTTCGGGTGTTTTGTTTTGTTTTTTTTAAAGAAAATGCTGAAGCTCTAATTGATGCCTCTATTTTCAGTTGGACCCTGACGATCTCTGTAAATTCTGTGAATGAAGCACTACCTTCATCAATTTTTGTTCATTGAGTTTTACATACACCTCAAGTAATCTAACCCGCCACTTGGTAGCTAAACTATTGCCTTTATTAATATGGTTCTCTCAATGATTGATCATTCTCTAATCGTTTTCCCTCCCCATCCATCCTCTGCCCAAAATAAATTCTTAGTTTTTTGTCTCACAGCCAAAACAACTATCAGTGATGAGTGAATAAGAAGCACTCATCTCATAGGTCCATCTGAAAGCTGCAGGAACTCTGCACTTGGAGATTTTAATTACAAGGGTGTTGTCGCCATTATTTTTGGAATGTTTTCCAGTGAAAACATTGAAGAGTTAAGAAATGTTCCTCCACTATGCTGATTAATAGTTTTCCACCCTATTTCTTCACTGTTTGAAAGAAGCAGAAGATGCAATCTTATTTAAATAAAATGATAAGATTATGCAAGCAGTACTCATTTTCACTTTTACTTTACAGATAATCTTGTTTTAACGGTAGGATTTAAGAGCAAACATTTGGTAAAAGAAAGGAATCAACTATTTAAATACATTTTTGTAAATCTTTTTTCTTTTGGTAAATTTAGAGGGTTTTATTAAGCTGTCAGAGTACTCCTTCAGGACCTATAATCAGAGAAGAGGATTTAAAAACGAAACTAATCGCTTCTCGGCCTTTTGGCTAAGATCAAGTGTAGTATCTGTTCTTATCAGTTTAATATCTGATACGTCCTCTATCCGAGGACAATATATTAAATGGATTTTTGGAATTAGGAAAAAAAAAAAAAGGAAAAAAAAAAAAACGAAACTACCTTTTTTATTGATCCCTTCATATACAGACATTTAGATAGAGACTATTGAGGAGACTGTAGAGAGGGGAGAGGAACACAGTAGACAGTTAACTGCAAACAATAGACAGTTTGACAGTAAACTTTGGTTTGCTTATCAATTTAGTGCTTTAAACTGACTCCTAAGTTTACTAGTTCAGAGAAGTTGAACGTGTTGATTCTGTCCTCAGACACACACTCAAGAACACTGAGAGCAAAAGCACAGATAGGTCAAAGGACAGTTGACTTTTTGAGGTCAGCACAATGGGATTAGACAAGAAATCATCAAATGAGCGGGATACTGTCCACGTAACCTGCAGCTGAGCCACACCTGGAGGAGAAAAGCATGGATACTTGGCCCCCATCTCTGTTACTCAACCTGCGATCTCTTGTGCTCCTGGAACCTGGCTGAGCCAGGGAGTGATAGAAAGACGCGTTCTTTCTTTAATTCATCATGGTGAAACAAAAAGCTTACGTGTTAGTAAAATCAAGAGCCGAGGTGGACCACGTGTTAGACATGATCTGTGGCGCTAGGGGAGGTGCCCAGATCTGGCTGTACTGGGAAGCGCTGAGGGTAACCGGATGCTTACCTTCTTCACAAAAAGTGCCGTAATCGGAACAGCACTTGCCGTACTTCTTACAGTCTGAGTCGCAGTCACACTCCCTCCCTCTTGCAAAGGATTCGAAGCAGCGGCCTTTACAGGAAAGCTCTACCGAGAGCAAAGCAAAACATTATGGATTATTGGTTGCGTGGTCAGTGGTGCCTATGTATTGATTAACCATTTTCCACCTTACAGCTGACTAGAGCTCCAAAAGTGCATAGCTAAGTCTTCTCTGGAATTTGGAAAGTGGTTAGTTTCCCAAATGAAGACAGCTGAAGTCAAGAAAGAAATCTGGAGACTTGGGGAAACTATTCTTGCCCTTCAAGGCTCCAAGAGACATCCCAGTGCTGTCTGAGTCATTTCATGTATGGACAGTGGAAAATTGAGAAATGTCTAAAGAGGTAAGTATCCTTCATATGAATTCCCCCATCCTCTCCTCACACCATTACTTTCCAAACTGATTTTTGTTAATTGATCATACATATTCTATAACAATATATCCTAAAGAGTCAACTTAAAATAAATAGGTCACTAGTTAGGCTCAAAAATTTTTCAGAATGCACAAACCTTTATTATGACAACCTGGCATGGTATAGAGCTGAGAGATGTCAGCCCAATCCTTTGATATGGACTATATAAGAGAAATCTGCATGTTTTCCCCAAGAGCCTTGGTTAAAGCCACAGTGCCAGTAATACACAGGCATATTTGAAATAATTACCTTACACAACAAATAAATTGTACAACAATATATTTACCAACTTCACATGCAAATTCTAAAGCCGACATAACTTTGAGCCACCTTAATAATTTTCACAAAAGTGAAATTTTTGCACATTAACAACAAAATGGTCCAAAATATGTTTAAGTGAACTATCATAACTTAAAATTGTACCCTTTGGTTTTAACTGAAATTCATCATTAAATACTCATTATTAAACACTGTAAAGTGCCTTTTTTCATGTAACCTAAAACATATTAATATCAAAAAGTCAAACAGTAAGCAAAATTATTTTATTTCCATGAACTTCTTTGATGAAGATATTGAAGGGCTCCATCACTAAGTAATTACTTCTCTGGTTAATAGCAAAGAATTACTACTGTTTACTTCATGACTCCTGAGTCACTGTATTAAGTCTCTATTTAAAACAAGAGCTGATGCTGGGCCCTAGTCAATAGCCTTGTGCGAGTGACAGGTTTCCAGGTTCCCCTCCCTGTCCCGCTACGGTTGCAGCTTGGACGGCATCGTCAGGCACAGCACACTGCAACATTTACGCGAGGGAAGGGAGAAAGGCACTTCAGCACAAAGACGTGAACAGGTTGACAACAGCACTGCTCTCACGGGACATGAGCTTGACAGAGGAGACACCAGCTCTCAGGACTTACCCACGGTGCAGACTTTCTTGAAGTCAGGGCAGCACTCCATGTAGTGTTGACAGTTATAGTCACAGTTGCAGATGGCATCTCTAGAATACCCTTCCCCACATCTCCCCGCACAGCTTGCTACATCTAAAATCATACAACACTAGCGTAAACATGGCCAAATGACTTTATAAAAAGAAGGGGTCTAAGGAGTAAGACTAAGCCTCTCGGTGATGGAGAATTTTATCCATTGGAAAAGGCTGGGAAGGATGGTTCGCGATGGGTCCCAGTGACATTTGCTTCCTCCTAGGTGACCTTGACCATGCCTCTTTAGTCATTACTAGACTGAGAACATAAATACACCTTTGAAAACCAGGCTGAGTAATGGCTTTGGACAAAGAGGGTGCTCTTCCTGGGGGAGGGCTGGCAGCTACAATTCTACGAATGCTGCCATTTACCGAGCAGCTCCGTGCTGGTCACTGAGTCATACATTATCTCTAACACTTATGAAACGTTGCCAGGAGAGTTTCAGTAGTCCCTTTTTTAGAGATAAAAAAGCTGAAACTCAGAAATTTTAGGAACTTGCTCAAGGGCACCCAGTTAGTTAGTAGTTCCAGCATATATGTATTACAGGTCAGTGAACACCTATCAATCATTCTTATCAACCTCTTTCACTCTTAGAAATGTCCTGATTTGTATAACAAATTGTATGGTCATCCTAAGTAAACAGCCCACCTAGAATTTGAACTCTGATATATCTGAATCCAAAACCCAAACTTTCCCCACCCAATCACATTGCCTCTCATTCCTGATGATGCATTTATAGCAAGCTGGCTATGCCAGCACTAATTTTCCCATACTCCTGCTCCTTTCGTTGGTGGGAATATCTGGGGTCTATAAATGTGAGAAGAAGTCAGAGGCCTTCAACCACTGCTAAAGAGAGTACAAAATAGGTAATTCTTGAAAAACATCTGAGCATGAATATAAAAGTCATGAACAGAATTATTTTAGATAAAAGTATAATTATCCTTACATATATTTTTTAAATCATTTGGAAACACCATGAAAACCTCCCTGAGAAATAACCACAGAAATGTAACAACTGAACCCATCCGTGGAATAGAGACTGGCAGGTGCAGCGTTCTAAATCCACAGAGGGACTTTGAAGCACTGAAAAAAATCTCAGAATAATGAATCCAGGAAAATTAAAGTCTTACTATGCAAGTAAAACATTGAACATTAGGACAACTTTCAGAACTTTTTACATACATATGTGCACAATGCATATAAAAATGCATATCATATATAGTGTATGTATATAAATACATATATTATATATACAGAAAAAAGGGGAAGAAATTGAGAAGGCAAGAAAAGCAGACAAGACAACATCAAAAGATTATTTTACAACTAGCAGATTTCTGAAATGGGACGTCAGTTATTTTTATAGGAAAAATTTATTTCTTTGGATTTAATGAATGTCCCAGTTTTATTGATGTTGGTTTTAACAACTAGTTTTAAATTCATTTAATTAAAGGAGAGGAAAAATTTTTGTGACCCACCAATAGTATTATGAGGAAGTGACTTAGGAAATGCACCTGTGTTATGAAACTTGTAACGTTATTCTGAGAGAGCAGAAGAGCATGGAGACACCAGAGTAGTCATCATTCCTGATTAAATATTTATATTTGCTCTCATGAGTTTTTCCACCTTACCTAAGTGATTCTGAAACTATGTCCAAGCAGGCAGGTATCTCACATGCTCAGTTTATTTAATCACTTCACTGGAAGTGTCTACCTTACAAGAGTAATTTTGCCATAACAATTATGTACCTTGATTTTTCTTCTCTCATATTTTGCTTATCAAAGAAAAAAAAGGGAAACAGAAATCCAAAGCTTGGTGTTATTGTTAAGTAATCTATTTTATGATGCTAGAGACTTCTGTTAAGGTGATTACACTGCACATACCTTAACATTTTCTAAAAATGAATAATAAGAACTGTTCTTACAGGACTATTTTTGGAGGGCTATGAATGGTTCAGTATTGTAAAATGACATTCACACCTGTGTAAATTCCTATCTGAAGGAATAGTCCTTGAAAGAAGAAAGCACACTTTCAAGATTACTAAAATGCCCTTCGAAATGTAAATATTCACTGTAGTATATTTATATCAACATGATGCCAACATAAGCTATTGATAATTTATTTGATATAAAAGATTAGTTGAATTTATTTGTAAACATGTAGGAAAAATCATATGCTGTTTAAATATTGTTCATTTCAGTTAATCTGATGATATATCATTCCAACATAGTTTTATTGTGTGTCTGTGTTTTTTAAACCTTTGGGAGAACCATAGAACAATAAGCACAAAAACTACTCTATTGAAAAGCTCAAAACTTCTAGAAAGATTTCATAATACAAAATGCTTATTAATATGCTACATATTCTTTACTTACTTTTAAGGTTTTACTATGCATTAAACTCAGACAAATATCATTTTTAGAAAGTTATTTCTTTTGTTGTCATAAAAATCAGAACTGAACAATTAGCAATCTCTGTCAAATAAAAGTATTTCTGACGGTTAAGGTACCTTGAGAAGAAACTTGCTGAATTGAGAAAACAGAAAACAGCAGCAACAAGTAAATGGGAAGCGTTTTCCACTCCATGGCTGCTTTCAGGTACTGAGCCCTCGCTGAAAAGAAAATAAAAGTATTAGAAAACTCCTCTTGGATCTCACCACCAATTTATGCTTGTATTACAGCATTTCAATCATTTTAAAATTCAATTTAATGATAAAAAAAACTTTCCCATTCTTAAAACAAGACATTTAAAAGTAACCAGCCTTAATTCATTGTAAATACTTCACCATTAATCATCAAATCACCATCTCAATCATGTTACTGGCCATTTTAATACTTTAGAATCTCCCAAATAGAAAAAAAAGACCTATCTTAAAACTCTATTCAAATTATAGCAAGTACTTACAGTGCAAGGTTTAAATCCTATGTTGAAGGGAAAAAATAAGTAACCAGCTTTAGTAAAATTTGATTTAACAAACAGAGTTATCATTCCAACTTTCTCTTAACTCTCAATATAAATTCATAAGCTTTCAGCAGGTGTATTGCATAAATGTGATTCTTTTCTAAACTCTCCAACTACTATCCTTATAAATCTTTTCAAGTACCTTTAATAAAGTATATCCTTATTGAATTGAAAACATATAATTCCATGAAGCAAGTTAACTGTAACACTTACCCGTAAAAGGAGAGATGAATTTCTCCAGTGTCCCGTAAGTCTTATATATCAGAGCAAATATGTTAGGATGAACCAATTAGTCCAAAGGTTAGACAAAATCAACAGTGACAACCTATGAAATCAAACTTTCCTCATTTATTGGAACAGGTCCCAGACGACCAGACTTAAGTAACATCTGGAAAACACTTTCATTAATAAAATGACTACTACAAATAAATTTAGATTTATTGGCCCAAACACACTTCTAATTTCTAAGTGAAGTGAACAAATTGTTCTGAGATGGTAAATTGCTTGGCAGGCTTTGACTAGTGCAGCAACTTTAAAATAGTCAAATGCTGGTATCATTTCTTTTTTTTTATTTTTCCAGTTAACCCAGCAAAGAGTGTTTTTGAAACTTTATCTAGTTTCAGCTTATGGCATAAGTTTTCTGAACTTATACATTTAAATGTTTAATTCTTTTCTTGAGTATTTTCATTTTTCCCTGAGCACAGAAAATATGCTTTCAGTTACCTATTAGGTGGATGATTTTCACTGTGGATTTTATAACTTCCTTTACTATGTAAAAACCTGCTTAAAAACTACATTGATGTCTCCCTTGACACCTTTATTTAAGCCCAGCAATATTTGGAAAACATTTTACTTATTCATGTAGCTTCCTTGTCACAGAGAAAATGTGAACCATCAGCTTCCTAGAGTTGGGTCAGCTAGCTCAAGGTTATACCCGGTTTGATAGGAAGTGTTCCTGTTCAAGGGCTTCCCAGGTGGCGCTAGTGGTGAAGAATACGCCTTCCAATGCAGGAGACTTAAGAGACGTGGGTTTGATCCCTAGATTGGAAAGATCCCTTGGAGAAGGGAATGGCAACGCACACCAGTATTCTTGCCTGGAGAATCCCATGGACAGAGGAGCCTGGTGGGCTACAGTCCCTGGGGTCACAGAGAGTTGGACCCCACTGAAATGAATGAGCACGCATGGACGTGCCTGTTCAAGTCCTCTCTACCTACATAGGGCCTAGTTTATGTCCTAGCACCTCCCTGAAATCTTGTCAGATCAATATAAAGCACGACTGGAATGATTATTGAATTAACTGTTCATCTGTCTTATTCCCACCTCCCAGGCCCCTCGAACAATCTGAATATCCCCAGGACAACTAACTTCTATGTCTTCATATGTAGTCCAGTGCTTCACCAAGGATGTGTTCCATACAAGCTTATTGAACCAAACTATTGTGAGTTGGAGTCTGCTGTATACTATGCGTTTGGTAGGTGCTACACTTAATTATCATTAAAAAATGCCTTTAAATTTATATATAATCATCCATATTTTACAAATAAGATGAAGACACACAAATGAAGAATCTGTGACCCTACTAAGGATACATAAATGAGTAGGAGCAAGAGCCAAAATTTGAACCTATTTATTTTGAGGTCTACTGTGTTCCTACTCTGTCTGGCTCCCTTCTGATGAAAGTCACCCCTTCAGTACTTAATCATAGTACTAAATGTTACTCCTCCGTGAGTACATGTGGGTTTATGTGACTGTGACCTTTGTAAAGCCAGAGATGATAATATAAGCATCTCTTTTGTTTCCACAATTCTTATTCTGGGCTATATGTATGAGGACAAGTTAGAGACTATCTGATCTAAATAATCTCCTTTCTCTGAGAACTACCTCCCTGACTTTAGGGATGTTTCCCTTTTAGCCAGTTTCATATACATGATCTTGCCACATCAGACTCAGCCAGCAAGATTGGAAATAGAAACCTGAAATAAACTAGGTTAATATGTTTCCCTGTCCTGGAAATTTGGAATTGCAACCCAGAGATGACAAGTTTGTCTACGTAGACATATAATGTGTGAACAACTGTCTAAAGAAGTAGAGAAAGTCCTTCAGAATAAAGATAATGCAAATGAAGGAAGCAGTCACACAGAGAGTGTTCTGAGAGCTTTCTGGGTCTTGGTTATTCCTTGTTCCTGAGACCCATTTCCCTTCTTACCCTGGGTCTTTACGGCAGATTCTCCCTTAGGGGATGAAAGTGGCTAAAAATTATGATTTGTCTTACTTAAAGTCACTAATCAGTACATAGCAGATGTAGAGACAATCCTGTTGGATGGAACTGAACTGAATTAATTCTTAGCTTTCCTGAGGTCAAGAAGGGGAAGCTAGAAGCTTTGTAACTTTTTCAAGTCAGATGTTTACATTGTTTTCTTGTTAGTTGGTTGAAATGCTGGGAATACCAAGAATATCAGAAATACACACAGACATATATTCTTAAACAGATTGAGTTCTGATTATTGCCTTCTAGAGTTATCTGTACTAATGTTTTCCTTCTTTGGATAAAGATGGAAAATCATTAGAATGATGGCAAGATATATTCTTTTTTATTTGGCTGCATCACATGACCTGTGGGATCTTCGTGCCCCAACTGGGGATCAAACCCATATGCCCTGCAGTGGAAGCATCAGTCCTGCAGTGGAAACTGGACTGCCAGGGAAGTTCACAAACGGTGTTCTTAAAGTGGCTGAAAAATTTTCTCTAGTAATTCTTGCTAAATTCACCTTCTAAGCTTAGGAAACTGACAACACACACACATAATTGCGACCAATAACAACTTTAAACATATTCACTGAGACATCAAACACGTTGTCTCTGCATATTACAGTAGGGAAAAAATGGGAAACTTTATTAAATATTAAGCTCATGGAGTTTAACCTGATTTGTATAATTCTATTGGGTAATGAAGCTATCTGGGTAAGTAAAGTTTGCCTCTAAAGTATGGCAGTATTTTCATTTTATCTACTAACTATACAAACTGTACTAAATACTTCATTCTGTGAGTAATGGACCATTCAGCCTTCCTTGCTGACCAAACAGAAATCTTTCCATTAGATTATAGGTTCCCCCTCTGAGATTTCTTTTCTCATTTAAACGTTTTTTCTTAATGTTCACTTAAACCTCACTCAATTGGGATAAAAATTATCTCAGGACTGGTTTTTGGTGTGAGGGACATGGGGAGGAGGGTAAAGAGAGGGGGAGAGGGTGTTAATAATATTGGCTCCTACCCTCATCTTCTAGGGATGTTTTTCACTGGATTCACCCTCATGAACACCAGTGTCTGTGCTTGGCAGCAACACAGTGATGCCTTCAGAGAACATTCAAGTGTGTTTAGGGATATTTTCTCTGCATTAAATTATTGCAGCAACACAGTGATGCCTTCAGAGAACACTGAAGTGTGTTTAGGGATATTTTCTCTGCACTAAATTATCCCAGACCGATGTGTCCTTCTACTTGCTGTGCTGTCTCCCCATCCCTGCTCTTCCTTGTCACTTTGCCCCGTAGCCAGTGGATCTGCATCGAGCGGCTGCTCTCCACCTTTCCACACTTCGGATGCGTTTGTTTCTTCCAGAAGCAGCCTAGGAAAAACTGAAGGCCGGGAAGGGAAAGCCACAGAGGCAGTTTTGCTCTCCATTGCCCCAGTGTTGCTCACAATGCCAAATTAACGTACTCTGGAACAGGGGTCCCCAACCGGTCTGTTAGGAACCTGGCCACACAGCTGGAGGTGAGTGGTGGGCAAAACCAAAACCATCCCTGCCTCCCACCCTCTGTAGGAAAATTGTCTTCTATGAAACCGGTCTGTAGCCAAAAAGGTTGGTGACCTCTCCTATGGAATAGAGCAGAGGATTTGGGGACCACCTCAGGCTTCCTAGGTGGCTCAGCGGTAAAGAATTCGCCTGCCAGTGCAGGAGATGCAGGAGACTTGGGTTCAATCCCTCGGTCAGGAAGATCCAGTGGAGGAAGGCATGACAACCCACTCCAGCATTCTTGCCTGGAGAATCCCATGGACAGAGGAGCCTGGGAGGCTACAGTCCGTGGGGTCACAGGGAGTCAGACACGACTGAGACACAGCATGACACCACACATGGTCTGTCTGCTCTGTTCATAGCACTTTCACAGAGTTGTGGCTTTTTTTTTTTTCCAACATGGATTAAAAGTCTGACCATTACCTAAGAATTACTGCATTTGTTTGCGGAGGTCGTGGGCCTTTTCTACCCTCTTCCAGATGCCCAGCTAGAGATTCCGCTGCCCAGCTCCCCATTCAGTCGTGCGTGACAAGGTGACTGCATTTTCTCCAGTGAAATGTGAGTGGATGGAGTATGTACAGCCTCCACTCTGCCTCCCAGACAGGAAATCACTTGACCTGGACACCCTCTTTCCCCACTTCTCATGGAAAGCTACATGGCGCATGCACATGTCTTAATTGTGCCTCCCAGTGATCTGATAACTATTGTAATTAAACCCATTTTACCTTTGAGCTAGTTAAGACACAGAAAGATTAAGTAATGTGCTTAAGACTAGAAAGCAGTAAATGGTAAAGTGAATATGTTAACCACGCCTGCCGGCTACAAAGCCATGATTTTAACCAATTCTGTGACCCAGTGCGTCATATCCAAGGTTAATAACTACTTTGTGCTCCTACATAACTTTCTTTGTATTCTATAAGGGGATTTCTTACTTATCAATATCCATTTTTCACACTAAGTCATAAGCTTCTGAAGGATCCAGAGTGATTACATTAGGCTCATTCTGTAGTGTATATTCTTTCTGTACCTAATTGATACTCTATATGTTTGCTGAATTTAACTCAAGTTTACTGTCTTTCTTCTAAGGGCTACTTTGCCATCACATCTCTGTTTTCCAGCCATTACCAGTACAGCATTGCAATCTCTCCAATATACATCACTTGGATTCCAGATGTCAAGGAAGGATATTATGTATGACAGCTCAGACGAAATCATTACAAATGTATTTCCCAGAAGCCAACAACGTGAGTAATTTTCACGTAACTGTTAAGTGAGTGAAAGTGAATTGGGATGTTTTAATAACTCAGTGTGACAAATACTTGAGACTGGGAAATTCAGAGAGTGGGAGCGAAGTTTGGCTGTGGTTGAAGGACCACACATAGGTGGGACAAGAGGAAAGTCTTCCAAGAGACACCATCTAGGACATTTTATTGAGTCATTCCAAAGCAGAAATGCCAGGCTCTTCAAAGACACTGAGCATAATGCAGTTTTGGCTGATAGTACAACATTGCCTAATAGTCTTTGTAAAAATCCCTTTGTCTGCCCATGGTAGCTAGTTTCTGTCAAAAGAATTAAGAAGCAAGACATTTATGATGAATTGCTCCAGTGAAAATTTTCTTCACCTTGATACAGAAAACAATCAGAAGCTTAAAATAAAACTCAATGTTTTTTCCCCTCTTGACCCTTTAAGCTGTTGCCTTATGAAACTGGACTTCAGAAGGTCTTTACATCTCAGGGGGCTCCATTGATCTTGGTTGAATGAATTCATGAATCAGTGTTACAGCTAATATTAGACCCTCTCCTTCCTCTCCCTTAGACAGGGAAGGACAGTCTTGGTATTTACAAGCCCCTTATTTCTTTGTATGTGAGAATTAAGCCACAAGAGGGAAGGGACTGGAGAGGGAGATGAAAAGGATGGTTATTTATTTATCCTCTATTTGAACTCTGCTCTTTCTGCAAAGGAAGCATTTATGGCAGGGGCTTGGTATAGGCCAGATCTTTTTGTCCCCTCAAGTCCTCCTTGAAGTGTAGTATCATGAGGAGCTGTACCCTTTATGGAGGTGAATTCAAGGTCCCAGCAGTGTCCCCCAGAGTCTGGTCAGGCTTCAGCTAACATTCCCACCAACTCCCATCCATGTTTAGTGAATACCAAGTAGGTGAAAGTGTGAAAACGTTAGTCGCTCAGTCGTATCTGACTCTTTGCAACCCCATGGACTGTAGCCCACCAGGCTCTCTGTCCACAGGATTCTCCAGGAAAGAATACCAGAGTAGGTTGCTGTTCCCTTCTCTTGGAAATCTTCCTGACCCAGGGATTGAAGATCGGGGTCTCCCGCATTGCAGGCAGATTCATTACCATCTGAGCCACCAGGGAAACCTAAAAAGGTACCAGGCACTTATTCTTATTAAAACAAGACAAACCTAAACAAAAACAAAACAAGTAATGAAGTAGGTTTTATTATTATTCCCTTTTCAAGTAAGGAAACTGAGTACAAGCATTTCAGTAGCTTTTCCTCTGATTGGAAGGAGGATTCCAGCCTACGCTTGTCTAAAAATTATAGAGGTAGATTCTTTTAATGTTACATTCCAAATTCTAACACTGAACTACTGTATGAACCAAAAAAAGCTTTGGATCTTTAAAACATTGATCCAGTTTAAAAGATAGACGTGGCTTGCTCCTTCATAGATGGCTGTCATCATAGATGACAGCATAGGTGATGAATCAGTAGAATAAGACAAGTAAGTCTCAGCTTTTAATTTTTATTTAATTATAAAAATGTTTTAACTAATAAAAACATTCATGTATAATTTTACCATTTGTAATACAACTATTTATATACTTACATATTCTCTTCAAAATTTTGTCCATATGCCAATTGTTCAGTGGTAAAGAAAATCTGCCTGCAGTGCAGGAGATGCAGTTTCGATCCCTGGGTGGGATCCAGAGAAGATCCCCTGGAAGAGAGCATGGCCACCCACTCCAGTTGTGTCGGGAAAATCCCATGGACAGAGGAGCCTGGTGGGCTATGGTCTATAGGGTCGCAAAGAGCTGGACACAACTGAAGTGACTTAGCACGCATGTACGCACCTAGAAAAGGACTTGCACATAAGAAGTGTTTCATGAAATATCGAGTTGAGTTTAGTGAAACTGTAGAATTATCATCAGTAAGACAGGCCTTTTTAAAAATTCTTTTTTCCCATCCCAACAAGCAAAATGAGTTGCTACTTAGATACACTCCTGTTTATTTTTCCATTTTACCACATGCATTTGTAGAAATGAGAAAACTAATGGATGTGATATCTGGCCTTGGAAAACAGGTTGTAAAAACCCAGTAAGGCAAGGAACAGTGCTGGGAAGAGAAGTGACTCTCGGAGGAAACTTCCATTGAAAGACCCCAGAACTCAGAAAACTTACAATCAGCCCTCCATAATGTTGAAAACAGAAACTGCTCTCTCCTTTGGTTCTTTTTTCCTTTATGGCTCATCTTAAAGTATATTGCTAGTTAAGAAAGTTAGCTAATGAATGCTAAAGGGCAACACTGAAGCCAGCAGCCAAAAGCTAATATCTTTCCCGGCACCTTTATCTCTTCCATGCTTCCTGTAGAAAAGGAATGTGGGGGACTTACGGAGAAAAGAAGTAAAAGGCCAAAAAAGATAAATCTAGACGTAAGTAGCTGACACAGTCTTGCACAGAACCACCTATCTTTATTCAGTACAAGGCAGGTAGGAATACCAGAGGAGGGAAAAGGCAGAGCAATTTATTTGAATGCCAGTAAAACTAAAGTTGGGATTGTTTAAAACTTTTGAGAAACCAGTTGGACTATCTTGTGGCTCTGTTTTTGAATCTAAAAAATTAGTTTGACACAGGAAAGTCAAGAAACTACAGATTGTGTAATGCAATGATCCGGAAAATTTTATTTTTTTAAGCGACAACTCATTTTGCACCCCCCTGTTGCCTTCCCGAGAGAGACCACTTGGTTGAAATAAGAATTTCATAAGCCCTTAGCAAAGTACAAGCTGGCCAGCATTCAGGCATTCTGCATAGTAAAGAGAGGTAGAAGGAAGCAGAGGGAGTGAGCCCTGGGTTGGAGAGAAGATGGAGAGAGAAACGTATCTCCAACGGAAAATTGAAATAAACAGCAACTGACTAATGAAGACTTATTAACTCATGTGCTCTGTGGTGTGCAACGTCACTCTTCCTGTCCTTGTTCCTTACACAGGCTGTTTTCAACTTTTAAAAAATATTTATTTATTTATTTTTGGCCACGTTGGGTCTTTGTTGCTGCGTGGAACTTTTCTCCAGTTGTGGTGAGCGGGGGCTGCTCTCTGGTTACGGTGCTCAGACTTCGCACTTGCGACGGCTTCTCTTGCGTGGGCTTCAGTAGTTGCAGCATGTGGCTCAGTAGTTGTGGCTCCCAGGCCTTAGAGCGCAGGCTCCGTAGTTGTGGCACATGGGCTTCGGTGTCCTGTGGCATGTGGGATCTTCCCAGGCCAGAGATCGAACCGGTGTCCCCTAAACTGTAAGACAGATTCTTACCCACTGAACTACCAGGGAAGGCCTCTTTACACAGTCTTGAATAAATCCCACCATGTTGACAAAAGTGTTCGATATCAGTGGATGTGTTGACCATGGTCATGGTGGGCACTGTGTCAAACCAGAAGCTACACGTAGACCACTCTCGTACTTGACCTCTAAGAAAACTGAAGAGTGAGATGACATCTAATATGTAAAATATTAGGAAAAGGGGCTGCCTCATCAGAGCTGCTTTCAGAGGCTGAGAGTCACAAGGAGGGGTATGGGCTGACACCATGAATAGCTCCGATGAATTAAGGAATGGCTAGAGCTGATTGAGACAGTGAAGTCGCTCAGTCATGTCCAACTCTTTGTGACCCTGTGGACTGTGGCCCACCAGGCTCCTCTGTCCATGGGATTTCCCAGGCAAGAATACTGGAGTGGGTTGCCATTTCCTTCTTCAGGGAATCTTCCCAACCCAGGGATCGAACCCAGGTCCCCTGCATTGCAAGCAGATGCTTTAACCTCTGAGCCACCAGGGAAGATCTAGTTGAGAAGGCAACGGCCACCCACTCCAGTACTCTTGCCTGGAAAACCCCATGGACGGAGGAGCCTGGTAGGCTACAGTCCATGGGGTTGTGAAGAGCCAGACACGACTGAGGGACTTCACTTTCACTTTTCACTTTCATTCATTGGAGAAGGAAATGGCAACCCACTCCAGTATTCTTGCCTGGAGGAGCCTGGTGGGCTGCCGTCTATGGGGTCGCACAGAGTCGGACATGACTGACGCGATTTAGCAGTAGCAGCAGCAGAGCTAATTGGAGGCTTTGAGAGAATCTCTCTGACCTGAAGACGATATGGAGCAGTCAGGCAGAGCCCTGCCATGTTCCTGGGGCCTCTGTCAGACACAGAGTCCTGGCAGGGATAATTCTTACTCTGTTCCGTGTGGCCATTCCAGAGTCCTGGGCTGAGGTGTCTAGGGTGGGAGAGACAACAGTGTGGCTCTTTTGTTTATACTTTATCATTGAACAAAACAATAGTGAATCATGATATAAAGAAAACAACTCAAAAGCAAGTGAAAGTTTTCAAACATAGAGCAGAAAAGTTAAGAGTGGCTCCTTGTTCTTCATGGATTGTGGCCAGTTTCTTCTTCCTTGATGGCAATTCTTATAAGTGATGCACTGTCATAAACCAGAATGAAGTCTGCCGGCCAGAGTGACTCACTGTCGGGATACTGGATCAACAAACTACAGCAACTTTTGGGTAATGGGTCAGTTTATATCTCCTGGTTTCCGCTGCTACTCCTCTCCCCTTTGCTCTTGGAGTTTCACCTGAACATCCTTGACTTGTTTCATTGCATCAAGGAAAGTTGGGTTCAACACATTTTTTTAAAAGCCTTTTTACAGGAAGCAAACCTATGAATCAAAGACTCAATGGGAGTGACCTAATCACTAGTCCAGGCTTCCCGCCACTGGCAACACACAAAACCATTCACTCCTTCAGAAGATTTCTCTTTAGAAGCTGCTAATGCCATTTCTTTGCAGCCTTTGCTGAGGTTCCTGTGACAACCAATAGGTCCATCCTAGTAGTCCAACAGACTAACCAGCATATGTGGAGTTATTGACTGAATCGCATGAAAACTAAAGGCAGGGGGAATATAAAAGTTATGTAGGAAAAAATCTTAAGAGAAATTTCAATAGAAAAGTATATTTTGCCTAAAAGCAGCCAGTTTCAGAACTGCTAGCATTAGTGAGGAAGTACCAACAGGGAATTGTAAAACATAATAAAAAGTGATGATCAGCAAGGGGTTTAATGAAGGAAAGAGTGAGTCACTACTTGAGACATGGATCTGGGAAGTTAATGGGTCTCCAGGGTGGCAGGTTGGAGGTGGAGGACAACCCAGCCCCTCGAATGTCCAGAAACAACAGTAGTCAGCGGGTATTTAAGATCTGGTAGCAAACTGGGGGTGGAGAAGGCAATGGCACCCCACTCCATTACTCTTGCCTGGAAAATCCCATGGACGGAGGAGCCTGGTGGGCTGCAGTCCATGGGGTCGCTAAGAGTCGGATACGACTGAGCGACTTCACTTTCACTTTTCACTTTCATGCATTGGAGAAGGAAATGGCAACCCACTCCAGTATTCTTGCCTGCAGAATCCCAGGGACGGGGGAGCCTGGCGGGTTGCCGTCTATGGGGTCGCACAGAGTCAGACACGACTGAAGCGACTTAGCAGCAGCAGCAGCAAGCTGGGGATAAGCATAGGACAGAACTGACCAAAGAAAAAGGGTGAGGACACACTGAGGCCTGATGAGGTGGAGTGTATCGGGTGGGCACTTAACCAGACCCCCTGGATTACGTATCACATAAGGGCTTACAGCCCTTCTTAGCAAAGAACGTGCTGTGTTTGGAGAACTAGGAAGAGTGGTATCTTTTTCTCACTTGGTACTTTTTGAGACAAGTGCCTCAAAAGATTATGTTTTAATTAGCACATTTTCCATTATTCACAGTGGCAATGGCAATAGTGGCAGTTAGAATTATTGTAGGCGTGGTGAATGCAGCAGCACCAGAAATCCAGATGTGCTGGAGTTGAGTGTTTGATGATGGCAGCCCAAGTGGTACTAATAAAAGTCACCTAATGAAAAATATACAAAGAAAGAAAATTTTATAACATAGTGGATAATCGTCTATTTTTTAAAAAATCGATGTATTTTCAAAAATGTAAATTTTATAGTTCATGTCAACATAGCCGAGACAAGTTTATTCCAGTCATCTAGAGAGCAGATGTTAAGAGTGAAATCATTCTTCCTAATCGGTCCTTGTATGGTCCATAGGGAATAAGCAAATAATATTCTGAAATAACTGATGCACAGAGAACTTTACTTCTTTTTCAAAAGTTAAGTTGCATTAAATAACTGATCTTCTATAAAATGTAGAGACAATACACTAGCTCATCCCTGACTTTGAGAGTTTACAGTCATAGAGCTGGAGAGAAACTGTTCTCTGCCATACATCAGAGTGTGTCATGAGTCTTTCTTGGCTTTTTATGCTAACAAAAGAAAAAAAACCTTTTTAATTTTATATTGGAATGTAACCTATTGACAATGTTTCAATAGTTTCAGGTGGACAGTGAAGGGATTCAGCCATGCATATACATGCATCCATTCACCCTCAAACTCCCCTCCCATCCAGTCTATGACATGAAATTGAACAGTTTCCTGTGCTATGCAGTAGGTCTTTGTTGGTTATCCATTTTAAATATAATTTATGCTAACTTTTGAATCTAATATTTTCTCCCCTAAAGAGATGTTCCCCTTTCGTCCCCTCAGGCATCAGTGTTGAGGTTATGTCCTCCTATCAAAGCCATGCTATCAAAAACAAGCCTTTGGAGAAACTTCCCTGTGGTCCACTGGCTAAGACTCCATGCTCCTAATACAAGGGGCCTGGGTTCAACCCCTGGTCAGGGAACTAGATCCCACATGCCACAACTAAGACCCAGCACAGCCAAATAAATAAATTAATGTTTAAAGGGAAAAAAAGCAAGCCTTTGGAAAGGATATGAATAAAGGAAATTCATTGTCTTTGAATAATGGATAAAGGATATTCACTAATCAATAAAGGAAATAAATTCAACAATGAAGCTGATGAAGCTGTGTTACTTTTTAGTTGAATTTTAATTTAAAAAAAATCACAAACCTTTGAAAAATATCTGTAAAGAAATTTCTCAGACACAATCATTTCTCACACAAAAACCATGATTTTTCTCCCGGTAGAGACATATAGGGATTCCCAGGTGGCTCAGTGGTAAATAATCCGTCTGCCAATGTGGGGATAAGGATTCCATCCTTGGGTCAGGAAGATTCTCTGGAGGAGGAAATGGCAACCCAATCCAGTGTTCTTGACTGGAAAATCCCATGAACAGAGGAGCCTGGTGACTTTGTGCTTGGGGTCAGACATGACATAGTGACTAAACAACAACAGCAACAAAAAGGAGATTTTTAACAGTAAAGTCAGGTCAGGTGGTCTGGTATTCCCATCTCTTTCAGAATTTTCCACCATTTATTGTGATCCATGCAGTCAAAGGCTTTGGTATAGTCAATAAAGCAGAAATAGATGTTTTTCTGGAACTCTCTTGCTTTTTCAATGATCCAGCGGATGTTGGCAATTTGATCTCTGGTTCCTCTGCCTTTTCTAAATCCAGCTTGAACATCTGGAAGTTCTCGGTTCACATATTGCTGAAGCCTGGCTTGGAGAATTTTGAGTATTACTTTACTAGCGTGTGAGATGAGTGCAATTGTGCGGTAGTTTGAGCATTCTTTGGGATTGCCTTTCTTTGGGATTGGAATGAAAACTGACCTTTTCCAGTTCTGTGGCCACTGCTGAGTTTTCCAAATTTGCTGGCATACTGAGGGTAGCACCTTCACAGCATCATCTTTCAGGATTTGAAATAGCTCAACTGGAATTCCATCACCTCCACTAGCTTTGTTCGGAGTGATGCTTTCTAAGGTCCACTTGACTTCACATTCCAGGATGTCTGGCTCTAGGTGAGTGATCACACCATCATGATTATCTGGGTCATGAAGATCTTTTTTGTACAGTTCTGTGTATTCTTGCCACCTCTTCTTAATATCTTCTGCTATTGTTAGATCCATACCCTTTCTGTCCTTTATTGAACCCATCTTTGCATGGAATGTTCCCTTGGTATCTCTAATTTTCTTGAAGAGATCTCTAGTCTTTCCCATTCTGTTGTTTTCCTCTATTTCTTTGCATTGATCACTGAGGAAGTCTGTATCTCTCCTTGCTATTCTTTGGAACTCTGCATTCAAATGGGAATATCTTTCCTTTTCTCCTTTGCTTTTCACTTCTCTTCTTTTCATAGCTATCTATAGGGCCTCCTCAGTCAGCCATTTTGCCTTTTTGCATTTCTTTTCCATGGGGATGGTTTTGATCTCTGTCTCCTGTACAATGTCATGAACCTCTGTCCATAGTTCATCAGGCACTCTGTCTATCAGATCTAGTCCCTTAAATCTGTTTCTCACTTCTACTGTATAGTCATAAGGGATTTGATTTAGGTCATACCTGAATAGTCCAGTGGTTTCCCCTACTTTCTTCCATTTAAGTCTGAATTTGGCAATACAGAGTTCATGATCTGAGTCACAGTCAGCTCCTGGTCTTGTTTTTGCTGACTGTATAGAGCTTCTCCATCTTTGGCTGCAAAGAATATAATCAATCTGATTTTGGTGTTGACCATCTGGTGATGTCCATGTGTAGAGTCTTCTCTTGTGTTGTTGGAAGAGGGTGTTTGCTATGACCAGTGCAGGTCAGGAAGCAACAGTTAGAACTGGACATGGAACAACAGACTGGTTCCAAATAGGAAAAGGAGTACGTCAAGGCTGTATACTGTCACCCTGCTTATTTAACTTATATACAGAGTACATCATGAGAAACGCTGGGCTGGAAGAAGCACAAGCTGGAATCAAGATTGCTGGGAGATATATCAATAACCTCAGATATGCAGATGACACCACTCTTATGGCAGAAAGTGAAGAGGAACTAAAAATCCTCTTGATGAAAGTGAAAGAGGAGAGTGAAAAAGTTGGCTTAAAGTTCAACATTCAGAAAACTAAGATCATGGCATCTGGTCCCATCACTTCATGGCAAATGGATGGGGAAACAGTGCAAACAGTGTCAGGTTTATTTTTTGGAGCTCCAAAATCACTGCAGATGGTGACTGCAGCCATGAAATTAAAAGACGCTTACTCCTTGGAAGGAAAGTTATGACCAACCTAGACAGCATATTAAAAAGCAGAGACATTACTTGGCCAGCAAAGGCCCATCTAATCGAGGCTATGGTTTTTCCAGTGATCATGTATGCATGTGAGAGTTGGACTGTGAAGAAAGCTGAGCGCTGAAGAATTGATGCTTTTGAATTGTGGTGTTGGAGAAGACTCTTGAGAGTCCCTTGGACTGCAAGGAGATCCAACCAGTCCATCCTAAAGGAGATCAGTCCTGGGTGTTCATTGGAAGGACTGATGCCGAAGCTGAAACTCCAATACTTTGGCCACCTCATGCAAAGAGTTGACTCATTGGAAAAGACCCTGATGCTGGGAGGGATTGGGGGCAGGAGGAGAAGGGGATGACAGAGGATGAGATGGCTGGATGGCATCACTGACTCAATGGACATGAGTTTGAGTAAACTGGGAATTGGTGATGGACAGGGAGGCCTGGCGTGCTCCGATTCATGGAGTCGCAAAGAGTCAGACACGACTGAGTGACTGAACTGAATGGTAAAGTCTAGAGCTTACACTCTTAGATAAGGAAATGAAGGACTGTAGTCTAAGATCATTTGACTCTCTAAGAGAATTTCTCCCAAGGCTGAGAGATGAAAGGTGGGGTTCACAGAAGTGGTTTTAAACTCATTAAAATCTATCAAGGAGAATTCTAATTTCTTCTCAGATGGAACAGCTAATTACATCAGATGTAAAAGTATGCCCCAGCTCAGGACTGGGACTATTTTCTCTCTTAGATGTAACCTGGGTATTTTTTCATACATTTCCCTGACTTGATTTTATAGACATTAACAAATGTTAATTAAAGAAAACTATTTTTAAAAAATCATAGAGGGACTTCCTTGGTGGTCCAATGGCTAAGACTCTTCAGTCCAAATGCAGGAGTCTGGGTTCGATCCCTGGTCATGGAATTAGGTCCCACATGCTGCAACTAAGACTACCCATGCTGCAGCTAAGGCCTGGTACAGCCAAATAAATAAATAAACAAAATTTTTAAATATATATTTTTAAAGCATAAATGCTCATAACTGCAATTTTATCAAATTGCAAACTGCAAATTTTATCAAAGCTACTTTGAGAGACTTAATAAACAAATCTTCACATCTTTTTTTTTTTTTTTGACCACTTCTCCACAGCTTGTGGTATCCTAGTTCCCTGGCTAAGGATTGAACCCTGGCCCTCAGCAGTGAAAGTGTAGAGTCCTAACCACTAAACCACCAGGGAATTCTCCACATCTTGCTTTTAAACTTTGGAAAAGGAACCGTGTTAGCGTCTAGCCAATTGATTATTAGGCAGAGAACCAGGAGCACATTTGAGTCAGTTTGTTATTATTAGGGCTGTTAACTTATATAATCATAAAATAAGGCACAGAAATGTAAAGTCTGGAGGCAAATCCAGATATAATAGAAAACTTTATAAATTTAAGTATACCACATGATACCTAATATGTAGGCATATTTAGCAAAAATAGAGTAAATAAAACAATAGCACAAAATATAACTCAAATCAAGGCTGTTGAACACTCAATGAAAGCTACCTTTAAATATCACCGTTGTTTTTATTTCATGAGTTTTAAGAATTACTTGATGTGATACCACAATCCATGGTCACAGGGCTGTCTTCTGAGATTTAACAGATTATTCTATGAAAAAGTATGGCATTTTCAAATATAAAGTGGGTTTATAGTAGAGAAGGAAAAATATAGGTTGGAATCAGAAGAATTAATGGTTATATTTGTGAGGCGAGCAGAAGTAACGCAGCTTAGATTAGGAGTAGGCCTTCCTACTTGGTAAGATTATCAAGCCACCTGGATACAACCAATTAGCCAATTAGGACAATTAGCTTTCACTTAATACTGACCGCTGTTTGCCAATTAGGAAATTAGGAACCGGGCGGAAACCCCCAGGAAAGTCCCGCGCGCGGGAAAGTATTGACCAATGAAATTGCTTTGCAAACGTGTAACCAATCCGCTTCTCACCCTATAAATTTGTGTAACAGCTTGAGCTCCGGGCTCTCTGACCCGCACCACTGCGTTGGTTGCGGGTGGAGAGTCCTGGCTGGAGTCAGTAATAAACTTCCCTTCCTGCGAGTTGCATTGTCTTGGAAGCCTTCTCTGTTCCCGCTCGGGGATTCGGACATCGGGCATAACAATATTGTACAATTTTATCAAAGAAATCTCATTTAGATTCTCTCCATTCTTGAACCCCATTCAAACCCACATCCCATCATCCACCTGAGTCAAACCTTAACATGAAAGTTCATAATTCTCCATTGAATTTGAATTTTAAAAACATCACAAAAATCCCTTGAAAAATATCTGTAAAAGGCTGTATGTCTAAAAGTCTTCAATGTTTTATTCACAAAAAATATAACCTGTATATATAACATATTTTTATTTTTTTAAGTCTTTATTGAATTTGTTACAATACTGCTTCTGTTTTATGTTTTGTTTTTTGGCCAAGAGGCATGAGGAATCTTAACCACTGGACTGCCAGGGAGGTCCCTGAAAGTGGAGTGAAAGTGTTAGTTGCTCAGTTATATCCGACTCTTTGTGACCACATGGGCTATAGCCCACCAGGCCCCTCTGTCCTTGGGATTCTCCAGGCAAGAATACTGGAGTGGGTGGCCATTCCCTTCTCCAGGGGGGTCTTCCCGACCCAGGGATCGAACCCAGGAGGTCCCTACAGCATTATATTTTATGAAATGATTAGATGATAAATAATTAGAATCCATATATGAAGAAATAACAATTATTTATATTAATTGCTAGAAATTTTAAGGCTAAATTTATGGCTTAACTATAACAAGAGTCTCTTGGGTCACATGATTGTTTCTGTAAAGTTGCATGTATTTCAAATGCTTCAATGAATTCTCTGCTACAAAGTTTTTAAAAAGACACTGGAGATAGTTCAGATAGGTTTTGTAAACACAGCTCATTTTCTTGTCTGCCATATTAAATTAATATGACCAATAAATAACTTGTGAGAAAGCAAGCATATTAAACTGTTGATGATATGAATCCAAAAGGCATGACAATATCCAGTCAATATCCAAATGATAGCCTCCAACCAGAGCTGGGAAGGGAAGAAGATGGCAACAGCTGTCACAAAAAAAATTACTGAAATAAATCAGAAATATGGAGCCAGTTAACTCAAGTCTTCACATAGAAATTAAGGAAGAGAAACTGAGCACAGAACTGGACTGCATTTATCTGCATCTTTTACAATTAGGAGGAGCCACCCAGCTGTAAGGAAATGGCAGCCCACTCCAGTATTCTTGCCTGGAAAATCCCATGGACGGAGAAGCCTGGTAGTCTACAGTTCATAGGGTCGCAAAGAGTCGTACACGGCTGAGCAATTTCACTTTCACTTTCATATCCGGCTGTAATGGCTCATCGGCTGAAGTGATGTATAACCCCTTTCATTTGGTCCAAAGCTGAGGACTCCAAGGTGCTAAATGATGGCTGGTCACCATCATCTAGAAAGCCTAACTCCCTGAATGACTGTGGATGAGACGTCCCCATTCTCCTATACCCTGCATTAGATTGTGCCTTAAGGAAGCAATAAATAAACTCTGTGTAAAGAAATTCAAGAGGTTGGGGTTTTGTTTTATAGCAGGCTTTCCTGGTGGCTCACTGGTAAAGATCCGACCTGCCAATGCAGGAGATGTGGGTTTGATCCCTAGGTCGGGAAGATCTCCCAGAGGAGGAAATGGCAACCCACTCCAGTATTCGTGCCTGGGAAGTCCCGTGGACAGAGGAGCCTGGCAGGCTACAGTCCATGCAGTTGCAAGAGTTGGACATGACTTAGCGACCACACAACAGAGCAGTTAGCGTAGTCTGACTAATACAGAAATCTTACAAAACTGGTGAAATGTGGACTGATTTTTCTTCCAATGAAGCCGAACACACCCTTGAGATAACACTGAAAAACATTTCCATCTCTGGTGAGTAATTTTACAAAGTGCCTCTGGCAACTGGAAAGAGGAGACTGAATGGAAAATCCCTTGCATCAAATTGTGAGTAGCGTCAAGCCTTTTCCGCTTGGCCACTTGAAATCAGTCCTGAACGTCACCATTCTGAACCTCAAAAGATTGTGGTGAGCCGTTTCAATTACACCAGTCCACAGTGAATTACATTTTTTCCTCTCGACACTTTGAAACACTTTCACTCTACTATCTTCTTTGGATGGTTTCTGAGGAGGAGTCAGCTATAATGCGTATCTTTTTTTTTTTTTTTTTTTTCATCTATAGATAAGGGATTCCCCCTGCCCTTCCCATCTGGCTTCTTTTAGGATGAAAATATATATATATATATATATATATATATGTTATATATATATATATATTATATATATATATATATGTTATATATATATATATATGTTATATATATATATATATATATGTTATATATATATATAACTATACCTAGGGTATAGTCAGGTAGTTTGTTGGAGAAGGCAATGGCACCCCACTCCATTACTCTTGCCTGGAAAATCCCATGGACGGAGGAGCCTGGTAGGCTGCAGTCCATGGGGTCTTGAAGAGTCGGACACAACTGAGCGACTTCACTCTCACTTTTCACTTTCCTGCATTGGAGAAGGAAATGGCAACCCACTCCAGTGTTCTTGCCTGGAGAATCCCAGGGACAGGGGAGTCTGGTGGGCTGCCGTCTATGGGGTCGCACAGAGTCGGACACGACTGAAGTGACTTAGCAACAGTAGCAGGGGTAGTTTGTGGTTGGTGGCACTTATCTTGCTCGGCATTCTCTGAGCTTCCTGAATCTGTGGTTTGGTGTCTGACATGAATTTGGGAAAATTCTTGAAACTGATCTGGACCCTGTGGAGCCCTTCTAGATACAAAAGCCTTTCTGTGTCCCTGTTTCTTGTTTGTAGGAAAAAGGCTTCATTCTCCTAGACCTTTTCTGAGTTAAATACAGCAGATTCAAACAATTACTACCTGGGGAAGTGAGGGAAGGCAGAAACAGAGGAAAGGCAGTCAGAAACCACAGTGCAATGATGGGGCAGCTCCCTGGCCCCTCGTCAGGGGCAGAGCAGTGATGCATATCTCTGAATTCTTCTCCAGGTGCTGGGGCCTCCACCCAGATGCACGGTGGAAGCTTCAGGAGCACAAGCACATAGATCCCAGGCTGGTTGGAACCAGAAGGCTGATGGTTGAGATTTCTGGACCACCCTGTTACCTCACCAGCAACCAATCAGAAGAAAGTCATATCCTAGAGCTCTACCCCCAAATTGCCTTTAAAAACTCTTCCCTCAAAGCCACTGGGAAATTTGGGCTTTTTGAGCACTGAGATGTTCGTTCTCCTTGCTTGGCCCTTGCAATTAACCTTTCTCTGCTCCAGACTCCGACGCTTTGGTTTGCTTATCTTCCCTGTAGGGCACACAAACTTGGGTTCAACAACATTCTCAGTCACTACTGTTTCAAATTTGTCTTCTGCTCCTTTCTCTCTTTCTTCTCCTCCTGGTCATACTGCGCACCTCAGACTGGCACTTAAACCCATGTACCAGTACTTAAACCCAGCCAGAATTCAAATTGGAAATGGAATTCACAATCTTTTAACTGAGATTGCACTCCTGATCCGGAGAAGGCAATGGCACCCCACTCCAGTACTCTTGCCTGGAAAATCCCATGGACAGAGGAGCCTGGTGGGCTGCAGTCCATGGGGTCGCTGAGAGTCGGGTCAGACATGACTGAATGACTTCACTTTCACTTTTCGCTTTCATGTATTGGAGAAGGAAATGGCAACCCACTCCAGTATTCTTGCCTGGAGAACCACAGGGACAGAGGAGCCTGGTGGGCTGCCGTCTATGGGGCCACACACAGTCAGACACGACTGAAGTGACTTAGCAGCAGCAGCAACACTCCTGATCTCAGGACTTAATGAGGCTCAGGTTCTTTACATCTCATTGCAGAAAGAATTCAGCTAGGGACAAAGTGATAGGTAACAAGTGGATTTATTTAAAGATATACTCCATAGACACTATGGAGTCCAACTCAAAAGGTGAGAACAGCCTTAGGAGAAATGCACTCTTTAGGGTGTGGGCGGTCTCAGAAGGTGAGAGGCCCTGAAAATGCAGTGGTTAGTTTTTATGGTCTGGGAGCTGAATCTTCTGCCATCTTGGATCTAGTTGATTCTGACCAGTTTTTGTCCTCTTCTATGACTATGTCATTCTTTTAAAGGTTGTGCCCTGTCCACTTCCTTCCTGTTTCACTGATATCCCCATCATACATGTGTTACATCTTCTATAGTTATTGCACAGCCCTTGGATATTCTGTTCTGTTTTTCTCAATCAGACCATCACAGGCAACCTTCATGTTTGTTACAGTATTTTTAATCTCTAATATTTCATTTTGGTCCTTTCTTAGGGTTTGCTTTTCTTTGCTTAAATTACACATCTGTTCTTGTCTGTTGCCTACTTTATGCCTTTAATAAATTAATCATAGTTTGTTTGTTTTTTAATTCCTGGTCTGGTATTCCAACCATATCTGATTCTGCTTGCCCTGTATTTTCAAACTGTGTTTTTTTGCCTTTTACTGTATCTTGCAGTTTTTGCTTATAGCCAGACATGATGTCATTGGTAAAAGAAACTTCTGTAAATAAGCCTTTACTAATGTGATGGCGAGGTAGGGCAGCAGGGGAAGCATCCTGTAGTCCTATGATTAAGTCTCCGTCTTTCAGTGAGCCTACACCTCTTGACTGGACTTCACAAGTGCTTCTGATTAATCTCTCCTGCACTGTTCTTCACCTTCCCCTCCCGCATACTTAAACAGGAAGGCTAGAGTGGGCTAAAGTTGGCTATCTCCCTTCCCCAGGGTCAGTTAGCCTCTGACAAAACCCTAGCAGGTTAAATATGGTCAGTTAGTTTCTTCTGAGGGCAGGCCTTGTTACAAAGAACTAGAGTGTTCTGGTGTATTTCAAAATGGCTCCTTTCCCCCTCTCACTGCTGGAAGCACAAGCTTTTTCTACAGTATTCACTCTGAGACTCTGGTCAAACTCCTGGAGGTAAGAGTCCCAAAAGTGTGGCGGTGATGTTACTGAAAACTTGACACTGGGGCTGAAACAAGTCTTAGAGACAGAATTTTGGGTGAAGTAGAAAAGGATAGCTTTATTCCTTTGCTAGGCAAAGGGGGACACGGTGGCCTTGTGCCCTCAAAAACTGTGTGTCCCAACCCAGGAGGATTTGATGAGGGTTCGAAGGTAGGGTCTCTGGCAAAACTAGGGTGTGTGTAGAACCTGCATTTTTTAAAACTCATTTCAGGTGTTGTTTAGTTGTATCAGACTCTTTTGTGACCCCTTGGACTCTAGTCCGCCAGGCTCTTCTGTCCGTGTGATTCCCCAGGCAAGAATACTGGAGCGGGTTGCCTTTTCCTTCTTCAGGGGACCCTTCCCACCCAGGCACCGAACCCACGCCTCCCTGTCTCCTATGTTGGCAGCCACCTCAGCTGCCCTTCCTGACTGCTGAGCCAGCAGGGAAGCCCTTTTCTCAGGTGTCTCCTAATCTTGATGAGCTTCTCTAGTCTATTTAACCTTGTTTGAGGTGATTTCTTGACTGCTCCTCCCTTGATTAGCAACTATTCAAATCTGCCCTATGGAACTCAGGAAAGGTCATGGAGACCTTTCTCTTGCCTACGAGAAATGGGGTACAAAACGGCCTCCATGCCTGGGAGCCCCACAAGGCCCTGTTTGGTCTCAGTGGGCCCCTATATCTGGGTCCCCCTGGAGTTTTTCACTTTCAGACTTGTCCAGTCTGAGCCTCCAGCAATTTATCAGTTACAGCTCTGGTTTTCCTACTAGGGAATTGGTTCCCACGAAGGATTCCATTTTGGGGTTTCTGCTTGGTAAGTTGTGATTCTATGTGTTCTCCAAATTTAGGGGTAGCATTTTGCTCTGTGGCCTCACTTCTCTTATGGATCTAAGAGTGGTTGATTTTTCAGTCTTTTTACTTGTAAAAAAAAAGACCTTTTTACTTGTTACAGTGGAGTGGTAACTCCAAGCTGCTCATACACAGAAATGGAAACCAGGAATGCCATTACATTATGTTTTTTTTTTTTTTTTTTTCTTAAAGTATTAGTTACCATTATTCTTGAGAGGATACAGAGGATACTTACTAGCCATAAATTCCTGGATTCAGAAGCAAAGCCAGTTTCAGAAAGGGAAAGAAGGCTGGGGACAGAGTTAGACATTAGTGTTCTTTTTTCTTTTGTTTAAAAATTTTTTGATTGATTTAATTTTGACTGTGCTGGGTCTTTGTTGTTGCACCCAGGCTTTCTCTACCTGTGGCAAAAAGAGGCTACTCTATTTGCCGTGTATGGGCTTCTCATTGCGGTGGCTTCTCTTGCTGTGAAGTGCGGGCTTCAGTAGTCATGGCACATGGGCTTAGCTGCTGTTCGGCATATGGAATCTTCCCTAACCAGGGGTCAAGTTCATGTCCCCTGCATTGACAGGCAGGTTCTCAGCCACTGGACCACCAGAGAAGTCCAGACACTAGTATTCTAGGCAGAAGGATTTTTTTCCCAAAGATAATCTCCTTTGGTCTCCATCTTTGAATATATCATATAATCAACAGAGTTTTCTATTGGACCCAGCAAGTCAGTAAGATCTTTGTTATCTTTGGAAGAGACAGAGGAAGTTTCTCCAACAGCAGGTCCAAAAACAAAACTGAAAATTACTGAAAATTTATACACTGAAATATAAAATTCTCTGTAAAGAGTCATGCCCCTTTCCCTCAGAATAATGTTGAAAAGCTCAGGTAGAATACAAGTCCTTCATGAGCTGGCTTTTGTTTACCTTGCAGCCCCATCTCTTTTTAATCCCCACTGTCATTCTACATGGACCATATTGCATGTTTTATAGTTTCTTCTCGTGCTCTTGTTCTTTCTCAGTTCTACTTTTCTTTGTACCAATGTTGTTCCTCTTCTCAGAGCTAGTAAAGCTGTCTTCTACTTTCCCCATGACTGATGAGTTGGACAGAGATTCAAGGAGGCAATTGGTAGTAATGGAAATTTTAAAAAAAAGGCAATCTGAGGGGATTTAAAGAAATATGGTTAGTAATTCTGAGTTTTTTTCCTCACTTACACGTCTTTTCTACCTGGAAGATGTTGGGGCTGGTCTAAGAATTAAATTGACTTGAGACAAATTAAAAGGAGAAAGTCAAAGTTTAATAACATATATACCTGGGAGAGACCCAGGAGAGCTGAGTAATTCACCAAAATGGCTGGAAGCCTCGTCTTAAACACCATCTTCAGCTAAAAAGAGAATGTTGGGGTTAGTGGTTTAGGACTTCAAAGGTTGGGGGGCAGGGGAAGGCAATTAACAGAGATGGAAAAGCAAATGTTTGGAAAACAAATGTTTGTTGGGCAATGCAGAGACAATGGGACACAGTAGACTCTGATCTCTAGACCCTGTTGAGTTTTCTCCACCACATGTAGTCCATATTCTTTATAAATTTCTCTGATGATAGCTCTATTCCAGAAACAGGCTCTTACATCCTGAGTCTTCTGTTAATAAAAAAATAATCAGCCTAAATTAATCGTTGTGCAAAAGGGATTCATCTTGGAGTGGCGAATTTTGCTCCCTTAAAGACGTTTGATCAGTTTCTTCATCTCTGCCTTGTAATAGCCCCGTGTGTAGCCCTGTGTATTCCAATGTCAGTGTGAAGAGCCCTGTAATAGCCCTGTTCCAATGTTGTCTGCTGATTGCACTTTATTCTTCACTCTACCCTCTCGTCCAACACCCCAACACACACACCCTACTGTGAGCTTCTCGAGAACAATGCTCATGTTTCGTTCATCTCTGTTCTCTCTCATACCTCAGTGCCTAGAAATTCGTTGAATGACTAAATGCATGCATCTACCACCGTCATCAAAATAAATAGCTGAAATGGCCCAACCTTTCTACTTCTCCTACTTCAAGCTACATGTTGTTTTATTTTTCACTTATTTTCTCTTTTTCAGGCTGCCACTGATTTTAACTTAAAATGTACACATGCTGTATTAAAATGCATAAGGAAAAGAAATATATACTGTATTTTATCTGCAGAATTCTGTTCTGGCTTATGGACAACTGTACTTATTGACATTTAACAATGGCATTTTTTTTTTTTTTTTTTTTGCTTTCTTTCATGAAAGGAATTCAGAAAAAAAAAGCTGTATTTTGCATTTTTGAATTAGAAATAAAAAGCTCTATTGAGAAAAGAGTATATTTACATAACTCAAACAACATTATTGAAAGAGAACTATCAATAAGAAGACTATCACTTTAGAATTGCTATTTTGAACTTTTCATTTTAAATAATTTCAGACACAAACAATTGGGAAATGACAAAGATTTCTCACATATTCACCTAGACTTCTGTAAACATCTTACGCCACCACAATTTTAAAAATCAAGAAATATGACAATACTATTATCTAATTTATATACTTTTCATATTTTATTTCATTATTCCACTAATGTCCTTTTCTGGCCCAGGGTCCAATCCAGCATTATATAGTGCATTTAAATGTCATGTAGCCTCATTCTCCTATACTTTGGGAAATTTCAGTTTTTTTTTCTTTAATAATGTTACTGAACATCACTTGGGTCCACTTGCCAACCCCCATGCAGCAAAGCGAATCTACTGAAACTGGTTCATGGCGAAGGATATTCAGCAAGTTTTAAAAAATTAATTAACATATTTTCTTCACCAAGTCTTAGTTGCAGCATGCAGGATCTTCATTTTGGCACTCAGGATCTGTAGTCATGGTATGCGGGGCCTAGCTCCCTGACCAGGCTTCAAACGCAGGCCCCCTGCATTGAAAACGTGCAGTCTTAACCACTAGACTGTCAGGGAAGCCCCAGTTCAGCATTAATTTGCAGGGCACCAAGCAAGAAGAATGAGGAGTTCATGCTCAAGAGACCTGAACTCCCCACTGACCTTCAGAGAAGGGTTTTTAAAGGCAACATTTGAGATGAGAATTGCAGCTCATGGACTTTCTTCTGATTGTGGTGACGTAACGGGATGATGTTTCAGAAATCTTAATCATCAACCTTCTGGTTCCACCCAGTCTGGGGTCTCCTCTCCTGTGGTCAGCATGCAGTCACCATCATCCACTTGATCTTAGTTTCTGCAGAACAACTCAAAAGTATACATCATGTTATTATGTGTATCTCTTGGGAAGGAACTAGGACTCTCTTTTATTCCTTTTCAAATCCCCCTAAATTTGAGTTAGCCTGGTTTTCTTTTTCCTCATGATTAAGTTCAGGTTATATATTTTTATCAAGAATACTACAGAAGTAATATTGTCCTCTCAATATTCTTAGGGGCTTCCCAGGTGGCGCTAGTGGTAAAAAAAAACCCGCCTGCCAATGCAGGCGACATAAGAGATGTTGGTTTGATCCCTGAGTCGGGAAGATCCCCTGGAGGAGGAAACGGCAACCCACTTCAATATTCTTGCCTGGAGAATCCTGTGGACAGAGTAGCCTGGCGGGCAACCGTCCATAAGGTCGCAAAGACTGAAGAGACTTAAAATTAGCACTGCTCCCTTTGTTTCTGCATTCCATTACTTTCCCAGCTGGTGATTGCTTGGGTCTGCTCTTTGGAACTCAGTGAAGGCCTAAGAGATTAGAGTCTTTTTCTAAAAATAAGAAACAGGGGACATGGAAGGGCCTTTGTACCCAGGAGGATCCCTCAAGGTTCTATACAGTTTCAATCCTCCCTTTTCTTGACACCTCTCAACCCTGAAGGGAACAGGGGTGAAACAAGAAATAGAATAATGTTTAAGATGGAGAAGTTAAAAAAAAAAAAAAAAGATGGAGAAGTTAATCATAAACTTGGCTGGGGAATTTGTTTTTAGGGGGACTTTGTTTCAGTGGCATTGACAATTTTGAAGAGTACTGGCCAATTAATATTTGCAAATTCCCCTAAATTTGGGTTAGTTTGATTTTTTCCCTCATGATTAAGTTCAGGCTATACATTTTTATCAAGAATACTACAGAAGGAATGTTGTCCTCTCAATATATCTTAGGAGGCAGATTTTACCTATTTGGTCACTTGGCAAAGGTGTGGTATCTACCCAGCCTTCCATTGTAAAGCTACTTTGTTTTTAAACCTTTGTAGTTGATAAATATCTTGTGAGGAGATAATTTAAGAATACATATTTTGTTTCTCATTATGCTTTCAACCATTCATGTTAGCATCTAGAATAATTATTACAGTGGTGTTAGCAAATAATTTTCAAGTTCTTCATTCCTTCTACATTTATTAGTTGGAATCCTACTAAAAGGAATAGTTTTCCTATTTTTATTCAGAATGGACTTATGGATTCGTATTTTATTAAATGGGTAATAATCTATGACATCATTATTTATTATTTAAACTGTTCTAGATTTGGCCATCGGGGGTGTTAACCAAGTTGGTTCCCATGTCCATTAGACGTAGCCCCATCATTTCTTAGAGCACTTCCTGCTTCCTGGCACTACGAGAGATTTCAGTGTTATACTTTTCATGCAGCGCTGGAATCAGCCGCTTCTCCAGGGAGCCTTGGTTCCGTGCCCCTCCCCTACCCAGGCAGGGTCACCGGCGGGTGTTTAGAAATCAAATCCGAGCACCAGGTGTGCTCCTTGGTGCTGCTGTAGCCTCGCTTCTAGGCCTTCTCGGAGGATAGAGCCATAAAAAAGCAAGTACACACTCATACACTCCACATTTATTTTTGTATCTAACCATCTGCATGCTTAGTAAAAACAGGAGTTCAATCCAATACCACAGTATTCACTCTTTTTTTTTTTTTTTAACTTGTAACACCTTATTCCAACAGTAAGAAACTTAGTTTTCACTATCCACAATATATTTACTTATTTGCTTGGTCCTAGAGCAAGTAGTTTCACATGCTAAACAATATCCCTATGAAAAACAAATCTACTAACTGAGGAGTGTTTATGTGCACAGTTCTTGTCTTTAACCTTGGAGTATATAGTTTAAACAGAATATTATCCAAAGTTGCTAAGGTTAGTTTGGTTTTTCCCCATCCAGCTTCATAGGGATTCTATTACTATGTGATTTCCTTCGTCCTTTTCCGTTTCCCCCATTTCCCCCACCATGTTTACCCCCATTCCTCTTAGGTAACCAATCTTATCATTTTCTGATTTATTTCTCTTGTGTTCGTTGTTTGTTTTGCACAATGTACATCATGAGAAATGCTGGGCTCATGAAGCCCAAGCTGGAATCAAGATGACCAGGAGAAATATCAATAACCTCAGATACGCAGATGACACCACCCTTACGGCAGAAAGCAAAAAATAACTAAAAAGCCTCTTGATGAAAGTGAAAGAGGAGACTGAAAAAGTTGGCTTAAAGCTCAACATTCAGAAAACTAAGATCATGGCATCTGGTCCCATCATTTCATACACGTAGATGGGGAAACAATGACAGACTTTATTTTGGGGGGCTCCAAAATCACTGCAGATGGTGACTGCAGCCATGAAATTAAAAGATGCTTACTCCTTGGAAGAAAAGTTATGACCAACCTAGATAGCATATTAAAAAGCAGAGACATTATTTTGCCAACAAAGGTCCATCTAGTCAAGGCTATGGTTTTTTTCCAGTGGTCGTGTATGGATGTAAGAGTTGGACTATAACGAAAGCTGAGCACCGAAGAATTGATGCTTTTGAACTGTGGTGTTGGAGAAAGACTCTTGAGAGTCCTTTGGACTGCAAGGAGATCCAACCAGTCCATCCTAAAGGAGATCAGTCCTGAATATTCATTGGAAGGACTGATGCTGAAGCTGAAGCTCCAATACTTTGGCCCCGTGATGTGAAGAACTAACTCACTGGAAAAGACCCTGATGCTGGGAAAGATTGAAGGTAGGAGGAGAAGGGGACAACAGAGGATGAGATGGTTGGATGGCATCACTGACTCAATGGACATGAGTTTGAGTAAACTCTGGGAGTTGGTGATGGACAGGGAGGCCTGGTGTGCTACAGTCCATGGGGTCGCAAAGACTCAGACATGACTGAGCAACTGAACTGAATGTTATAGATACTCATTTGTACTTCAGTTTTTTATTTAAGTTATTTTGGAAAATGTATCAATTTATAGAGATTATAGTTACTCTTTTTTTTTTTTTTTACAATTGTGTATATTCCATTGTATAGATGTACCATAGTTTATTCAACTACTCTTCTCTATATAAGCATTTAGGGGGCTTTAAGTATTTTATGGGCAAATTATGGGCAAAATTGCAGTGAATAACTTTGTGCATATCATTTTTGTATAATTGGAGGCACATCTTCAGGGTCAATTACCAGAGTTGGATTACTAGATCAAAAATTGAGTGCATATTTTGTTTTGTTAGAATTGTCCAAATTTCCCTTAAAACATTCCACCAGTGATTTATGAGAGTGTCTATTTCCCCGCAGTTTATCGCCAGCATGCATTGTCAGCCTTTTGTTTTGTTTTGTTTTGTCATTACATAGAGGACAAGCATTTAAGTGTAGTTTTAGGTTGCATTTCTCCCAATTGCAAGTTAGGTCAAACAAACCCTTCAGTTGGATTTTTTATTTTCTCCTGCATTTTTAAAGAGATATAGTACAGATATTGGGCCTTTGTTTGGATGGCACTAAATTTGGCACTAATTTATACTTTAAAAAAATGTATCTATCTGGCTGCCTCGGGTCTTAGCTGTGGCATGCAGGATCTTCGCTGAGGCAGGACCTTTTGCTGCAGTGCACAGACTACTGTGGCCCGTGGGCTTAGATGCTCTGTGGCATGTGGGATCTTAGTTCCCCAGGGGTCAAACTTTTGTACCCTGCATTGCAAGGTGAATTCTTAACCCCTGGATCTTCAGGGAAGTCCCTAAAATAGTAAATTTAAACAAAACATTTCTCAATCTTTCATCTTATTTCCAATTTGTGTCATAAATAGAGAAGAAACAAAGTGTAGGCAGCTTTATAAATTTGTCTATGCAATCCAGTTACAAGTCATTTTTGATAATGTTGCTCATCACATTCCTTTCTTTCCTTCACCATTGTCTGGGACTGTTACTTGAATTTTTCCATAAATTGCCTGGTTTTTCTGCCTAATTGTTTTTACTAGTACTTTAGAGATAAAAAGGGTATAATTTTGTATATCTATGTTTCCTGCCATAGAGCAGACAGTGGATTACTCAAAAAATATTTGCTAAGGTGTAAAGAGTGCTAAAGGAAAAAACCAAACTTGGTTATTTCTTTACATATAAGAATGAAAGAGAAAATACAAATTCAGTTGTATTCATAGATTACTTCTAGAAAATGTAAAGCAATCTGGCAAAAATAAAAACATAATGTATATAAAGAGAGAAGGTTGATGCAAAGAAAAAACTAAGAGAAAGAATAAGGCTAATGCACAAAATGTATATCTTCGTGATCTATACGTTTGCTGAGAAGGTAGAAGTTTTTGTTTAATAGAGTGCAATTGTAATGACAATAATGAAACGAGAACTGCTTATTTTTTCCAGATCAGTTTGAGACTGAGGTGTCAAGCCTAGAGGTAAAAAAGTATGTGGTTGGTTTTTTTTTTTTTTTCTCTTTTTTTTAAAGGCAGTATAGCTATCAGGTTCTTCAATAATAAATTGCCTTCTTAATTTTAAACAGATGTTTAAAGGGCAAAAGGTGAATTTGGACAAAAATAAATAAATAAAAGAATATCATACAAAGAGTGAGAAAGAATGAGAGACTGCTCCACTCTTGACTTCCCCCAGCCTTTTTAGAATATTACTAATGAACCCCATCTGTACCAGCTTCTGAGTCTTTGCAACTTGTCTCTGGTTGGAGTTGCATCCCTACTTTTCTTTTATGGAAAAAAACAGTCTAAAACCCAGCCCTCCTACAGGGAGAGTTTGCCAAGCCATGTGGGGTCCCTCTGGGAACCAGAGCAATTTACCATAGCCTGTTACAGGCAGGCAGATGTGCCCTACATAAAGACCAATCGCAGCCAAGCAAGACAAAAAGAGAGCACATATGACCATTAAAAATAATTTTTACTGCAGTGCTTAAAGGGAAAACAGATTTGATCTCTGTACACTGAAGCTGTGTCTCCAGAAAAGCAACAAACTGCCCCCAAAGGCACAGTGAAGCCCTGCACTAGTCCCATGGGTTCCTGGGCTTTCTCGTTTCTTTTACTGGAGGCTGCTGCTGCTGCTTAATCACTTCAACTGTGCAACACTCCGGACAGTAGCCACCCAGGGGTTCTCCAGGCAAGAATCCTGGGGTGGGTGGCCATGCTTTGCTCCAGGGGATCCGTCCAACCCAGGAATGGAACCCGGGTCTCCTACGTTGCAGGTAGATTACCACTGAGCTACCTGGGAAGACCTTACTGTAGGCTACTCAGCTTTAATATGCAGTTAGTGTGCAGCATGTCATTTTAAAGGGGAATGCTACACAAAGCACTTCCCCCAATATTTGGGAATACATGGAGATATTTCATATTCCACATGGACATTTTGTAGTTTTCCAATTTCAGCATGCGTCAGAATCACCTAGAAACCTTTTGTTGTTGTTGTTCAGTCACTGTGTCATGTCTGACTCTTTGCAACCCCATGGACTGCAGCACACCAGGCTTCCCTGTCCTTCACCATCTCCCGAAGCTTGTTCAAATTCGTGTCTATTGAGTCAGTGATGCCATCAAATCATCTCATCCTCTGTCTCCCCCTTTTCCTCCCACCTTCAGTCTTTCCCAGCATCAGGGTCTTTTCCAGTGAGTTGGCTCTTTGCATCAGGTGGCCCAAGTACTGCAGCTTGAGCATCAGTCCTTCCAATAAATATTCAGCTCGTGAGTACCCAGTACTGCCCACCTTGACTGGAGTTCCTGATTCAGTCAGTGTGTGGTGGGGCCCAAGGATTGTGTATCTAACATGTATGCAGATGATGCTGAAGCTGATACTGCTTGTCCAGTATTTGGGGATCACTGGCCTAGATATATGGTACTCAAACCATTTGTGTTTAAATACATTTTTAGAGGTCCTTTATATCTTTCAGCTCCCAGCAAGAGGCAAACTAAAAATTAGGCCTTACCTTGGAAATTTTGTTTTGTTGTCGGTTAAACACAATCTAGTATTTTCAAAAGTATAAACCAAGAACTATTAATAATTCACTGAGCTTCTCCAAGAACCCACAGGTTGTTTTATTACAGCATTGATGTATCTAATAATCATGGTCTGTGCTTTTAACATGAAAGAAAAACTGACTTATGGTATCACACTGATTCGTGTTTCATCCCATGGGCAATTCACAAGAGACATGTTAGTCTTACAGATGATGGGAGAGATCATTGTATCAGGAAGTATACATTGTACATGTGTGTTTTACTTGGCTTTGTTGCTTATCTTTGTTGTTTTTCTTTTTAAACTTTTGGTCCCATTTAAAAAAAAGTGTTAAGAAAAAAGAAAAATTACTAAGCACTTCTCAGAAGTGCTAAAGTATCTTTATGGCTGTGATTGAAGATGCGAGGGAAATGGTAGATATATCAACAACAACTTCTGAGAGCTGTGAGTTCTGTGAATAAAGGAACAAACCTAGTTTACAAACCAACATTAGATCAGAGGTATCTACATAGATCATAGATAGTCCCTTTCTGGTCTAAATGTCTAGGAGTGCTTTCTGACCAAGTAACCCCGTTGTAGCTGTTTTATTAAATATATATCTATTCATTCTAGTCTTGGGGTGCAAGAGGGAAACCAAAATTGGAGTTCAGGATTAATCATTATACAAGTGGTTATCAATAATAATCTAGGTTCATATTTTTTATTCAAAAATCCCTGGAACCTGTTGTTAAGTATTCAGAATTTATAGCACTTTAGAATGGTAAAGAGAAAACACATTTCATAATATCAACACATGTAGTGGGGTTCAGGACAGTACTTGATAAAGAATTGCAGTAATATTTCTGAAGGAAAATATATGAATAGTTACATTAAGTGGCATAAAGAAAGATAACAAACAATTTTATAGTAGTTAGATTTTGCTATTAGATGTGCTCAAGTCATACTTTTACTTTCTAAAACAATATTGTCTGTGCTCACTCATGTCTGACTCTTTGCGACCCCCATGGACTGTAGCCCTCCAGGCTCCTCTGTCCATGGGATTCCCCAGGCAAGAACACTGGAGTGGGTTGCTATTCCCTTCTCCGGAGGATCTTCCTGACCCAGGAATCAAACCCACGTCTCCTGCATTTGCAGAGGTGGATTCTATACCACTAAGTCACCTGTGAAGTCCCCAAAACAATTTTATGAGATATAATTCACATACCATAAAATCCATCATTTTAAAGTGTACAATTCAGAGGTTTCCAATATATTCATAGGGCAGTACAACCATCACCACTCTTAATTCTAGAATATATCATCACTTCCTGTTTCTCCCTTCCCTTTCTCTGGCAACCAGTAATCTACATTCTGTCCCTATGGACTTGCCTGTTTTGGACACTTCATGCAATTGGAATTATATAATATGTGGCCTTTTGTGTCTGCCTTCTTTAACTTAACACATTGCTTTTGCGCCGGGGGTGGGGGGAGGGTGGTGTCAGTTCCCAAACCAGGGATCAAATCCATGCCCCCTGCATTAGAAGCATGGAGTCTTAACCCCTAGCCCACCAGGGAAGTCCCAAGTATAACGTTTTTAAGGTTTAGCCACGTTAGAGCATATATCAGTACTTCACTCCTTTTCATTGCTTAATAGTATTCCATTGTGTAAATATATCACACTTTGTTTATTCATCATTTGATGGATATTTGGGGTCTTTACTTTTTGGTTTTAATGAATAATGCTGTTAAGAATAATCAGGCACAAATTTTTTGTATGGACTTGTATTTACCTGTGAGTGGAATTTCTGGGTCATATGGTAACTGTTTAAATTTTTGAGAAACTGAAAAACTTTTTACCAAAATGGTTGCAATGTGTTATGGTTCCAATTTCCCCTTGATTTTGCCTGTGCTTGTTATCATCCATATTTTTGATTGCTATCCCAGTGACTGTGAAGAGGTTTCCATTACAATCTTGATTTTTATTTCCCTGATGGCTAATTATGTCAGATACTTTTTCATGTACTTATTAGTAATTTCTGTATCTTTGGAGAGAGATTTATTCAAATCTTTGCCCTTTTTAAGTTGTGCTATTTGTCTTTAAAATATTGAGTTGTAATAGTTCTTCAGAAATGTTCCTTGTATTATTGTGACTTTTGGCTATTTCTCAGAATTCTGAAAAAGTTGATTTGACCCATTTGCCAGTATCCTCATTGCCTTTATGGAGAAGCTGATTTTCAGAGCTTCTTATTCTGCTGAACAAAATATGCTTCTCAGGTCATATTTTATAGACTAAATGAGTTTCAATTTTTTGGAACATTTTTGAATTGTAGAATTGTGAATAGGTTTTGTCTGAATATGAATCATGTTCTCATTTTTTTTTAAAGATAATTCACTTTTTCAGTGAACATATGACCTTGATAAAGGAGATGAAAAGATCATACGACTGAAAATACAACTTTCTCAACATACAATAAGAAAGTACTGATGAGTAGATGATAGTTAAACTTGAGTACTAATTTTTTATGTTGGTATTATGGAGTATCATTTTATACTGCTAGCTTCATAAGAAGAAAAACTATTACTGATGATTTATACTTATTTTATGTTAAGAAACACTTGTTAGTTTTTCATAAGAACAAACCAATGCCACATGTTTTGGTTTTTACTGGCAGAAAGTAAAACCAATATAAAATTTAATTAAAGTTGCAACTTTTAAATAAATTTACAAGTATTGCTGACAACTAATTACTCTGTTTTTTGATATTTTCTGCCCTTTAAAAATGTGGCTTTTAGAAAATATGGCTTAGTTTTGAAAATTCATTGGAAAGTCATCAGATTTTAAATACTAAACTGTGAAGAGCTCCAAACAGTCATGTTTTGCTTGTAGGTTTTTAGATGTCAGGAGAGGCTACCAGAAATAGGTTGGCTATCAAAGAGGAATATTCAAAAGCCCTAGAAACCAGTTCTTATTGTGCATGCTCTAGAAGTTCTGCTATATATCTCTCTTAATTGTTCATTTATCTCATAAACATGTATTTGTACTAGATAGGAGTACTGAATAAAATGGACTTAAGTTCCTACCTTAGGGAAAATTATGCCACAATGTCAGATAGGTACTAAGAGGAATAAAAGGAAGTGGGTGGCATAGCTAAAGAAATAGAGTGTATGTGACAGGGTCAGCTTGCTAAACGTGATAGGGTGTTTCAGGGAAGACATCTCTGAGTAGGTAAATGTTTTGGAGAACAGGTGGCATTAGTGGTAAAGGATTCGCCTGCCAATGCAGGAGACTCAAGAGATGAAGGTTCAAGCCCTGGGTTGGGAAGATCCCCTACAGTAGGAAATGGCAACCCACTTCAGTATTCCTGCATGGAAAATTCCATGGACAGAGGAGCCTGGCGGCTACAGTCCACGAGGTCACAAGGAGTTGGACACATCTGAGCAAGCACACACAGAGACTTGTGTAAAGGGAGGGAGTGAGCCAAACAGACATCTGACAAAGGGTTATTCCAGGCAAACATAACAGTAAGAACAGAGGTTCTGAAGTCGAAATGTATTTGTCACTCCATATGACCCCTCTTGCCCTCCAAGACCAAGGAAAACAGGTTCACCTTCAAAAAAACATATGGGAGTGGGGTTGCTTAACCTGAAAGTCCTCCTAGGTGCTTAGAGCAAATAGGGAGGACACAGAAGGACTGGCGTCGAACCTGAAACTCCAATAACTTTGGCCACCTGATGCGAAGAACTGACTCAGTAGAAAAGACTCTGATGTTGGGAAAGATGGAAGGCAGGAGGAGAAGGGGACGACAGAGGATGAGATGGTTGGATGGCATCACTGACTCAATGAACATATGTTTGAATAAACTCTAGGAGTTGGTGATGGATAGGGAGGCCTGGCATGCTGCAGTCCATGGGGTTGCAAAGAGTCGAACACGGCTAAGCGACTGAACTGACTGACTGAGGCTTCATATACATTTGATTTGAAGTTGGTTTGTAGCTTGTCTCACAGATTTGGTACTTAACTCAGGATTTACATCTCTCAGGGTTCTTTAGTGATATTTCCACCTTCCTGGTCTTCAGTCATGGCCACAAAATACCTTTAGTGCTTCTAAGGAAGTACCTAGAAGTTTGTTTTTTAATAAAACCATTTTTTTGTTGTTGGACCAAAATTTTAAAAACAAAAATTATCTGTAAGCTTTAAGATATGAGAGAGCTTAAGATCAACAGAAAGTAAAGTTTTATTTGATTGTAAATTCCATCATTTATACTCATAAAAACTCATTTTTTTTTTTTTAAATGGAGGCTTAAGTAAATTTCAAACCCTTAGGGAATATTCTGATGGCTCGGTTGTGCAATCTATGGTGTCATCTAGTGGTAATTCCTTTAAATTTCAACCAAACATCCCAGAGCATTATACTAAATCATTAGAAAATATGACTAAAGCAAAATTCCTCTAAATTAAATGGCTGTCAAATTATAGTCACCAGTTCTTTTAAAATAATTATAGATCAAAGGAAGTGATAAAGATTATACAGGGAAGATTATGTACCCTATATCCACTTTTCCCTATAGGTTATAATTTATGTAATTATAGTACAATAGTACTTATTTACAATGTGAAAAGAAAGTGAAAGTCACTCAGTTGTGTCCTACTCTTTGCAACCCCTTGGACTATACAGTCCATGGAATTCTCCAGGCCAAAATACTGGAGTTAGCTGCCTTTCCCTTCTTCAGGGGATCTTCCCAACCCAGGGATCAAACCCATGTCTCCTGCATTGCAGGTAGATTCTTTACCAGCTGAGCCACAAGGGAAGCCCAAGAATACTGGTGTGGGTAGCCTATAGCTTCTCCAGAAGATATTCCCGACCCAGAAATTGAAATTATTTACAAATAATTTATATATAAATAAACTTATTTATAATAATATTAAATATAACAATACCAAAACCAAGAAATTTATATTGATACAATGGATGTTCTATGTCATTTTATCACATGGGTAGATTCTGTAACCACCAGTGCAATCAAGATTCAAAATGATTCCTCACCCCAGATGTCTCCTTTGTGCTTCTCTTCCATTGCCCCGTCTCTATTTCCCTCCATCTCTAACCTCTGAAAAATACTAATCTGTTTTTCATCTCTATAATTTTATATCATAAAATCATGTGGGCATTGATCTGTTTTTTATCTCTATAATTTTATATAATAAAATCACGTGGCATGTGATTTTTTAAGATTGACTTTTTCCCCCACTCAGCATCATTCCCTGGATACTCATAGAAGTTTTTTTAAATCTATAGCCATTCCCTTTTTTTTTTTTTTTTGGTAGCACAATACAAGTTTACCTCATTTGTTCTTGCAACACAAAACTTAAGTACAGTATTATTTAGAATTCTGATTTACATGAATTAGGATAATATAAGAAACCCAACTGTGTCAAATATATTACATTGTGGAAAAAGATGAACTCAAATATATCAAAATGCACAAAGCACTAGTCTTTTTCCATTACTGCTTAGAAAGATATGATTGTTTCTCCATTTACAAAATAGAATCAGGACAACTTAATTTTAAAAAAATTTTGCATGTAAAACACTGCACTTGCTTAAGTGGGACTCTTTCACCAGCCTCTTCTATACACAAGCAAGCATACAATACTGCATGGAAGAAAACAGCTCATTTGAAGTTTTAGGGAAAAAAATCAAATAGGTACACACAGCTTTGAAATCCATTATTTGAGGGAAAGAAAGCAGTCAATGAAGGGCCTACTTGCAAAAGCCATTCCTTCTTATTGCTGAAAAAGGGAACATGTAGCTTTCCCTGTACAGTGTACTATAGTTGAATTACTTGCCTGTTGTAGTACAACTGGGTTGTTTCAGTTTGGGGCTATTATAAATAAAGATACAATGAATAATAGTGTGAAAGATTTTTGTGAGCATTTTTCCTTTTTTTTTTTTTATGTCCAGAAGCATGATTGATGGGTCATATGATGGGTATATGTTTAGTTTTTTAAAAAACCTGCCAAACTATTTTCCAGAGTAGTTGTACCAATTAAATTCCTAACAGCAATTTATGAGTGATCCAGGTTTTCTCCATTTTTATTAGCATTTAGTACTGTTACTATTTCAATTTCTTTTGCTTTCATAACAAAATTATGTGTAAAAAGCAATATCTCACTATATAATTTTTATTTATTTAATACCTAATGATTTTGAGCATATGTATATCCTCTTTAAAGAAATATCTATACATGTCTTTGGTCTATTTTCTAGTGGATTGTATACCTTTTGTTGTTGATGAGCTCTTTGTATATTCTAAACATAAGTCATTTCTAGTATAAATGATTTGCAGGTATTTTCCCCCAGTCTTTAGCTTATCTGTTTAACTCCTTAACAGAATTCTTTCACAGAGCAAACATTTACATTTTTGGTGACATCCAATTTGTCAATAATGTCTTTTATGGATTATATTTTTGGTGTCATGTCTAGTAACTCTTCATCAAGCCCTATGTCCTGAAAATATTATACTATGTTCGGCTTTTTGGGGGAATTTATCTAAGTTGAGGTTCACTTAGTTTCTTAAAGCTGTATGTTTATGTCTTTTGCCAAATTTAAGAAATTTTCAGTTATTATTTTTTCAAATACCTTTCAACCCTTTTCTTTCTCTTCCTCTGGATTCTTATTACACAAACATTAAATCTTTTGTTATAGTTTATAATCCCACAGATCGCTAAGGCTGTGTTCATTTTTTGTCAATCTGTCTTCTCTGTTCTTTGGATTGGGGAATTTCTATTTGCAAGTTTTCTGATTCTTTCCTCTACTCCCTTCTGTTGTTGAGCTTACTATTCATTTGGGGTTTTTTATTGAGGTTATTGTATTTTTCAGTTCTAAAGTTTCCATTTGGTTCTTCATTTGGTTGCTTTAAAATCTTTGTCAGATGATCCTAACGTCTATCTACATCATCTTGGTTTTGGAGTCTGTTGATTCAAGTTGAGATTTTCCTAGCTCTTAGTATAAAAAGAGACTTATGTTTGAACCTGAAATTTTTATATTCTGTCATGAGACTCTGAATCATACTCAAATGTTCTGCTTAGCTGGCTTCTTTTTTTAAACTAAGTTATACTTGATGTATGATATTATATAAATTGCAGGTGAATAATATAGTGATTCAGAATTTTAAAGGTCATACTCCATTTATAGCTATAAAATATTGGCTATATTCCCTGTGTTGTATATTACATTCTTGTAGCTTATTTTACCCATAATTGTCTGTACCTCTTAACCTCCTCTCTCCCTGGTAACCACTGGTTTATTTAGCAGACTTTGACATCATTCTGGTGGGGAAGGAGGGGCACTGCTTTATTACTCCTAAGTGGAGGTGGAAGGCCAGTGTCCATTGAGATGCAGGATGGGGGAAGGGCCCCTCTTCACAGCTGGGTGAGAAAGAACATTCCAGCCACACTAAGCTTCCACTGATACCACCTTGGCTGAGAACGGCAGGTGTGTCCTATTTGTGTTCCGCACGTGGCTTCCACTGACACTTCCTGGGGTGGCCTTGTTACTACCACATAGCAGTGAAATCCTTGACTCCCCATTAGGCCTTCTCTGATATCACCTAGCAGGGAAGGGAGAGATCCCTCTTTATCTCTTTTGAGATGGGACTCTAAGCTCCTCACTCTGCCTCTGTTAATGGGGGACAGTTTTTTTTGTTTTTTTTTTTTTCTGGGCTGTATGGCTGGCTTAGGGCAATTATTGTTGAAAAGCTTTTGTCTTATCTCTTTCTTGGTCCCTTGAATGGAGAAAGAAAACTTTCCTTCAGAGTTTTGTTGTTGTTTTGTACTACTGGGATTTCCATTTCTGGCTTCTCCATTACCCAGATACATCAAACAAACAAACAAACAAAAAAAAAACCAAGGAGCATACCGCCTTGTAGATTCTTGGACCTTGTAGATTCTTGGACCTTGTAGATTCTTGGATCTCTATATCTCTAGACAGTCTGGCTTTTTAATCTCCACATTTCAGGGTTTCATCATGTTTGTTTTGTATGTAACATTCAGGGGAGGAATTTATATTTAGTATGAGGAATAGAGAAAGTGTGTCTACTCTATTTAGTACAGGAATGAAAGTGGAAATCAGTCTCCACATAAAAAAAATATTTACTGAGTTGAAGTTAAAATAATATAAAATTAACTATTTTCAAAGTGAACAATTCAGTGACATTAAGTGCATTCAAAATGTACAACCATCACTTCTGTCTAGTTCCAAAGAATTTCCATTAGTCTAAAATAAAACCCTTTATCTACTTAGCAGTTCCTCCTTACTCCCCACTGTCCCCAGCTCTTGGAAACTACCAGTCTTTATTCTGTCTCCATGGTGTTATCTATTCTGTGTGTCTCATAAATAAAATCACACAACATGTGATCTTTTGTGTCTGGCTTCTTTCACACAGCATATTGTTTTTGAAGTTCATCCATGTTGTAGCACATGTCAGCACTTCATTCCTAAATAATATCCCATTGCATGTGTATATCTCAGTTTGATTTTCTGTTGCTGGACTTTTGGGTGGATACTGCTTCTTGGCTGTTATGCAGAATGCATATGAAACATGCTATGATTGGAATGATTATGGTGTCTGATTAAACCATTTGATCATGAATTGGGTCTCAGTCTCAATATAAATGAAACCTGTTAATAATGAGGTATACTCACTTCTCTAAATGTAATAATGAAATTTGTCAAAAAAATATATATTTAGAAAATGCAAACTAACTGCTAAATGTCTTTAAAGTTGAAAATCCAAAGTGTAAGCTTAAAACACCTCAGGACAGAAAGACTCCAGTTCAGTATAATTTATTATCTATAGAGTAGCCTAGGAAATTATTTATTATGTATACATTTACTTTTGCTGTTTAAAATTTTTTGTTTTTAATATATTTTATTGAAGTACAGTGGATTGCCAATGTTGTGTTATTTCAAGTGAACAACAAAGTGATTCAGTTATTATATACATATAGTTTTATATATTCTTTTTCAGAAATATTTCCCTTATAGGTATTACAAAATATTCAGTATAGTTCTCTGTGCAAATAGTATATCCTTGTTATCTATTTTATATATAGTAGTGTGTATATATTATTACACTTTTTCTCTTTGGTAAACATAAGTTTATTTTCTATGTCTGTGACTATGTTTCTGTTTTGTAAATAAGTTCACCTGTATCATTTTTCAGATTCCACATATAAGTGATATTGTATGACATTTGTCTTTGTCTGACTTCATTTAGTATGATGATCTCTAGCTCCATCTATGTTGTTGCAAATGGCATTATTTTATTCCTTTTTATGGCTGAGAAGTATTTTATTGTAAAAATATACCACATATTCTTTAACCAGTTGTCTGTTGATAGACATTTATGTTGTTTCCATGTCTGGGCTATTGTAAATAGTGCTATAATGAATACTGGGGTGCATGTATCCTTTTGAATTATAGTTTTCTCTTGATATATGTCAGGAGTGAGGTTGCAGTATCATATGATAACTCTATTTTTAGTGTTTTGTTTTCAGTTTTAGTATTTTTACTGAAGTATTGTTGATTTACAATGTGTTAATTTTTCTGCTGTACAGCAAAATGATTCATTCTTTTTGTGATATTTTTTCCATTATTGTTAATCATAGGATATTGAATATAAGTTCTCTGTAATTTACAGTATGACCTTGTTGCTTATCTATTCTATATATAAAGGTTATATATGCTAACCCAACATCCCACTTAATCCCTCCCCCTAAATCCTCTCCCTAGGCAACCACCAGTCTGTTCTCTATGTCTGTGATTCTATTTTGGTTTCATAGATAGGTTCATTTGTGTCTTTTATATTCCACATCTAAGTGATATCATATGGTATTTATCTTTTCGTTCTGACTTACTTCACTTAGTATGATAATCTCTAGGTCCATTCATGTTACTGCAAATGGCATTATTTAATTCTTTTTATGGTTGAGTTCAGTTCAGTTCAGTCATTCAGTTGTATCTGACTCTTTGCGACCCCATTAACCACAGCACACCAGGCCTCCCTGTCCATCACCAACTCCCGGAGTCTACCCAAACCCATGTCCATTGAGTTAGTGATATCATCCAACCATCTCATCCTCTGTCATCCCCTTCTCCTCCTGCCCTCAATCTTTCCCAGCATCAGGGTCTTTTCAAATGAGTCAACTCTTCGCATCAGATGGCCAAAGTATTGGAGTTTCAGCTTCAACATCAGTCCTTCTAATGAATATTCAGGACTGATCTCCTTTAGGATGGACTGGTTGGATCTCCTTGCAGTACAAGGGACTCTCAAGAGTCTTCTCCAACACCACAGTTCAAAAGCATCAATTCTTCCATGCTTAGCTTTCTTTATAGTCCACCTCTCACATCCATACATGGCTACTGGAAAAACCATAGCCTCGACTAGATGGACCTTTGTTGACAAAGTAATGTCTCTGCTTTTTAATATGCTATCTAGGTTGGTCATAACTTTCTTTCCAAGGAGTAAGCATCTTTTAATTTCATGGCTGCAGTCACCATCTGCAGTGATTTTGGAGCCCCCAAAAATAAAGTCAGCCACTGTTTCCACTGTTTCCCCATCTATTTGCCATGAAGTGGTGGGACCGGATGCCATGATGGCTGAGTAGTATCCCACTGTATATAGGTACTACATCTTCTTTATCCATTCATCTGTTCATGGACATTAAGATTTTTTTCATGTCTTGGCTATTGTGAATAGTGCTGTTCTGAACACAGGAGTGTATGTATCTTTTTGAATTAAACTTTTGTCCAGGTACAAGCCCAGGAGTGGGATTGATGGATCATGTGGTAATTCTATCTTTAGGTTTCTGAAGAACCTCCATACTGTTTTCCGTAGTGAATGGATGCACCATTTACATTCCCAATACCCTCTCCAACATTATTTGTAGATTTTTTAATGATGGCCATTCTGACTGGTGTGAAGTGGTACCTCATTGTAGTTTAGATTTGCACTTCTCTAATAATTTAGTGATGTGGAACGTATTTTCATGTGCCTTTTGACAATCTGTATGTCTTCTTCAGAGAAATATCTATTTAGATCCTCTGCCCATTTTTTGATTGGGTTGTTTGTTTCAATATTGAGCTCACAAATTGTTTGTATATTTTGGAGATTAATCCCTTGTCAGTCCTGTTGTTTGCAAATATATTCTCCCATTCTGTGGGTTTTATTTTGTTTATGGGTTCCTTTGATATGTAAAAGATTTTAACTAGGTCCCATCTGTTTATTTCTATTTGATTTCCATTACTCTAGGAGATGGATCCAAAAAGATATTGCTGCCACTTAAGTTGAAGAGTGTCCCACCTATGTGTTCCTCTAGAGATTTATAGTATCCAGTCTTACATTTAGGTCTTTAATCCATTTTGAGTTTATTTTTGTGTATAGTGTTAGAGATTGTTCTAATTTCATTCTTTTACATGTGCTTTCCAGTTTTTCCAGTTTGGTTCAGTCGCTCAGTCGTGTCCGACTCTTTGCGACCCCATGAACCGCAGCACTCTAGGCCTCCCTGTCTATCACCAACTCCCGGAGTTCACCCAAACTCATGTCCATTGAGCCAGTGATGCCATCTAGCCATCTCATCCTCTGTCATCCCCTTCTCTTCCTGCCCCTAATCCCTCCCAGCATCAGGGTCTTTTCCAATGAGTCAGCTCTTCACATGAGGTGGCCAAAGTATTGGAGTTTCAGCTTCAGCATCAGTCCTTCCAATGAATACCCAGGACTGATCTCCTTTAGGATGGACTGGTTGGATCTCCTTGCAGTCCAAGGGACTCTCAACAGTCTTCTCCAACACCACAGTTCAAAAACATCAATTCTTCCACACTTAGCTTTCTTTATAGTCCAACTCTCACATCCATACATGACCACTGGAAAAAGCATATCCTTGACTAGACAGACCTTTGTTGGCAAAATAATGTCTCTGCTTTTTAATATGCTATCTAGGCTGGTCATAACTTTCCTTCCAAGGAGTAAGCGTCTTTTAATTTCATGGCTGCAGTCACCATCTGCAGTGATTTTGGAGCCCCCCAAAAAAAGTCTGATACTGTTTCCACTGTTTCCCCATCTATGTGCTATGAAGTGATGGGACCAGATGCCATGATCTAGTTTTCTGAAAGTTGAGTACCACTTATTAGATTGTATTTATTATTTTATTTTTGGCTGCACTGGGCCTCTGTTGCTCTGTGTGGGCTTTCTCTGGTTGTTGGGAGCAGGGGCTACTCTTTGTTGCAGTGCTCGGGCTTCTCTTTGTGGTGGCCTCTCTTGTTGCAGAGCACAGACTCTTAGGGGGCACAGGCTTCAGTAGTTGAGACTCACAGGCTCAGTAGTGGTGCACAGGCTTAGTTGCTTCAAAGTATGTGGGATCTTTCTGAATCAGGGATCCAACTGGTGTCCCCTGCAAGGCAGATTCTTAACCACTGGACCACGAGGGAAGTTTCTCCCAGCACCACTTATTGAAGAGACTGTCTTTTCTACCAGGGAGATACTTTAAAACTTGAGTCAGATCACATCACTTTCCTGCTCAAAACTTTGCATTGACTTCATTTCTCAATTATAATATAACCTAAAAATTTTAACCAGGGCCTTCCAGGTCCCATCTGGTATTCCTGTCCTTCAGCCTCCTCTTTACTCTTTCTGCTGTTTCCACACCTGCTTCCTCCTGCTTTTTTTTTTTTTAACCTCAAGGCCATTTACTTATTGTTCTTTATGCTTATTCTGATTTCCTTTTGGATACTAGTTTAGATTTTTCTTCTCATTTTTGTTCAAGTTTATCACCTGCGAAATGCGTTTTCTGTTCAGTCCATCTAAAAGAAGAGTTGAATGTAATTTTCACGAGGGTGAAATGAACTATTCACGAGTGAATGAACTATCCATTCACTGCTGTAGTCTTAGCAATTAGAACAGTTTTTTGGAGCACTGTATGTGCTCAGTAAGTATTCATTGAGTGAATAAGTGAAAAGCACTATATAATAAGACCTGTAGAATCCAGCTAAAGTAGCATTTAGAGAAAATATTTAGTGTAATGAAACCAAAGTAATTGTTATTTGAAAACAGTGAAGCTTGAAATTAAGTGATCTTTTACTTCAGGGAACCAGATAAAGTAAAACAGAATAAATCCAAAGAAAGCATAAACAAAGAAATGAAAAAGAAGAAATTGATGAAACAGAAATCAGAACTAAAGAAATAACAAAAGTTCCTCAATAAAATGAAGTCTAAAGTTTAAAAGGTAGAAAAGAGTGTGAAAATAACCAAATAAAAAGAAGAATCGACAAATAAGCCACATCTAGGAAGAAATAGGAGACTGACCTCAGATAATGAAGAAATGCTTTAAAATTATGAGAATACTACATACAACATTATGCCAACAGTTTATAAAATATAAATTACTAATATCAATTCATCAAATAATTTTTAAAAAACCTTGAATAGACCAAGATTCATATAAGAAATTTTGTATCTCTAAAAATCTCTAGATTCCTACAGTATTTGGGCAAGCTTTACTCATCTTCAAGAAACAATATTCAATTATACAAATATCCCTGAAACAGGGTAAAGATAGGAAGCTACTCAATTCATTTTATGGAGGTAGGATAAACACTGTACCAAAACTAGATAAAGGTTTCACAAAAAACTTGAAGCCAATTTATGAACACAAATGTAAGTGAAACAGTAATAAATTGAATACTGCAGTAAGTTAAAAGAACAGTACTTTATGTCCTAGTTTTTTAATGCTAGATTTTTCTCAGAAATTTTAGGATGGTTTACATTAGAAAATTATTGTAATTTACTGAATTACATTGAATGGGGAAGATCACTTGATATCTTAATAGATATTGAAAGTCATTTGATAAAATCTAACACCTATTCACAAGTAAAGACACACACTCATGCCTAACAGACAAGGAATAAAAGAAATTTTCCTTGACTGCAAAAAGGATACACATGAAAGACTAAAGTAAATATACTCCTTGGTGAAACTTTAGAAGCTCCCTATTAAAGTCAGAGAGAAGAAAAACATTGGCACTCTCTTTCCAACTATTCAACATTGTATTGGAGGTTTTCAGAAATGCAATGAGTTATACAGATTGAGGGGAAAAAAAGGAAAAGCTGTTAATTTTAGATGATAATGCTCATCAATCTGGAAAACCCAAGTGAATTGAGTGGCAAATTGCTAGCACTCCATGACCTTTGTGACCCTACCGTATAATGTGGCTTCTGCCTCATTTCTCCTTGTCTGTGGTCCAGACACATTGAAAGTCATTCAGTTTCTTGACTGCTCTTCTCTTAATAGTCAAACTGTGATCTAAAGACCAAAATTATCATTTGGGGCCTTGTTATCCATGAAAATGCTAGGTTCTACTTCATGTCTATTGCCTTTTAGTAAGACTCCCTCAAATAAATTTTTTTTCACATTCAACTTTGAGAAGCATTACCCTATATCACTTCTTTACTTAAGGATGTTCCACATGCTTTTTCTTTTTTTCCCCCAGGGTACTCTTGTCTTTCTTATTAATTTCCCAACTCAAACTTCCCTAATATTTACACTGAGACAGGAGTCTCCGTGTGTTCTCTCAGAGCACTCTGTACTGTTTCTTCATAGCATGGCATTTGTCACATTCTAAAATACTTATTTATGTGACTCTTTAGTTAATGTCTGGCTCCTCCTGTAAACCATAGGTCCTTGAAGGCCTTGAGGTCTTTGGTTCACTCTTCCTTCCAGTGCACAAGGCCTGACTTCCAGTAGGCACTCAATAAATCTTTGTAGAATGAAAAAATGTAGTGGAAAGTCTGATCTGCATGACACCTTCCTCTTGGTTATGAAAAGAACTTTTATTATTATTGTGACTTAAACCTTGCTTCAATTATATGATTAATTTGCAGAACAGAATAATGTGACCTGAAAATATGTCCATTATCCTAAACAAGGTTTTCTTTTTATATCTGTATTAAGACAAAGAGGTGTAAACTTGTGATTCTCAATCCTGGATGAACTTCAGATCACCTGGAGCTTAGAAATATTCCAGTATCTGGGTCCCATCCCAGAGACTCTGATTTCATTGGCTCAGGCAATGATGAAAGTGTTATCTCTGGCACTCAACTGGACAAGCACTCAAAAATAAAGTCAAAGAAAGTGAAATAATATTGCCTTTCAGTATTCATATAAGTAAATTATGAACCTGTGGCCAAGGCAAAGCTTATCTTAAACAAAAGTTGCTAAATTAGAATATTAAAAATATGAAATAAAAAATAATTATATACAACTTGAAGGATTGGACTTCCCTGGCGATGCAGTGGCCAAGACTCTGCACTCCCAATGCCAGGGTCCAGGTTCAGTCCCTGTTTAGAAACCTAGATCCCTCATTCCACAACTAAAGATCCTGCATGCTGCAATTAAGACCTGGCACAGCCAAAGAAATTAATTAATTAATTTAAACTTAAAGGATTTTATCACCTGTTGTTAAGTGCTCTAAACCATGATGTCTATGTCATAATTTTTTTGTTCCTTCAAGGAAATGATTGGTATCATAGCTTAAAGTGAAGTTGCTCAGTTGTGTCCGACTCTTTGTGACCCCGTGGACTGTAGCCCACCAGGCTCCTCCATCCATGGGATTCTCCAGGCAAGAATACTGGAGTGGGTTGCCATTTCCTTCTCCAGGGGATCTTCCTGACCCATGGATCCAACCCTGATCTCCCACATTGCAGGTAGACGCTTTATCCTCTGAGCCACCAGGGAAAGCCATCATAGCTTAAAGAATCCTGGAATTATAATGTTATTATCTTCTTCAGATATGTGATTAATAGAAACTAAATGTCTAAGGCTTTTTTTCATTGTTTAGATGACTCCCAGTACTCAAAAAATTCATATTTCATACTGTTATGTTATTAATGTCTACAATTGTTAGAAAGTCATATCAGAGCTTTCTTATCCCTCAGGGAGGGACATGATATTAACGCTTTGGCTGAATTGTATTAAAGCCACCAAACAAAGACTGCAAGAAATACACTTAAAAGTTAAAGTCTTTTTTTTTTTTTTTTTATTTCATTGGCTACTGCAAGGAGAATGTGCTTGGAATAAACCATAGGTTGTGTCAACAAGGGGAAGTAGGGGGGCTTGTGTTGAGTAGTTTTGAAGAGATATTAGGGTAGAGGGGACACATTCTGGATTGGCTAGTCTGGGAAAGAGATGCTAGAGCAATTTGATATTTCAGGATAAGCCAGACAGCAAACTTTTTTTTCTTCTTTTTCAACAATCATGAGTCCGTGTCTATTAATGCCACTCTCTGAAGCGCCTGTAGGTCTTTTTCTTTCTTTCTTTCTAGTTTTTAGTTCATGTTATGTGTTTCCTTTATGGCCCTGGCTTGGTTATTTTTTATTATGCCAGATTGGAACTGGAATCCTAGGAAGATGTAATCTTCCTCCAGCGTGGATTTACATTTGCTTCTGCCTGGGTGCTTCATATTGTTTCCGTCTTAGGCATTGAGATAATTGAAGCTGAGACACGTTTTCTTCATTTTCTGGGCTATCAACTTCTGATTCATTCCTGATCCTCGAGTACAATTCTCCTTTTCTGAAATAAAGGAACGATGGTTCATCAAACACACTTTCGGTAGTTTCTGGATCTTACGCTCTGTTTTGCAAGACTTGTGAGGCTGTTGAAGCACCATTCAACTTCAGTGTTCTCCTCGGGGTTAGTAAAGGAGCCCTCCAAGATTGGCAAACATCCCCAGGGGAGAAGTGACCCAGATTCCAGACTTTCTTTCCAAGCCTCTGTCCTCCACTGGTTCCTGGCTTAGTTATTCCTCTGTATTTTATTAGCTCTAATATTCCATCAAGTCATTAAAATGTTTTAATATTTATTGTTTACATTTGTTTCTTTTTAACTGGAATATAGTTGCTTTACAGTGTTGGTTTCTGATCCATACAACAATGTCAATCAACCATAAACATACATATGTCCCCTCCCTCTTGAATCTCCCTTCTACCTCCCACCACATCCCACTCTTCTAGGTTGTCACAGAGCACCAGGTTTGAGCTCCTTAGTCACAGCAAATTCCCACTGGATATCTATTTTACATATGGTAATGTATATGTTCCAAAAGTTTTTGGTCTAGATTTTCTAGTTGTCTTCAGTGGAAGGCTTGATCTACCATTCCTAGAAGCACAAATCCATATCATATAATTTTTAAAAATAAATTATATTTTATTATACTTAAAGTTCTTATGTACAATTGTCAAGTTAAGTATGGCATATTACTCAGTGCCTCACTCACCCAAACAATGATAGATAACCAAATTAATTGACTCTCTAGAAGGTCAGTTTGCATTTTTTTTTAAAGGAAGAGTCAGTTCTATGACATTTAACTTCTAGAGACTTGCTCCATCCCAAGACTCTACAATCAAGTTGACTAGATCTGTGTTTCTCCTACCGGGTCTTCTTTAATTAATTTAGAAGGCAACTCTCAATTTATGAAACATTGAGGCCCTCAGGAGTAGATGTACCAGTTATAATCCTCCACAAATTGAAGTAACACATTTATTCATTTAGCTGTTGCTTTTGCAAGACTTGCCACCAAAGAAGGTAGAATGTCAATGGTAATTTTAGAGACATTACTTCATTACAGATGGATCTCGGCGTATAATTGGTTTCCTTTTCATAAACCATGTGTATCATGCACATGTGTTAAAAGAAGGGTTGTTTGCATCAAGGCAGTTTTGCCATTACAGAATTCGCAAAGGGGCACAACAACAGAATCCCTTCCAAACTTACAGTTGAGACATAATATTTTTCTTCACCTACTTTCCTGATGAAGTTAATTTAAATTTAAACTAAGCTGAAGAAAGTTTATAGTTTGAAGGAAGATGCCCAGTTGGAGCCACAGGATTGATGGAGCAGAGACGAGATCTTTCCAAACTGAAACTTTTTCATAGAATGATTTAACGGTGACAAAACAGGAGTTCCCAGAAAAATATAGTTTCCATTTTCCTTGCTGCAAGTGTTCATCCAGTTTGAATTGTTAATATCTCTGAACCTAGATGAACATCAGAAAGAGTCCCGAGAAGAAGTCATTTTCCAGTTATTTGCCCCCAGACATGGCAAGCAAAAGTGCAGCCAAATAGAAATGGGCACAATTATTTGTGTTATATGTATCTTGAAGAAATTGATTGAGCCCAGAAGTATTAGATTATAAAGTGTACATCTAAGAGATATGTGAGATAAATGGGAATGTTAATAGCTGTCCTCATGACTGGGCAAACTTGGACCAGATGCTTTATTCTGAATAATATTAACTAAGAAAGACAGCAGCAATGGAAACTTATCAAATTAGTAAGTTAGAAAACATGAAAGGAACTGGTGGTGGCATCTGATGGTTTTTGCCTCAGAATTGAAAACAAAACAACAAAAACACCTTGAAATACAAAAATCTTTAGTCACCTTAAGCTCATCTTAAGTCATCTTTAGTCACCTTTAGTCACTCTAAACTCAAGAGAGGGAACATAAATGACCAAATAAAAAATCACATCTCATCTTCAGCAAAGAGGCTACATGTAGTTGCTGGTCATTGCCTGCTTGGTCTTTCTATGTTGTTTCTGGCAATATAGTCCACCATTCTTTCCCTTCTGTAAGTAAGCATACCAAGAAAACAGAAGCAACCCTTTAAAGGTTTTATAAGAAACTGATATTGGGTCAACCATGTATCCTTTTAATATATTGCTCCTGTGAGCCGAGCTATCTGAGATTACTATAAGTCAAAAGTTTCCCTTAGAAATTGTGAAATGAATTTGTTTCAGTAAAGATGAGTCAGCCTTGTTATAAGTGTTGAGGTAAATGATGATGATTTAACACTTAAATGTTGGGCAAGAAATTCTACTCAGTCTTTTGTGAGAATTCTGGTGTTTAACATGTATCGATGTTCTCAAAGAAAGATATTTGAGTTGTTGTTCTGTTTTGGGCCATACTACATAGCCTGTGGGATCTTAGTTCTCTGACTAGGGATTGAACCCATGTCCTTAGGAGTGAAAATACAGTCTTAACCTTTGGATGGTCAGGGAATTCCCCAAAATACTCGATTTTAAATCATGGACCTGTTTGAAGATATATTCCTTAAAACTGTGTTGATTATCAGTTTGGTAGGTTCTTGATCTTCCATGGCGAAAACAAAGTCCATACAAATGATTGATAGTATACTGTCTCATATGGTCAGATGATATTAACATTCTTTGTTGGACTGATCATGTAACACAGGTGATATATGAGTTCCCTATTGCTGTTTTAACACATTACCACAAACAGTGGATTAAAATAATACAAATGTATTATCTTACAGTTTTGAAGGTCAGAGGTCTTATCATTTTGAAGGGGGCTAAAATCAAGGTGTCAGCAGGATTGCATCGCTTCTTTGGTTCTAAAGAAGAATCTTGTCTTGCCTTCTTTGGTTTTTAGAGGCTGCCCACACTTCTTGACTCTTGGCTACATCCCTATCTCCGCTTCTTTTGTCGCATCTCCCCTCTCTCTAATGGTCATGCCTTCTTTTTATAAGGATCCTTGTCATTTTATATTGTCTCACTATCGAAGATAAATGAAGTCAGGCATCAGTCAAAGTAATACAAACAGATTTTATTCGGTGACTACTAGAAATAGGGGGAAATCTGAGTTCAGTTCTAATTTGTGCAGAGGCGCTTGTGTGTTTTAAAGGGAGAATGAGGGATTAAGGAGTGGCAATGGCTTGAGCAGAATCAGGGAAATGAAAAACTGTAAAAAGAAGGAAGTGGGCATTGGTCTATTTAAAATCCATCTGGATTTGCTAACTGGTGTTTGTCATGGTTAGGCTCATTTCTCCCACAGAGATGGGGAGACAGGGGCCCTATCTTCAGATGTTGGCTGGAACAAACAGTAAATTCTCTTGGCAGCCTTGTTTACTCTGGCAGGCAACTTTAAGGAGGGGCTAGGGTCTTCCTATGAATGCACCCTGGAGCTGTTAGAAACTATTTCAGTGTTTGCCCAAGTCTTCATAGGCCATTATTGAGGCCTTGTGGAGAAGGGGACTCAGAGGAGACTGATCAGAGTTTGATCAAGAAGAGAATCTTTGTTACTACCTAGATTATTTCTCCATCTCAAGTTTCTTAATCCCATCTGCATGCAAAGTTCTTTTTTGCCATATGAAGTGAAGTCGCTCAGTCATATCCGACTCTTTGCTACCCCATGGACTGTAGCCTACAAGTCTCCTCTGTCCATGGAATTTTCTAGGCAAGAGTACTGGAGTGGGTTGCCATTTCCTTCTCCAGGGGATCTTCCCAGTCCAGGGATCAAACCCGGGTCTCCCGCATCTCAGGCAGATGCTTTACTGTCTGAGCCACAATGGAAGCCCTCCTTTTTCCATATAATGTAACACATTCACAGGTTCTGAGGCTTAGGAATTATACCTCTTTTGTCAGGGGTTTTAGTCTGCCAACTGTAGATAGCAATGACAGTACTACTCCACTCCCATCAAAGTATATCTCTCTTATCATTTTTAAGTTTTGATGGACTTCCAATCTATGATTGCACAACTGAAACTCATAAGTCTTTTGAGACAAAAGACAAGTATCTTTGACCCATTTGTACACATGGGAGCTTAAACTAAGAAATACTGAGAACCTCCCCAATAGGTATGAAACTATGGTGATTGCCCTAAAACCTAAGTTTCTGACTTCTTAGTTACAAGTTTTTTATACAATATGACACTGATTTTGAAGGTATTGCATGCATGCAAAATATGAAAACTAAGCAAAACAAAACAAAGCATAATTTATGGCCTGAAAAAAACGACTGCTTCAGGGCTTCAAAAGCATTTTCAACTTTTATGGAAAATTCATATCCTTGTATTCTGACTGCTTTTCATTTCTCTCAAAAGTACTGTTTTAATTTCTTCAAGATTTTAGGTTAGTAGTCACAAGGAAATGTTCTCAACTTTTAAAATCTACTTTATGCTTTGTTGACATAATCACAGAGGATATTATAACCACCAGAGTTACTTTTTTATGGCCAACTCTGTGGTAGTGGTGCTTCCCCAGTGAATCAGCGGGTAAAGAATCCCCCTGCAATGCAGGAGACACGGGAGATGCAGCTTCAACCCATGGGTAGGGAAGATCCCCTGGAGGAGGGCTTGGCAACCCACTCCAGTATTCTTGCCTGGGAAATCCCATGGACAGAGGAGCCTGGTGGGCTACAGTCCAAAGGGTCTCAAAGAGTCGGACAGGACTGAGCGACTACGCACACCACAGCTCTGTAATAATAGTGACTCTATCTAGTTTCCAGATTATTTATTTGTGCGATTACAAAACATTGAGTATAAACTATAAAAGCTCTGTTTACTCAAGGGGTTTTCAGATAGGGACTATTTTCTTTACCACTGTGTCCCTAGTCCCTAGCACAGTGTCTTGGACTTTGGCAATCAATCATTGATGCAGAGGAGTAAGCAAGTTCCATGCAGCTAAAGACAAAAGTGCGAGGAGATCTCCTATGGTTATAGCAGCACTTAACACTGCTGGGGTGAAGCGGGGTGTCAGTTAGGGCTGTGAGAAGAGGGGATCGCCTAAAGTGTACTGTGAAAGAGGAGGAGTAACAGTAGAAAGAATAATAACAACTATAGACCAGACGAGGATGGGGAAGGGCAAGGGCATCCTGGAATAGAAGGAGAAGATGGTAGGCATGAAATTGTAAAGACCCTCATATGACTTTAGCGGTCACATAATACGATATTGAAATTTTTCTCTCTTTAAATTTAAGAAGTGCAGGTTACATTCTCAGGTGTGTTTGTATGTAAAAATTATTTGACTATTTGATGCTTGATAAGCCACAGTAACCTAGGTTGCCATTGAATAATATATGAATCTACTAGTAAAGGTCAAAGAAAAGTATTAGGTGTGTGTGACATTAAGACACTTGGAGATAACATCACAATTCTTAAGTTGAAGTGATCTTTTTTCATGGAAACAAAAAAAGAGATTGATTAATCTGCATTGTCAAAGTACAGATAATGGTTATAATTAGAGAATGCTTGCACACTTGTAAAAATTTTGGCTAAAATAGTGAAATTAATCTGATGAAGGGACCCTATAAAATGCCTCTCAAAAGCTTCCAACCTAATTTTCTTAGCCTCTCTGGCAAGTTAAGAAATTCAAACCTGAAGTTGCAAAAAGCTATAGAACCTGGAAATCCTTTAATTTTCAGTTTTTTTCCTTTTGATAAGAAGTGCTTAACTTATTACATTGAAATCTTCATAATTAAAAAGAAAGGTTTATTTTTTTATGATTTGAAGACAAATGGGGAGTTAGTTTTCAGTGTACTCAGCCAAGGGTCAATCCCAACTCCTTTATATGTGTATTTCATGTACATTATTTGATCAGTAACTTCTCTATACATTTGACACTCTTGAAACACTTTCTCTCCCTCTGTGAATGTCACCATACTCTGAGTAGCTCAGACCATCTTGAATCCTTTCTTCCTGTCTCACCCCACATCCAAACCAGCAGGATTTTTTTCCCCTTGTTTATTTTGTCTCCTCCCTTTGAATGTAAGGTCTGAGGAAGATGACCTAGTGTTATTCCTGTTCGCAAACAAATCTTCAGTGTCTAGACAGAACAGGTATTAAATGCATAATTGTTGAATGAATTAATAAAAATATTAGTGATGTCTTTTTGCATCACAAAATTTGCATTCTTGTGAGATTTTTGAAAGGTGCAGAAAAGTGTAAAGTATAAGAAAAATGTAAAAAAAAAAAAAGTTAAAAAAAATCCCAGGAGTCCCTATAATTTTTGTCTCCAGAAATAATCACTTTCAATATTCTAACATATCCCTCCAAAAATCTAACAGTGAATATTTCTAGGTACTTTGCAACTGGTGCCTAAAAAATGAATTCAAACATCAAAGAAAATTAATTTTAAGGCTTTTAGGAACACCTGGATATTATATAAGCTGTTTAGATTCTTGATTTTTCCCCTCTTAAACTTCACATAAGCATTTACTCACATTATTAAAATTTGAAAATATATTCTTAGTGTTTGCATATTTCACTTCATGAGTATACTTTAATCTGTTTGTTTATAGTTAATTATGATATTAAGTTGCTTATATTTTTTGAATTTATAAGAAGCATCATGATGAACATCATTACATAATCTTCCCAGATGCTTCTTTGAGAACTGAAAAATGAATTATACCAAATGATAAAAACATTTTTAAGACCCTTGATGCATTCTGCTAAATAATTAACAAAATTATTTCTTAGAAATATAATGGTTTATATCTGATAAGTTGAACATGGGTGCCTGACTTATTGTCCCTTTACTTTATATGTAAAATGAAAGTCAAAGTGAAAATCGCTCAGTCGTGTGTGACTCTTTGTGACCTCATGGACTATGCAGTCTATGGAATTCTCCGGGCCAGAATGCTGGAAATGGTAGCTGTTCCCTTCTCCAGGGGATCTTCCCAACCTAGGGATCGAACCCAGGTCTCCCACATTGCAGGTAGATTCTTTACCAGCTGAGCCACCAGGGAAGCCCTTATATGTAAAATATGTCTATTTAATTTCTTGCTTATGAATTCAATAAACTTTTTTCATTACTTTACTATTCGGTTATTTGATCATTAGTATGCTGAATGTTCAAATGTTTTTCCTCATTGACAGGTACATCTAACTAAAATATTATTAAACATACGACACAAAAATATATACATAATTTAAATATGCACTCTTAAGAATAATCATAGATAGTAATAATAAACTAGACCCCTATGTAGCCATAATTCAGTTTATGGAATAGAACTCCCAAGACTTTTAAGACTCCTGTATATCCCATCCCAACCTATCTACTTTCCTCCCTACAGAGATAACCACTACCCTGAATTTATTTTATTTTTCCCTAGAAGTGTTTTGCTTAATTTTCTATTTAAAAGAGTTTTAAAAATTATTTATTGTATTAATTTTGGTTGTACTGGGTCTTCGTTGGTGTGCATAGGCTTTCTCTAGTTGAGACGAGTGGGGGCTACTCTTTAGCCGCAGTGCACGGGCTTCTCACTGTGGTGACTTCTTATTGCAGAGCACAAGCTGTAGGCACGTGGGTTTCGGGAGCTGTAGCATGTGGGCTTGATAGTTGTGGTGCACAGGCTTAGTAGCTTATGTGGAGTCTTCCTGGACAAGGGATTGGACCCATGTCCCCTGCATTGGCAGGCAGACTCTTATCCACTGTACCACCAGGGAATTCCTGGCTTATCTCTCTAAGACTATTTAATATCAAGATTATGTTCTGTGTATACTCCTGTCACATATTTTTATTATCTAATTGTCTCTTTGGAGATTAATCTGTGCTACTATTATTTTTTCAGATCTACATAACATTCATAGCAATAATTCACCAATAATTTATTCACTATAACTTAGATGGAAAATTGAATTATTGTCATTATTTAGTTATTTCAATTAATGAAGTTTTACTCTTATAATGTATACGTATATTCTTTTATAGGAAAAAAAGTGAGTATGTATTTATTTAGGATGAATACAGGGGGTTGTATTTAGGATTTAGCATCAGTCCTTCCAATGAACACTCAGGACTCATTTCCTTTAGGATTGACTGGTTTGATCTTCTTGCAGTCCAAAGGACTCTCAAGAGTCTTCTCCAGCACCACAGTTGAAAAGCATCAATTCTTTGACGCTCAGCTTTCTTTATAGTCCAACTCTCACACCCATACGTGACTACTGGAAAAACCATAGCTTTGACTAGACAGACCTTTGTTGGCAGAGTAATGTCTTTGCTTTTTAATATGCTGTCTAGGTTACTCATAGTTTTTCTTCCAGGGAGTAAGCATCTTTTAATTTCATGGCTCCAATCACCATCTGCAGTGATTTTGAAGCCCAAGAAAATAAAGTCTCTCACTATTTCCATTGTTTCTCCATCTATTTGCCATGAAGTGATGGGACCAGATGCCATGATCTTAGTTTTCTGAATGTTGAGTTTTAAGCCAACTTTTTCACTCTCCTCTTTCACTTTCATCAAGAGGCACTTTAGTTCTTCTTCACTTTCTGCCATAAGGGTTGTGTCATCTGTGTATCTGAGGTTATTGATATTTCTCCTGGCAATATTGATTGCAAATTGTGCTTCATCCAGCTCAGCATTTCACATGATATACTCTGCATATAAGTTAAATAAGCAGGGTGACAATATACAGCCTTGATGTACTCCTTTCCTGATTTGGAAACAGTCTGTTGTTCCATGTCCAGTTCTAACTGTTGCTTCTTGACCTGCATACAGATTTCTCAGGAGGCAGGTAAGGTGGTCTGGTATTCCCATCTCTTGAAGAATTTTACACAGTTTATTGTGATCCACACAGTCAAAGAGTTTGGTGTCGTCAATATAGTGGAAGTAGATGTTTTTCTGAAACTCTCTTGCTTTTTATATGATTCAACAGATGTTGGCAATTTGATCTCTGGTTCCTCTGCTTTTTCTAAATCCAGCTTGAACATCTGGAAATTCACAGTTCACATACTGTAGAAGCCTGGCTTAGAGAATTTTGAGCATTACTTTACCAGCATGTGAGATGAGTGCAATTGTGTGGTAGTTTGAACATTCTTTGGCATTGCCTTTCTTTGGGATTAGAGTGAAAACTGACCTATTCGAACTAACTGTGGCCACTGCTGAGTTTTCCAAATTTGCTGGCACATTGAGTGCAGCACTTTAACAGCATCATCTTTTAGGATTTGAAATAGCTCAACTGGAATTCCACCACCTCCACTAGCTTTGTTCATAGTGATGCTTCCTAAGGCCCACTTGACTTTGCATTCCAGTATGTCTGGCTCTAGGTGGGTGATCACACTATCATGGTTATCTGAGTCATGAAGATCTTTTTTGTATAGTTCTGTGTATTCTTGCCAACTTTTCTTAATATCTTCCTCTTCTGTTAGGTCCATACCATTTCTATTCTTTATTGGGCCCATCTCTGCATGAAATGTTCCCATGGTATCTCTAATTTTCTTAAAGAGATCTCTAGTCTTTCCCTTTTTATCATTTTTCCTCTATTTTTTTGCATTGGTCACTTAGGAAGGCTTTCTTATTTCTCCTTGCTATTATTTGGAACTCTGCATTCAAATGGGTTTATCTTTCCTTTTCTCCTTTGCCTTTTGCTTCTCTTATTCTCTGAGAAGAAATTATTTGTAAACTGTATAGTACAGTTATTAATATATATTACATATATGCACATTATACTTATTACATATATATCAGTTCAGTTCAGTCACTCAGTCGTGTCCGACTCTTTGCAACCCCATGAACCGCAGCACACCTGGCCTCCCTGTCCATCACCAACTCCTGGAGTCCACCCAAGTCCACATGTCCATTGAGTCAGTGATGCCATCCAACCATCTTATCCTCTGTCGTCCCCTTCTCCTCCTGCCCTCAATCTTTCCCAGCATCAGGGTCTTTTCAGATGAGTCAGCTCTTTGCATCAGGTGGCCAAAGTATTGGAGTTTCAGCTTCAACATCAGTCCTTCCAATGAACACCCAGGACTGATCTCCTTTAGGATGGACTGGTTGGGTCTCTTTGCAGTCCAAGGGACTCTCAAGAGTCTTCTCCAACACCACAGTTCAAAAGCATCAATTCTTCAGTGCTCAGCTTTCATTATAGTCCAACTCTCACATCCATACATGACCACTGAAAAAACCATAGCCTTGACTAGACAGACATTCTTTTTTATATTCTTTTCCATTATGGTTTATCACAGGATACTGAATATAGTTCTCTGTGCTATGTAGTAGAACCTTGTCATGTATCTATCTTGTATATAACAGTTTGCATCAGCTAACCCCAAGCTCCCATTCCATCCTTCCCCTACTCCTCCCCCTTGACAACCACAGTCTGTTCTCTATGTCAGTGAGTCTTCTTCTCTTTCATAGGTGAGTTCATTTGCATCATATTTTAGATTCCACATATAAGGGATATGATATGATAGTTTTCTTTCTCTTTCAACTTCCTTCACTTAGTGTGATCATCTCCAGGTCCATCCATGTTGCTGCAAATAGCACTCTTTCATTCTTTTTTTTATGATTGAGAGGTATTCCATTGTATATATGTACCACATCTTCTTTATCCATTCAACTACCCATGGATATTTAGGTCATTTGCATGTCTTGCCTATTGTGAATAGTGTTGCTATGGACATAGGAGTGCATGTATTTTTTTAAATTAAACTTTTGTCCAGATACATGCCCAGGAGTGGGATTGTTGGATAGTTTCCTGAGGAAACTCCATACTGTCTTCCATAGTGGCTGCACCAATTTACTTTCCAACCAACAGTGTAGGAAGATTCCTTTTTCTCCATACTCTCTTCAACATTTATTATTTATAGACTTCTTAATGATGGCCATCCTGACAGGTATGAGGTGGTGCCTAATTGTGGTTTGATTTGCATTTCTCTAATATCAATAATTAGTGATGTGGAGCATCTTTTCATGTGCCTTTTGAGCATCTGTATGCTTTGGAGGAATGCCTATGTCTTCTGCTTGCTTTTCTATTGGGTTGTTTGTTTTTTCATTGTTAAGTTTGTATGAATTGGTTGTATATTTTAAAGATAAAGCCCTCATCAGTTGCATGATTTGCAAATATTTCCTCCTTTTCAATAGGTTGTCTTTTCATTTGTTTATGGTTTCCTTTGCTGTGCAAAAGCTTGTAAGTTTGATAAAGTCCCATTTGTTTCTTTTTGCTTTTATTTCTATTGCCTTGGGAGACCGACCTAAGAAAACATTAGTACGATTTATGTCAGAGAATGTTTTGCCTATGTTTTCTTCTAGGAATTTCATGCTATCATGTCTTATATTTAATTCTTTAATCCATTTTGAATTTATGTTTGTGTATGATGTGACGGTGTGTTCTAATTTCATTGATACACATGTGGCTGTGAGACTGGAATGTCTTGTTATTCTGGAAAGCAAGATAGTACTGCTACCAAATACTGCTGGGGTCATAGCAAAAAGGAATGTAAACTAACCTAAAGGTCTTACTGGTAGGATACTAGCAGCAATTAATGCACATCAAGGATATTTCCATCCACAAATTAATAAAGCTACCAAAAGATTAAAACAAAAACTCTTAATGGTCACATTTGGAAGTTGTTAGTAAAATAACTCTTTATTTTGAAAGTGGTAAATTAAAAGATAGAAGCATTTTCTTATTTTTCCTATATGAAATATTCCTCAAAGTAACTACAGAGTCAATGAGGGAAAGTTCCTCTTCATAAGAATATTCCAGCTAATGATCATGGAAGGAACAGTAAAATTAGCATTTCCCATTTTGCAACCCAAGTGAAATTAGTGGATCTAGGCAATGATTATTAGCAGCCAGCATCACATAAAGGCACAACCAAACATTATATGTGCACCTCTGCCTATGAAGTATTCTTGCAAAGAATCAAAATTGAAGCCAAATAAATTTATTTACCTAATTCTTGATCAATTGGAAACACAGGGAGCAGGGAAACACATTAAAGGGTATTATAGTACAGGTATATAATTAGCAAAATACAGGCTATGGAACACTGTACAGAAAACAACCTGATTTCTTCAAAAAAATTATAAGGCGAGAGGATGGAGGGATAGCCCATAAGCTAGGAGTGTCTAAGAAAGTGTACTCTGAATGCAAGATATAAATCTCCAGTTCCTGTTGAAAACACCAGTGAAATAATAATAATTAGATAATACTGTCTGGATATCTGTCATTATGAAGGAGTTAGAATTAATTTTTAAGGTGCGATAATGCTATTGTGGTTGTTTTTAAAGAGTCCTTATTTTTTAGATACACATATCAAAGTATTGGGGCTTCCCTGGTGGTTCAGATGGTGAAGAATCTGTCAGCAACGCAGGAGCCCTGGGAGACCAGGGTTCAATCTCTGGGTTGGGAAGATCCCCTGGAGGAGGGCATAGCAACCCACCCCAGTATCCTTGCCTGGAGAATCCCATGGACAAAGGAGCCTGGCGGGCTACAGTCTATAAGGTTGCAAAGAGTTGGACCTGACTGAAGCAACTGAGCATGCACACACATCAAAATGTTTTTAGATGAAATAACATGACATGGAATTCACTGACAATCATCTGGAGGAAGAAGCTATAATGAAGCAAGATTGATCATTGATGAGTTGATAGTTGATGAAACAGGATGATTCTTGGCTATTAAACTTTACTTTTGAATATGCATGAGAAGTTTTTTTACTGTAAAAAAACAAAAAACAAAACACCGATGCCTTGATTCCACCCCAGACTGCAATTTAAGTAGATGATCTGGGGTGGCAGTAGATCCTTGACACAGTGAAATTTTATGTCTGAGTTAAGCAGGAAACCAGGAGCTGAAACTGAGCAGTTTCAGTTAAGACAGAGCAGACTGAAAAGTAGATGTGTGATAGAATACAGACAGAGCCCTGGAGGGAGATTGGGGGAATTTGATTCTTGACCTAGTTTTACCTCTAGCCAGTTTGGTGAAACTAGACATGTCCCTTTACCTGTGTGGGTAAGTTTCTTCATCTGTTAAAGACGAATTTAGGTTATTTAATTTCTAAACTTTCTTTCCAGTGTTTGTTGTGCAGGAGAGGAGCGAATGATGTTGAGTGTATTGAGGCGTCCAGTCTTATATCATTATTGCATTTTCTTAACTATTTTTTTTCCAACCAAACGATCCCTTTGGCCTTTGGGGATAAATATGTTTGCTTTTCCATGAAACTTAACTGAGCTTTTTTATACTCTTAGGACTGTTTACATTGAGCTGCTCACCTTTCTGTAGGGCTCAGCTAGCAACAGACACCTGGTCCTCTGTGCAGTCCTTTTTTTTTCACTGTACATGCATTTAACAAGTTCTGTTGAGTTAAGGAAGTGTGTTATTAGAGACTGAGGCAAAAAAAATTTCAAACCAAACAGGCAGCAGTAAATCATGATTTTTGTCTGTGTAGAATTTACGGTTCTTATGTGGAGAGTTACGCAAGCATAAATGCCATATAATGAGTTGAGTGTGGAAATGTATAATACATGGACAGCTGGATCAGTGGGGAGGTATCAGACCTTTGTCAACAAGGGGATGGCAAGAACATTTTTGTGTATTTGATATACATTTGTGGCAATGGTGTAAAGTGATCTCAGTTCAGTGAGGCAACCCAGCTTAGTGGTTAAGAAAATGGATCTCTCAATGTGAGGCTTTTTGGTGCTTGAAACTTGGGTCTATCAGCTGGTTATTAGCTGATGAGTTAGGACAGGTCATTAAACTCTTTGCTTCAAATCCCTCATCTGTAAAGTGGAGATCATTATTCATATGATATCCACTAAATGCATATTGTTTTCACATCATCATAAAGTTGAAAAATTGTAAGTTAAACCATCATAAGTCAGAGACTGCTGTTGAACCTTTGTTCATGGGGATGTTTTGAGGATTAAATGAGTTAATAAATGTTAAGCACTTAGACTAGTACCTACCTCAGAGCAAGCACTTCGTGGCATATAAAAGGGGAAAATGTGGAAGCAATGACAGATTTTATTTTCTTGGGCTCAAAAAAATCACTGCAGATGGTGACTGCAGCCATGAAACGAAAAGATGCTTGCTCCTTGGAAGGAAAGCTAGGACAAACCCAGACACATAAAATTAATATGGGTTAACTTTAATCCATATTAAAAAGCAGAGACATCATTTTACCGATAAAGGTTCATATGATCAAGGCTATGGATTTTCCAGTATGGATGGGAGAGTTGGACCATAAAGAAAGCTGAGCGCCGAAGAATTGATGCTTTTGAACTGTGGTGTTGGAGAAGACTCTCGAGAGTCCCTTGGACTGCAAGGAGATCAAACCAGTTAATTCTAAAGTAAATCAATATTCACTGAATATTCATTGGAAGGACTGACGCTGAAGCTAAAGCTCCAATATTTTGCCCACCTGATGCAAAGGGCCAACTCATTGGAAAAGATCCTAATGCTGGGAAAGACCAAAGGCAAAAGAAGGGGACAACAGAGGATGAAATGGTTGGATGACATCACCAACTCAATGGACGTGACTTTGAGCAAACTGGGAGACAGTGGTGGACTGAGGAGCTGGGCATGCTGCAGTCCATGGGGTCACAAAAAACTGGACATGACTTAGCGACTGAATAACAACAATGTGTACTATGAATATATACTGTAATTTTATATAGTATATAATAATGATTTCTGTTATTCCTTTATGGCATTGAAAAATACTTTGACTGGTGTCAGTTTTGAAGAGCATTGCCCCTGGAGAAGATATGATTGTCATAATTCTGCTACATATAACTCAAAAGAGAGCATAAAATATACCTCCATCACTTATGAAGCAGTATAAAATAGAATTATAAAGTAAAATAGCATAAAAAAGAATGCACAAAGAAAAGCAAAAATTTCTGAGAAAATGAAACAAATGTAGACAATTATAAACATGTTCCTGGAGGGAATTCACATTAGGCTGAAAATTAGGGTGAATAATTTAATTTGACATATTTTAATCAAATGTCCTGAATTAGTAGTCACAGCTAAATATATCCATGATGAAATATTGTCATCTGGAACCACATAGGCATATAATAGAGAAAGATGCATTTTTCTTTATTTTAGGAAACAGATGTTCTGAGGTTTTGAAATTTTTATTTGTGCCTATATATCACTAGAGAATATTAAAATTATTTCCTCCTTATATGACTGAAAATCTGTTTCACGAGAAGAATTATGGCTTCACTGGTTTTTATTTTGGAGGACGGTCTTAGGATGGTCTGATCTTAAAAACATGAACCACATCTTCTTTTAGGAGTTTAAATCTTGCCCTAATTAAATAGTAGTCACCACATACTTAGCCAATCATAACAAAAACATGTGGTGAAATATTTGAGCTGGAGAGAAAACATGTTCCTTGGGGGCCCAGTGGATCTCTTGAGGTCACAGAAGAGGCCATCTCGGAGAAAGCAAATGTTCTTTGGCTCTTATGGGATAATTGAAGCCTTAACTATATTAAATGAATCAGTGGCTGGGTTGGTGATAGTGGTGAAAACTGTTAGTGTCTTTGGCCTTACACTTAAAGGATATTTTCTTTTTGAGCAACCTCTCAGAGGTATATATTGATACAATTACCTTCTTAAAGGATGATGAAAAAAACACGTAGCCACCTATTCATGGAGGTGAACTACAAGTAAAGGGAAAGACCATTCTCTGGGTCTGTATAAAGCCAAGATGTATTGAATATTTGAAACAGGGCTTTCGATTAAGAAGGCTTCCTTTATTCATATATGGTTCCTTCATTTAAAGACTTGAATTTTAGTGGCTTGTTTTGTGAAAATCCAAGCTCCTTCCTTCCCTCCCTAATCTCTAGCATCATCAAGCAGTTTTCATCATGTTGAGGAACATTTTGTACTTGATGACTGATGAGGAAGATAATTTTTAAATTACCCATGAGTTTGTACCCTGTGACGATTTTTGCCAAACAGTAAGACTTCCACAGTTCAGTTGAGTTGCTCAGTTGTGTCTAAATCTTTGCGACCCCATGGACTGCAGCATGCCAGGCCTACCCTGTTCATCACCAGCTCCCGGAGCTTGCTCAAACTTATGTTCATCGAGTCAATGATGCCACCCAACCATCTCATCTTCTGGAGTCCCCTTATCCTCCTGCCTTCAATCTTTCCCAGCGTCAGGGTCTTTTCCAATGAGTCAGTTCTTCATATCAGGTGACCAAAGTATTGGTCCTTCAGCTTCAGCATCAGTTCTTCCAATGAATATTCAGGACTGATTTCCTGTAGGATTGACTGGTTTGGTCTCCTTGCAGTTCAATGGACTCTCAAGAGTCTTCTCCAACACCACAATTCAAAAGCATCAAATTTTCAGTGCTCAGCATTCTTTATGGTCCAACTCTCACATCCATACGTGACTACTGGAAAAACCATAGCTTTGACTAGATGGACCTTTGTAGGCAAAGTGATATCTCTGCTTTTCAATATGCTGTCTTGGTTGGTCACAGCTTTTTTTCCAAGGAGCAAGCGTCTTTTAATTTCATGGTTGCAGTCACCATCTGCAGTGATTTTGGAGCCCAAGAAAATAAAGTCTGTCATAGTTTCCATTGTCTCCCCATCTATTTGCCATGAAGTGATGGGACCAGATGCCATGATCTTAGTTTTTTGAATGTTAAGTTTTTGTGGTGTAAGTGAGGGGTTCTGTGGAAAGTCCCTGGGTCATGACGGAGCTTTATTCCTTTAAGAGGATCCCCTATTTAAATGCATACATTGCACAAGGAAGGAGTAGAGTTACTAACTAGCCTTTTATTTGCAATCAGTCCACAACAAAGTAGTTCTTGTGAAAATAGGACCCTGGAAGGGGATCTAGAGAGAACAAGTATTAGAAATCAGGTATGCAGGCTTCAAAACTATAAGAGGAAAGTCACAGTGTAATCAAGAGCCTGATTTTCCTTCTTTTTTTATTGTCTAATTTATTTTCTGAAAAAAATAGTATATGAAAACCTCAAGAAAGGAGTCATAATCTAATTTCTTGAAAGAAAATGAAAGTGTTAGCTGCTCAATCATGTCCAACTCTTTGCAATGCCATGGACTGTAGCTTGCCAGTCTCCTCTGCCCATTGAATTCTTCAGGAAAGAACACTGGAGTGGGTTGCCATTTCCTTCCCCAGGGGATCTTCCCGACCTGGGTCTCCTGCATTGCAGGCAGATTCCTTATCATCTGAGCCATGAGGGAAGTGTGTGTATTTTCTACTTCTTGCCTACTTCCTTTTCATCTTCTCCAGATGTGTGGCAACTCACTCATTTTCTTCAGATCTATTACACATATTTACTCACCCTTGCCTTTCAATGGGAATGAATATTATGCTGTCGCTGCTAACTAAGGGTCCGCATCTTCGTTAGGCTGTGATTGTATTGTCCCATTCTAAAGATGTCTGAATGTATGAGCTGTCTTCCAGATATTAATCCATTTATATTGTTTCTTCTTAAGCTATGTGGACTTCCTGACTTAGAAACCTGGGAAATAGACATCATTACACGTAGATGATGATGATAGTGATAGCTGATTGGGAACTATTATTATTCCCATTTTACAGATGAAGGAATTGAGACTTGTGGAACTAAAATACCCTGTCCAGCACCACACTGGAGATAACCCAGGCTGTGTGTTTCTGGTGCTCAATCTTTTAATTCATTACCTTTACTCAGCTTTTACCTATAGTTACTCGAATAACTAAAGAATATTTGTATCAAAATTTACACATTATTTTGTGCACCTTAGTTGAAAATAGTCTGTTTCTACCTTTTCTTCTGTCTGCCTTTCTTGGGAAATCTCAAGGTCATGTACAGATCACCAGGGTCCATTTGTTGAGGGCCTTGCTTTCTGTTGGCAATAGCCACTCGTATGCTGCACCTGTGTGTACTTGTGACCTTGGAAGTCGTTTCACTGAGGCTCTCCTGGGAGTTACTTGCGTATCTCTCATTGGGAATGGTTTCCTTAGCCCAAGGGTGAGATGGTGTCAGGGATCAGATGTGTGATGCCTCCGCAGTGAGTCACACACCCCTCTCCTCCTGAAATCTTCTTGCCCTGCTTCTCCCTAGACATCACCAACTCTGCTCCTCCACTTGGAGTTACTCAGCCCTGCTGTGCTTTTAATCCTGCTCAAAAGTGGGTGGCTGTCTTGACCCAATGGAGCAGTTTAACTCTCGAATTTTCTTTTCTTTAATTCATTTGCATGAAATATTGAGATACTTCATACAATTATCACCATGCCCTTCCAATAATCACCATGGATTATCTATATACTTACCATACTCTTTCAGCCCACACAGATCTGTGTATATGTTTCTGTTTCTCTAAGTGTAGTGGCTTTCCTCTTAGCTCAGTTGATAAACTATCTGCCTGCAATGCAGGAGACCTGGGTTCAATTCCTGGGTCAGGAAGATCCCCTGGAGAAGGAAATGGCAACCCACTCCAGTATTCTTGCCTGGAGAATCCCAAGGACAGAGGACCCTGGCAGGCTACTGTCCATGGAGTCGCAAGAGTTGGACATGGCTTAGTGACTAAAACCACTACCAAGTGTAGTGGCATGTAGTAGGTTCCAGAGAGGTCTTCACCACTAAACTAGGGCCAGAGAGAAGTCACCTTGGAGGATAGTTGAGGATTATCCTCTTAGTTCTAGGGGGAAAAAATAGAGGTTCAACTCTGAGAGAAAACATTCTGACCAAGTTTCTTGGGGTGACTTGTTCAGGTTCAAGAAAGTAGGTTGTGTAGGTGAACTGTCTAAGTGAACTTATTGACAGAGGTTACATCAAGTGTTAGTATTCAGATACAATATGGAGACAGGGTCCATGGAGCTAGAGATAGTCTTTCCCCAAAGCATTGTTGGGAAAGGGTCCTATCATGGTGCCCACAGGATCAGCTCTAGCCGAGGATTCTATTTTTACTCTAGGCTTTAGATCCAACATGTATGAATAGCCTTGTTGGTAGAGAGAATACTTTTCTTACCAGCATCTTCCATGCTAAGATTCATTCTGGATTGCCTGGTGTCTTCCGCCAAAGTGACTCTACTACTGTCATGCAGCTTTGTTCTATCACAGGCCAAATTTTTACAACTTCACACCGGTAGAGAAACCAGAAATTAAAAGAACTTCCATCATTAGGAACCTGGGCATCCTGTCTAGGGGCTCTTCCACTAAGCATAACACTGGTGGATGGATAGACGACCATAAAGAGATTGGCTTCTGTGTGGAACTATGTAGCTGCCTGCTGGCTGTGGCTTTTATCAGAGTTGGGGCTTCGCATTACTTTATAAACATCAAGGCATGATTCACCAAGGCTGATTTATCATTAGAATCAGTGACTCTCTAACATAATTGTGTACATCAATAGAGGTCTCAGGTGAACTGGTCTCTCTCTCCAGACTCGTTTAAGCTTGAGGAGAATCTCTGGAAGTAGGAGCCTGGAGGATGATAGTCTTGATTTGTCGACAATCTGCTATTGCCAGAGGTGTGTGCTCAGTCACTCAGTCGTGTCTGACTCTTTGCAACCCTCTGGACTGTAGCCTGCCAGGCTCCTCTGTCCATGGGGATTCTCTAGGCAAGAATACTGGAGAGGGTTGTCGTGTCCTCCTCCAGGGGATCTTCCCAACCCAGGTATCAGACCCCGGTCTCCTGAATTGCAAGTGGATTCTTTACTATCTGAGCCACTAAGGAAGCTCACTGGAAGAATACTGGAATGAGTAGCCTATCCCTTCTCCAGGGGATCATCCTGACCCAGGAATCGAACTGGGGTCTCCTGCATTGCAGGAAGCAGGCTTAAGCATTTGCATTTTGGAAATAGAAGCCAGTGTGAATAGACACTCCATATCATATGCCTACAGTCATAAGTATGTATGTGGCTGTGTATATATTTAGGCATATAAAGGGAGAAGAGAAGGAGAAGTTAACTGAATAGTAACATATCATCACTGGGAAAACAGAGTAGAAACCAGACAGAGGTTCAAAAGTATGGATTTGATTCATTTTCTGTAAAAATAGAATGTCTGTTCATTCTGCCAATAAATTCAAATTATTAGTTATGACAATAACTTAAGAATCATCCAGTGTAGATACAATATCAGAACCACGATTTAATAAAAATCAACTAAAAGTTGGGCAAAACTTCAAACATGCTAAGCAGTTACAAGGATTTTACATCTCTGTCCTGACTTTCTTCCAAACTGCTAAAATATGAAACACTATCACACATGTTGAAATGTTGGTCTCAGTAACACTAGCTGCTGAAACAAATAATTCCCCACATTTCAGTGGCTTATCATAATAAAAGCTTGTCCCTAGCTTATGTAACACACCGATGGAGAGGCTCTTGGTCAGTCAAGTGACCAACGTTCTGGTTTGCCTAGGGTGGAGGGGGATCCAGAGATGTGAGATTGTCATGGTTAAAACTGGGAATGTTCTGGGCAAACTAGAACAAGTTGGTTACCCTATTGGTCAAACACCTCTTCTTGAAGGGGTGATCAGTGTACTTGGGTTTCTTCCACGTTATGACTTCAACATCTTTACCATTTGATTTCCAAGATTGCCTTGAAGGCTATATTTATTCCCATCCAGCCAGAAAAGTAAAAGAATATGGAAGCTACCAAGGGAGTCACATATAAAAATGCAGTATCTGTGAGGTGCAATAAAGCAAAGTACAGTGAAGTCTGCCTGGTATATCACTTCCACTTGGCTGGAATTTGGTCATATGGGTACATGGGGTTTTAACAAAATCTAGAGGAAAATAACTTATATGTGTTTCCAGGAGGTAAGGGAGAATAGCTAGTCAATCTCTACCCTATCTAAGGAGGTTGGCCCCAGGAATCAGGGTTTCAGCCCTGATAAAGATTGTAGTGCATAAAGACGGCATTGGCGCAGTGAAGTCACCCACCTTTGGGGACCATGCTTTCATAGACAATGTTATTATCAGTGACTTATGTGGGTTAATGTTCTGTACCTTATGTAAGACCCCTGAGATTTTTGTGAAGATGACATCAGTGATGACTCAGTTTGACATTTTCTCCATTCGAGGAAAAAAAAAGACAGTTAAAGCTGATTCAGAGGATGTTTTTAACTATTGCTTCACAACAAACCACCACAAAATGTCAGTGGCTTAACAGAAAGAGCTTTTCTCTATTACGTTTCTCTATGGGCGAGTGGGCTGGCTTTATCTGACCCAGACAGGGCTTGGTTCTATTCTGTGAGGTGGATACAAGTCTGTTGAATGTGTCCCTCATCCTTCTTGGACCAGCAGCATGTTCTTCTCATGGAGAAAGGCAGAAATACAAAAGGAGTGAGCAAAAACATACCCTTCTTCTTAACATTTGGGTTCAAACCTGGCCCATTGTTTCTCCTCTCATGTTTCATTGGTCAAAGCAAATCCTATAACCAATCCCAATATCCATGGAGTAAACAAGCATGCACCTCTCATGGAAATGAGGAGAGAAAGTGAACATATGCTTATGAATAATTTAATCCACCACACAAAAATGAAGTAAATATTATATATTACCTGAAGTTGGAAATTATGTTTACTTCTTAAAGATAGAAGTTCAAGTAAGGAAGACTGGAAACTCTCTCAGAAATAGCACAAAGTCTTGGTGTCTCTGTGACAAGAGGGAATATACAGCCGGGCTCACAAAGAACTAGAATCGTAGTCCAACACTATTGAGGATAAAATGGCCTGTGTACTGACCCAGCCATCTTCTGGTCCCCTGATTGCTATGCTGCGCTTAGTCAGTCAGGTCCACTCTTTATAATGCCATGGACTGTTTGTAGCCTGCCAGGCTCCTCTGTCATGGAATTTTCCAGGCAAGAATACTGGAGTGGGTTGCCATGCCCTCCTCCAGGGGATCTTCCCAACCCAGGGATTGAACCCATGTCTCCTGCATTGCAGGCAGATTCTTTACTGTCTGAGCCCCCAGGGGAGCCCAAGAATACTGGAGTGGGTGGACCATTCCCTCTCCAGGGGATCTTCCCAGCTGAGGAATTGAACCGGAGCAGCTTCCCATGTAGCTCAGCTGGTAAAGCGTCTGACCTGGGTCTGATCCCTGGGTTGGGAAGATTCCCATGGAGGATGGCATAGCAGCCCATTCCAGTATTCTTGCCTGGAGAATCTCCATGGACAGCCTGGTGGGCTACAGTCCATGGGGTCGTACATGACTGAGAGACTAAGTCCAAAGCACTCCTGCATTGCAGGCCGATTCTTTACCAGCTGAGCTACTATTATCCCTGCTGCTTTCTCTGAATGCACTGTAAGAAAGGGTCTCACTGGGTCATCAGTACTTCTGGCCACTCATTGTTGGGCTGTGTCTCCTCTTCCGTCGCCTCATGGCTTACTGAACTTCTTTGAGTATTAGGACCTATAACTAACTCTACCAGTTAGCAGGTCACAAGACAGTCTGTATAGAAAATTGCCTCAGTGGGAAGTACTGGGCATAGCAGAGATTAAGATGTTATGAATTACCTGAACATTGTCATTTATTCATCCATTTGCTCATTTTTCAAATATTCATCAAATGGTTGAGGTAATGAAGAAAAAGACCCAGAATCTGTATTATAGGAAAACACAGTTTTATGGGAGAGAGAGAAATACAAATAAATCTGTATTCCCTGAATCTATAATACTCCTCGAGTCTGTAACACATATCTTTAAAAATATTTTAATATTTCTAAAATATAAAAGTATCTTATTATTGATATCAATACATCTTTATAGGAATTAGGCAGTGAATAGTATGTGATGTAGATGTGCATGTACAAACAGCTTTTAATCAAATATCATTTATTGCATTCTAATCTTGGTTAAATTGTTCATATTGGTAGTGTAATCTGGTTTGAATTTTAACTTTAATCCTTATTTTTACTTGAAATGAGAAAAAGAACCTGTGATGCAATATTTTTTGGACTATATAATTTTATTTTAATCTATATAACTGCTTGAGCATAATTTTTATAGAATAAATACTGGATAGTTCTAAGATTCTAAATTTATTATACATAATTATTGAATAATTTGACAGCTCCAACTGGGGAAAAGTACTATTGAGGTATAGAAAGAAAAGCAAAATAAGTAAAAGTTTTGATCAGGATAATTATATTTTTCTGAATAACGTGTTTTTGTCCAAAACTGTGGAAAATTCTTCAAGAGATGGGAATACCAGACCACCTTACCTGCCTCCTGAGAAAAGTGTATGCAGGTTAAGAAGCAATAGTTAGAAGTTGATATGGAACAATAGACTGGTTCCAAATCGGGAAAGGAGTACGTCAAGGCTGTATATTGTCACTCTGCCTATTTAACTTATATGCAGAGTACATCACGCAAAATTCCAGGCTGGATGAAGCACAAGCTGGAATCAAGATTGCTGGGAGAAATACTAATAACCTCAGACGTGCAGATGACACCACCCTTATGGGAGAAAGCGAAGAACTGAAGAGCCTCTTGGTGAAAGTGGAAGAGGAGAGTGAAAAAGTTGGCTTAAAACTCAACATGCAGAAAACTAAGATCATGGCATCTGGTCCCATCACTTCATGGCAAATAGATGGGGAAACAGTGGAAACAGGGACAGACTTTATTTTTGGGGTTTCCAAAATCACTGCAGATGGTGACTGCAGTCATGAAATTAAAAGATGCTTGCTGTTTGTAAGAAAAGCTGTGAAAAACCTGGACAACATATTAAAAAGCAAAGACATTACTTTGCCGAAAAAAGGTTCATCTAGTCAAATTTATGGTTTTTCCAGTAGCCATGTATGGATGTGAGAGTTGGACTGTAAAGAAATCTGAATGCCAAAGAATTGATGCTTTTGAACTGTGGTATTGGAGAAGACTCTTGAGAGTCCCTTGGACAGCAAGGAGATCAAACCAGTCCATCCTAAAGGAAATCAGTCCTGAATATTCATTGGAAGGACTCAAGCTTCAAATGCTGAAGCTGAAGGCCCAATACTGTGGCCACCTGATGGGAAGAACTGACTCATTGGAAAAGGCCCTGATGCTGGGAAAGATTGAAGGTAGGAGGAGAAGGGGGTGGCAGAGGATGAGATGGTTGAGTGGCATCACCGACATGATGGACATGATTTTAAGCAAATTCTGAGATTTGGTGATGGACAGGGAGGCCTGGCATGCTGCAGTCCATGGTGTTGCAAAGAGTCAGACACCCCTGAGTGACTGAACTGAACTGTCCAGTATCAAAAACTGGAAATAGAACTGCCGTACAACCCAGCAATCCTACTGCTGGGCGTACACACCAAGGAAACCAGAATTGAAAGAGACACATGTACCCCAAAGTTCATCGCAGCACTGTTTACAACAGTTAGGACATGCAAATAACCTAGATGTCCATCAGCAGACAAATGGATAAGAAAATTGTGGTACATATATACAACGGAATATTACTCAGCTATTAAAAAGAACACATTTGAATCAGTTCTAATGAGGTGGATGGAACTGGAGCCTATTATACAGAGTGAAGTAAGTCACAAAGAAAAACACCAATACTGTATATTAACACATATATATGGAATTTAGAAAGACGGTAGTGACGACCTTGTATTTGAGACAGCAAAAGAGACACAGATATAAATAACAGACTTTTGGACTCTGTGGGAGAAGGCAAGGGTGGGATGATTTGAGAGAATAGCATTGAAGCATGTATATTACTATATGTGAAATAGATGACCAGTCCAAGTTTGATACATGAAACAGGGCACTCAAAGCCAGTGCACTGGGACAACCCAGAGGGATGAAATGGGAAGGGAGGTGGGAGGGGGTTTCGGGATGGGGACACATGTACACCCATGGCTGATGTATGTAAATGCATGACAAAAACCACCACAATATTGTAAAGTAATTAGCCTCCAATTGAAATAAATTAATTTTTAAAAATGTGTCAAAATTTTTATGGTAATCTACCTCTTCTTTTTAATGTAATATTTAATACTAGTACTAATAGGCTAATTGCTGAAATCCATTTTGTGGTTTTATATCTTTGAGATCATAGTTTGAGTTATAGCCAGGAACATGCTGATCATTCACAAAAATAAATCTTTTTTTAATTCAGAGTTTTGAATATTAAATAATTGCTGGGGAATATTCCTACTTAGAAAAAATGTGAAGTTAAATACTCAAATGTGTGTCATTTCCATTTAATATTAAGAAATGCTATTATTTTAAAATACAGCTCCACTGTAGTATCCAGCATGTTCTGACAAGTTTCAAATTTATTCTATATACTCAACTTCATCAATAATACCAAAAATATTACTATTCATTGTTTTACATTTTATGAAGTTAAAGTCTCTGGTTTCTATTTACTATGATGAAATATTAAAATGAGAAAATATTGTATATCTAGAATGTTGCCCACTCAAGCCAAAATATTTAATTATTGATAGTAGGAACTACTAAATATTCTAGAATAGATTATAGATATAAAAAATTGGGATGATTTGGTGTGATAGACTGATGTATAGTGAAGAACTGTCATTCAGGTGCTCATCTTTGTCAAAATTTTCCAAGTTTCAATAGAAGCTTTTAAATTCCCATGATATTTAATTCATTTAAAAAGGGAAAATTTAGTCAGTAGGAAATGCAGATGAAATTGTGTTCTTTGATAAACTTCAAATATATAATGTCAACTCTAAATATCCCATTGAAGGAAAGGTCATGAACACAAACCATGGAAGTAGTAACGCTCTGATTAGATGCCTGACTACTGATACCAAACGTGATTTAGAAGAAATCTAAGGGACTTCTCTGGTGGTCCAGTGGATAAGACTCTCTGCTCCGAATTCAGGAAGGCAGGAGTAGAGAACAAGATCCCACATACTCATGTTCATATGCTGCAACTAAAGATTCTGCATGTTGCAACCAAAATCAAAGACCCTGCATGCTGCAACTAAGACCTGGCACAGCCAATATTTTTTTTTTTTTTTAAAGAAGAAATCTTAGATTCTTGAGTGAAGAAGATTTAAACTCAGATTTCAGAGGGGAATCAAGGAAGGCTACTAGGAAAGAGATAAAACCTGAGTTGTATTTTGAGTATGAATAGCAGTTACCTAAATAAATAAGTGAAGCAAGGACACTATCTGTAGTAGTAATAGAAAATGCAAAAGAATGGAGATGTGATGAAGGCAGTGTGTTCAGTGAAGCAGCTCTATTTACCCAAAACTCTTGATGTGAATGCAATGGTGCAGGAAGATAGAAACAGGACAAGAGTTGGGATAAGAAATATCTTTGTCTCATGTTTAGGGTCTGGAATTTATAATGAAGACACCAGGGAGCCACTTCAAGCTTTACATCACCAGAGTGAAATGATCAGATCTGTTTCAGAAAGGTAACTCAGAACTCAGCCTCACCCCAGAGGAAGACTGGAGGCAAAAACCCCAGTTAGAAAATGATAAACAAGAGCCTAACCCAGAGCAGTGGTGGTGGGGGTGGAATGGAAAGTACGTGTTTGAGAAATATTAAGAATATAGATGTGATGATGAAGTAGAAAGATGGGGAAGGCTCCAGAATACCTTGGGTATATGGGTGGATGGTGATGTCATTCCCTCAAAAGAGAAAGAAAAGGAGGTAGATCTGGGAGAGATGGGAAGCAGAGATGATGAGCTTAATTGTGGACCTGTTTGAGGTGTCCATGAAACTTCTAGAGGAGACATTACATGCAATAACAACGTAAGAGAGGGCATTATTCTTCTCTGTCACAGTTCACACTTCAGTCATTTCAGTTCAGTCACTCAGTCATGTCCGACTCTTTGCGACCCCATGGAATGCAGCATGCCAGGCTTCCCTGTCCATCACCAACTCCCAGAGCTTGCTCAAATTCATGTCCATTGAGTCAGTGATGCCATCCAACCATCTCATCTTCTGCCATCCCCTTCTCCTCCTGCCTGTAATCTTTCCCAGCACCAGGGTCTTTTCCAATGAGTCAGTTCTTCGAATCAAAGTACTGGAGCTTCAGCTTCAACATCAGTCCTTCCAATGAATATTCAGGACTGATTTCCTTTAGGATTGACTGGTTTGATCTCCTTGCAGTCCAAAGGACTCTCAAGAGTGTTCTCCAATACCACAGTTCAAAAGCATCAATTCTTCAGTACTCAGCTTTCTTTACAGTCCAACTCTTACATTCATACATGACTACTGGAAAAACCATAGCTTTGACTAGACGAGCCTTTGTCAGCAAAGTAATGTCTCTGCTTTTTAATATGCTGTTTAGGTTGGTCATAACTTTTCTTCCAAGGAGCAAGCATCTTTTCATTTCATGACTGCAGTCACCATCTGCAGTGATTTTTTGAGCCCAAGAAAATAAAGTCTGTTACTGTTTCCATTGTTTCCCCATCTATTTGCCATGAAGTCATGGGACTGGATACCATGATCTTAGTTTTTTGAATGTTGGGTTTTAAGCTGGCTTTTTCACTCTCCTCTTTCACTTTCATCAAGTGGCTCTTCTGCCATAAGGGTGATGTCATCTGCATATCTGTGGTTATTGATATTTCTCCCAGCAATCTTGATTCCAGCTGGTGTTTCATCCAGCCTGGCATTTCACATGATGTAATCTGCATATAAGTTAAATAAGCCTTGACGTACTCCTTTCCTGATTTGGAACCAGTCTGTTGTTCCATGTCCGGTTCTAACTGTTGCTTCTTGACTTCATACAGCTTTCTCAAGAGGCAGGTCAGGTGGCCTGGTATTCCCGTCTCTTGAAGAATTTTCCACAGTTTTTTGTGATCCACACAGTCAAAGGCTTTGGCATAGTCAATAAAACAGTAGTAGATCTTTTTCTGGAACTCTCTTGCTTTTTCTGTGATCCAGTGGATGTTGGCAATTTGATCCCTGGTTCCTCTACCTTTTCTAAATCCAGCTTGACCATCTGGACGTTCACGGTTCACGTACTGTTGACGCCTGGCTTGGAGAATTTTGAGCATTACTTTCACACTAGCATATTTTAATTCTAGTGGCTCTCTTTAACAGACACCTCACACCAAAACAAGAGTGTTTTTCTGCTGAGGTCTAGATTCCCGGTGTTAGGCAGCAAGAATTTTCCATGTGAATATAATTGGAATTTCTTTATAAAACTATGGAAAAAACACACAGCCCCAGCCTATAATATTTTGATGAAACTAGATGAGACGAATTTTTTGGCTTAATCAAATCTAGGTGAATTGAGATCTCAAAACTTGGAAAAAGTAGGGTTAAGATGAAAAGAGTAAAGTCTTCCTTCTCTAGAGGGTAGTTAACTTAAAGACTTAGGTAAAAAGTAAAATACAGGATGCTCAGGTAAATAAATTTCAGGTAAAAATGAATGTCTTTAGTATGTCTCAACTATTGAGTGGACATACTTATACTAAAAAATTACATGTTGTTTATCTGAAATTTAAATTTAACTGTGTACTTTTTTTTTTATGTACTAAATTTGACACCCTTATATAGGCATTCCTTTTGTAATGAATGAATTTCTAATGGCCTATATAGGCATCCATTTTATGCTGGAAACATAAAATCTAGTAGCTGTATTTGTTTCCTATTGGTTCTAAAACAAATTTTCATAAAGTGAGTGACTTAAAACTATACCAATTTATTATCTTGCAGCTTTGGAGGTCAAAATTCTGAAATGGACCTCACTGGGCTAAAATCCATGCATTCTCAGGCCTGCATTTATTCTGGAGGCTGTAGGGGAAAAGTCATTCCCTTGACTTTCCCAGTTTCTAGAAGCTTCCTACTTTGCTTGGCTCTTGGCCTCTTCTTCCATCTTCAAAGTCATCATTATTGCATATTTCAATCTCTGTTTCTGACCCTTCTGCCTCCCTCTTTTAAAGATCATGTGTTTACAGTGGACCCACCTAGATAATACAGGATAATCTCCCTGTCTCATTACTCTTAATCAAATCTGTAATGTTTTCATATAAGGTATATTCACATATTAGACAAAATATTCAAAAATTCTAGAGGATTAGGACCTGGGCACTTTGGGGGTCATTTTTCCACCTACCACAGAAACTCTCCAAAGACATTAGACTCATGGATGTGAAGTCTATAATAGACAAAGTTTTTGTATCCTGTGTGATATGTCACCTCCAGTTTTCTGACATTTTTCATCCGTTTTGTCTGCCAGTCAGGATAGAATTCTGTAAGGTAGTTGGTCTACTAGCATGGCAACAACATACTTTGAATCCTGCTGGGCTCAGCTATACAAGGATGTAAGACAGTCTTATATCCTAGTTGGTTGAGTTATAACAGGGCTATGAGGGGGTGGCCTGGGAGATGAGGCTGATAGAGAACACAATATCTTAAAGATGCTCTGAAGCTCCCTCCTGAATGCTGCCAATGCTTATGGATATTAGAAGGCAGGGGGACATGACTGGAGGGAATTCTGCAGAATATTTCTTTTATTTTTACTTAAGTGATAGTCGTGTGATCGATTACTTTCATGTCCAGACTACAATCACGTCCAACTCTTTGCTACTCCATGGAATTCTCCAGGCCAGAGTACTGGAGTGGGTAGCCTTTCCCTTCTCCAGGGGATCTTCCCAACCCAGGGATCAAACCCAGGTTTCCTGCATTGCAGGCAGATTCTTTACAAGCTGAGCCACAAGAGAAGCCCACTTTTTTTTTTTTAACTAAGCTTTTCTTAAAAAAAAAAAAAAGCACTAAGAGAGAATGCAGACAAAGTAACTAAAAGGCCAGTGTCTTAATTCATTTGGGCTGCATAGCAAAGTGTTAGGTATAGATGGTTGATAGACATCAGAAATTGATTTCTCACTGTTCTGGACGCTGGAAGTCTGAGATCAGGGTGCCAGCAGGACTGGCTGAGAATCATCTGCCTGGTCTCAGACCTCTCACTGTATCCTCACATGGCAGAAGGGTCAAGGGGGCTCTGAGTCTCTTTTATAAGAGCACTAATCCCATTAGTGAGGTCTCCACTCTTATGACTTAACCACCTTTCAAATCCCCCTTCAAATCCCTCACCTCCTAATACCATCATGTTGGGTATTAAGATTTCAACATAGAAATTTGGGGGATGGGTAGGTAAACACAAACATTCAAACCATAGCTGGGTCAGATGCCAAAGCAAGTGATGCACATGATCGTTTCAATCAAGTAGGCAATTTCTCAAGCTGGTGAACAGTTACTTGATGTCAGATAGAAAAGTTAAAAAAATAGCTATTTGGTTTTACTTCATCACTGATTGGATTTCCCTGGTGGCTCAGGTGGTTAAAAAAAAATCAGCCTGCAATGTGAGAGACCTGAATTCAATCCCTCAGTTGGAAAGATCCCTTGGAGAAGGTAATGGCTACCCACTGGAATATTCTTGCCTGGAGAATTCCGTGGACTGAGGAGCCTGGTGGGTTATATAGTCCGTGGGGTTGCAAAGAGTTGGACATGACTGAGCAACTAACACTTTTCCTTCATCATTGCTTAGGACCATATAAAGGTTCTATTAAACACCTACTATGTCATAGGTCCTGGGCCAGAAAATTTTACTACATTATTTTCTTCAGTTCTCATATGAATCCTTCAAGCTAGATATTATATTCACCATTTTATAGTAGCAGAAATTGAGGATCAGGGAGATTAGCTTGCCTGTCCAAGGTACCATGAGCTTAATATCAGAGCCAGATTTACTTGCAGGTCTGTGTTTACCCCAAGTCATCTTTTTTCATTGTGATATGTTTCTGGGATGTTGGCATATATTGTTTTAACAGCTACAAAAAGGAGCAGTGAGACTGCAATCAGGGACACATTAATTGTTCTTTGTCCGTCATGGGGGAAAGGCCTGTTGGTCACATATAAATATCCCTCAGCTGTGTGAGAACAGCCATGTAGCATTTACTTCACAAGGATAACCACAGCCCTTTCTAGAAGAGCTGCCCATTCTCTTTGCAGCCCATCCCTTCCTTTCTCCCCATAGCTCAATATTTGCTTCATGAGGAGATTACACTGAGGTAATACATTCTGAATGTTGAAGCACATTTTGGGCTTCTCTGGGGGAGACATGGATTTCTGGCTGTCTTTCATGTTCCTCTTTTGTTCTTTGTACAGTGAAACTCCAGGGAGCTTTCTCTTTTTTTTCCACCAGGGTTTCACTGTCCTGAAGCATTCAGGGGTTGGAAACCCAACAGACTAGTGAGCCAGTGAGAGGCGTCGGACCACGGTCAGACCCAACCCAATGACATCAACGGAGACAATCTCAGTCTGCTGCAAATATGTTTTTCTGAACACACCCAAATCCCAGAGATGTTCATCTCGGCGCCCCGACATCCGCTTTGTCAAATCACAGACTGTTACAGAGAAACAAACGCAGTCTAGACTCCCAGCAGACTCCTATTTAGGGACACGACTCTTGCTTTTAACAGAATAGCAAGAAGCAAGGGGTTTCAGAATCCTTTTGGAACATTTTATGGGTCAAAGAGTTTCAAAATCATTTGTTTCAGTTGAAGAATCCAGAGAAAAGGAACCAGGTGCAAAGCTGTCTGAATCTGGCAAAGTGAGGATTTTTGAGCAGTAAATGGCTTAACAGAAATACATGGGATGCTTTGAAATGAACTCAGTGATTTCTTTTCCATTCTTTTTTTTAATTAAAACAAAATTTATTTGGGTATGGTTCCTTTACAGTGTTGTGTTAGTTTATGCTGTACCATGAAGTGAAACAGCTTTATGCATATATGTACACCCCCACCCCTCCCACCCCTGATCCCACCTATCTAGGTCATCACAGAGCACCAGGCTGAGCTCCCTGTACTGACTTTCAGTTTTCTTTTATAAGTAGCTGCATAATTTTTGCCGGCAGGGAGGGACAAGTTGGAACTTAAGCATCTCTTAACGTGGAACAATAAGGGCAAGTGAGGCAGACCTGGGCTTCAGTCCCAGCTCTATTACCTACTGACAGGATCACCCTAGATAAATGTTCAAATTTCTCACATCTTTAGCTCTCTCAACTGTGACTTAATAATTCTGTTTTGGGGATGTTAACAGGAGGATCTTTGTACATTGCTTCGTACACAAGCTGTCACTCAATAAGCCATAGCTACTATTCTTCCTCAGCACCTGGAACATAGCTGAACGTTGATCAGTTCTGGAGGAAAGGAAGGAAAGAGGACGATGCCTAAAGTCACGGAAGCTTCTCATTTTCCAAGTGTCATTTCCCTTTCCGGAGTAATCACTGAACTTCTCTCTTGCTCTTCCTTGCTTTCCTCATGCTGATCCTGTTTTCTCTCGCCCTCCACTAACATTTTTTTACTCTTGATTACAATGAATCAACATTCCTTGAGCTTCCTCTATGCAACAGTCACTCAGGCATCCAGAAGAAAATTAAAGTAAGACAAAGATCCTCCCTTCAAAGCACCACTGCTTACTGTTCAGCAAAAAATATAAGACATAAACCTGTGATATAAAGAAGCGGGAAAATGTGTAATATAAGTTCACTAACGTGCTTTGGGATAAGAATGGGAAGGGCTTCCTATAAGCCATAGCAATTGTGTTGGACTTAAGCAGGATATTTGGACTTGCAGAAAAAGAGCCAAATGACATCCAGGATAGGAACCAGCAAAAGCCAGTGGATGCTGCATAAGAAGGGTAGCACAATTTATCATAGGGACTACAAGAAACCAAATACCTACTGTGTGTCAGGCGCTATTCTAAATGCTTTACATGTGTGATTTAAGTTAATTATGAAAAGAAAATACAAAGATAAATTGTCATAGGTTCAAAATATCTATTTCTGTCTTGATTAAAATTAATATGTGCCCAGAGGGCACAGGCTCCAACAAAAGGAAGCTTAAGATGGAACAGCTGAGCTATTAACACAATGCTTTCAGGATACAGAGTACTAAGTCGTTTTAACTTCTTTTTTACAACTGTAAGAAAGAAGATGAGGCTATTCACCAGTTAGGTCGTTTGAATATATAAACACAGGGCCTGAAGGGATGAAGAAACTTTCTTACCACTTCCATACTTAAGCTGTATCTTATCATTACAAAATTCTGTGGTTTGTTTATAAGAAGTTCTCTATGGGAATCATCTACCCTAATTACAACAAACCTTAACATTGAGGCTATGATACTTATTTTCATTAAATTATATTCATTGTTTGTTTGTTAGAGAAGATTACACTTACTTATGAATCATAATAGTAACTGATTTTCTTACATTTAACCTTATAAAAGGCTATCATATTCTTTTGGAGTTAGGAAACATATGGTTTTTTCTTTCCTTGTAAAATTATGTAAGTAAAAACTAAATAGTGATTTTAGTAGAATTATCTTTAGTAGTCAATGCAGATATCTTGGCATTTCACTGGTATGTTATTTTGGTACTACCCCATTTGTATTCTATTACAAGTTAATCACTAAAGGGGGTTGTCTATAAGCTTAAATTATATTAATACATAATGGCCCTTCTCTGGGAACCCTGACTCCCAGGTAATGAGCATTCAGCTGCAGTACCTGTCTTTAGCACACAGGAAGCGTCCTGACCAGGCCTTCAAGTGAATGGCTGCCATAAGAATGAAATGAACACCTCTCCTCTGGAGGCTGACTGGAACCAGGAAATGTTTGGCTTTACTCCCTCCCCTGCTAGTATAAAAGGAGCTTGAATTCTAACTCAGACAAGATGGTTCTTTGGAACACGAGTCCACCATCTTATTGGTCTGTTGGCTTTCTGAATTAAGTCGCTATTCCTTGCCCCAACAACTAGTTTCTCAGTTTATCGGCTTCTAGTGTGGCGAGCATGTGAGCTTGGACTTGGCATCACTTTGTTCAGGAATTCTTCCGCATGTTTCTGTATCACTCCCTCTTTCCTACTGTTCAGGTCTTCAGATGGCTGTTAAAATTTCTCTTCTGAGTGAGCCTCTTGGACTTTTCTACACAAAAGGAATCATTTGCCCATGGTCATCTATTTATTTAGTGCTGTTTTGTTATATTCATACCTCTCATCATGAAAAGAATTGTATCATTCATATATTCATACTTACTTGACTAGCTCTCCCACTCACTGAAGCCTCCAAGAGGGTAGGGTGTTTTTTGTTGCTTTGTTTTTCATGGCTGAATCCCTGCAGTGTAGGAAAGTACCTGGAACATGGTAGAGGGTCATTAAATATTGCTGCATGAATGAACAAATAACTGAATAAAATGAATGTGCCCAGCTTCAAGGAGATTTTGTGAAAATCTTTGCTTCTTTCCCTCTGGCATCACATTAAAGACAGTCAAGAGTTTTAAGTTCAGTAGTTTTCCAAGAATGTGTGCATTTAAAAGGAAGTGTCTAGGAAGTAATATCAAACCACAAGCTAGTAGAATGACTGTCTAATGCAGGCATTCAGAGCCTGTGCCTAATTGGTATTTTTAAATATAAAAGGATGTATTTAATGGGGATTAAATTTTTCTATCTACTTTTATTTTTATGGTTTTCATATATATATGTGTGTGTGTGTGTGTGTATACATATAAGGAGAGACAACAACTAGATAGAAGATATTTTAAAATATTGAAGCTTCTTTAATAATAGCAAAAGACATAACACTTCTACAAGAAACTTAACTAGAAATGTAGACAATGTATATAAAGAAAACTAAGACTCCCTGATCAAGGTGCAATGTAAACTTTTCTAACTGATATTTTTGAGCAGAGGTATTAACCCTTAACACATCACCTAACTGCTAAGCTGTGTCAACACTAAGAGTCATAAAGGATGACAATGTTGAATTTTAACTGATCCTAGAAAATGGTGAAGGTTGAGAAATCCTGTCTACCTTTGCGTCCTGGAAAATGATTTACTGCGAAATATCACCCTTCTTCACATAACATAGATAAGACTCATGGATTCCCCACTTGTTTACCTGTGACAAGGTCAGATACAGTCCTTTCAAATTTCCATTCTTTGTCTCATAAGTAGTTACTGAACTACTTGTCCCCACTGATCAATGGATACAAAATACTTCTGATTTTGTTCTCCTTCCCCTAAGTGCCTGAACCTTGCCCCTCACTCAGGTCAGCACACAGCCCCTACTGAGAATGCACCAGGCTCAGGGTGAAACGTTCTTTACTGTCTGATCATGTCACCCTTTTCTCCTGCCTCCCCATACTCAGTTCTTCCCAACTGGTTTAGGACTCTCTATTACTTTGCCTAACTCTTGAGACTTTTGCAGATCTTGGGGTCACAGTACTCTCACTCCCTTCCACTTCCACCTTGCAATAATCTCTTTCATAAAAAAAAGTCTCCTTGATAAGTTTGAATTTGTTATTTAACAAAGTATAAGAAAGTATAAAGTATAACAAAGTATAAAGAAAACTGAGCACCAAGGAATTGATGCTTTTGAACTGTGGTGTTGGAGAAGACTCTTGAGAGAGTCCCTTGGACTGCAAGGAGATCCAACCAGTCCATCCAGAAGGAAATCAGTCCTGAATATTCATTGGAAGGACTGATGCTGAAGTTGAAACTCTAATACTTTGGCCACCTGATGTGAAGAGAAAGACCCTGAGGCTGGGAGAGATTGAAGGCATGAGGAGAAGGGGATGACAGAGGATGAGTTGTTTGGATGGCATCACTGACTCAATGGACATGAGTTTGAGTAAACTCTGGGAGCTGGTGATGGACAGGGAGGCCTGGCGTGCTGCAGTGGATGGGGTTGCAAAGAGTTGGACACGACTAAGCAACTGAACTGAATTATGACTTCTTTCCTTCTACTATCTTCAGGTTTTGTGTGTTCTTCCTGTTAATTTCTTTAGGTGTCAGGTTAGATTGCTAGTGATTTGTTCTTGTTTTCTGAGGTAAGCTTTCATTGCTATAAACTTCCTCTGATAAGTGTTTTGCTGCAACCCATAGGTTTTGGATCATTCTCTTGCATCTGGTGTCTACCCACGGGTGGGTAAGGCTGGTTCAGGGCCTACAGCAGACTTAATGGAGGGAAAGGCAGGGACCCCTGCATGTGGAACTGGAGACCGAACAACTTGGATTCCCATTATTCTCTTCCATGAACCAACTTTAAAAGTTATTTCACCTCTCTTTTAATATAACTGTGGATTAATTTATTTTATTAAAATTTTTTCAATGTTTAAATTTTTATATGATTTAAAATGCTACCTTCCATTTTTAATTATTACAGAATATTGACTATATCCCCCATGGTTTTCTAAATTTAGTTTTTATTTTATATTAGAATATAATTGAGCTACAATTTTTGCAGTACAGGTGTACTGCAAAGTGATTCATTTACACATATGCTTAATTGCCTCTGTTGTGTCTGATTCTTTGTTCCCCTATAGACTGTAGCCCACCAGGCTCCTCTGTCTATGGGATTCTCCAGGCAAGAATACTGGGGTTGGTTGCCATGCCCTCCTCCAGGGGATCTTCTCAGCCCAGGGATCAAACCTGAGTCTCCTGCATTGCCGGCAGATTCTTTACCACTGAGTCACTGGGAAAGTCCCCAGTTACACATATACATATACCCATTCTTTTTCAGATTCTTTTCCCATATAGATTATCACAGAATATTTAGTAGAGTTCCCTGTGCTATACAGTAGGTCCTTGTTGATTATCTGTTTTATATGTTGTAGTGTGTATATCTTAATCCAAGACTCCTAATTTATCCCTCCTCCCCCAGCCTTTCCCCTTTGGAAACCATAAATTTGTTTTTAACGTCCACGAGTCTGTTTCTGTGTTGTAAAATAAGTTAATTTGCATCATTTTTTAGATTCCACATGTAAGTGATATCATATGATATTTGTCTTTCTCTTTTACTTCACTTAGTACGGTAATCTCTGGGTTCATTCATGTTGCTGCAAATAGCCTTATTTCATTCTTTTTTTTTTTTTTTGATGAGTAACATTCCATTGTGTATATATACCATGCTTTCTTTATTTTTCTGTCGATGGACCTTGAGATTGTTTGCATGTCTTGACTATCATAAATAGTGCTGCTACGAACATTGGAGTGCATGTATCTTTTTAAATTATGGTTTTCTTTGCATACATAACCAGAAATGAATCATATGGTGGTTCTGTTTTTAGTTTTTTAAGGGATTTCCATAATGGGTGTACCAATCTACATTCCCACCAGCAGCATTAGGAGGGTTCCTTTTTCTCCACACCCTCTCTAGCATTTATTATGTATAGACTTTTTAATAATGGCCATTCTGAGTGATGTGAGGTGATACCTCATTGTGGTTTTGACTTGCATTTCTCTAAGAATGAGTGATGTAGAGCATCTTTTCATGTGTTTTTTGGCCATCTGTATGACTTCTTTGGAGAAAAGTCTATTTAGATATTCTGCCCATTTCTTGACTGGATTGTTTATTTTTGTGATAGTGAGCTGCATGAGCTGTTTGTATATTTTAAAGATTAATTCCTTGTTGGTTACATCATTCACAAATATTTTCTCCCATTTTGTGGGTTGTCTTTTTGTTTATGGTTTCCTTTGCTATGCAAAAGCTTTTGACTTTTTTTTTTAAAATAAGCAACCTTTACTATGAGTTTGTTCTTTTTTTCTTTATTTTTAATTGAAGGATAATTGCTTTACAGTATTGTTTTGATTTCTAGCTTTTAACTTTAATTAGATCCTACTTGTTCATTATTGCTTTTATTTCCACTAGTCTAGGAGGTGGATCCAAAAAGATACTGTTGTGATTTGTGTCAAAGTATGTTCTGCCTATGTTTTTCTCATAGGAGTTTCAGGGCATCTGGTCTTCCATTGAAGTCTTTAACCCAATTTGAGTTGTTGTGTAAGGTGTTAGAGGATGTTCTAATTTTATTTTTTACATGTAGTTTTCAAGTTTTCCCAACACCACTTAGTGAAGAGACTGTCTTTATTGTATAGTCTTGCATTCTTTGTTGTAGATTAATTGACCACAGGTGCATGGTTTACTTCTGAGCTTTCTATCCTCTTCCATTGGTCTATATTTCTGTTTTCTTGTGTCAGTACCATACTGTCTTGATTATTGTTATTCTGGAGAAGGAAATGGCAACCCACTCCAGTATTCTGGCCAGGAGAATCCCATGGACAGAGGAGCTACAGTCCATGGGGGTCACAAAGAGTCAGACAAGAGTGAACATGCAGCACGTAGTATAATCTGAAGTAGGGAGCCTCATTTCTCCAGCTCCATTTTCCTTTCTCAGGATTGCTTTGGCTATTCAGCGTCTTTTGTGTTTCTATGCAGACTTAAAACGTTTTTGCTTTAGTTCTGTGAAAAGCGCCATTGTTAATTTCATAGGGATTGCATTGAATTTGTCTTGGGTAGTATAGTCATCTTGACAATATTGAATCTTCCAATCCAATAACATGGTATATCTTTCCATCTCTTTGTGTCATCTTCGATTCCTTTCATCAGTATCTTATAGTTTTCAGAGTACAGGTCCTTTGTCTTCTTAGGTATGTTTATTCTTAGGTACTTTATTCTTTTTGTTGTGATGGCACATGAGCTTGTTTCCTTAATTTTTCTTTCTGATCTTTCACTGCTAGTGTATAGATATGCAAGAGATTTCTGTGTATTAATTTTGTATCCTACAACTTTAAATTAATGGATGAATTCTAGTAGTTTTCTGGTAGCATCTTTACTTTCCATTTACAGTTATTACAGAATAGTGGCTATATTCCACATGTTATACAATACATCCGTAAGCTTATCTTACATGCAGTAGTTTGTACCTGTCATTCCCACCCTTCTATATTCCATCTCCCACTCCCCACTTGTAACTGTGTTTGTCCTCTATGAGCCTGCTTCTTGTTTGTTTTATTCACTCATCTGTTGTATTTTTTAGATTCCATATATAAATGATATCATTTGGTATTTCTCTTTCTCTGTATAACTTATTTCACTTAGCGTAATGCCTTCCAAGTCCATCCATGTTGTTGCAAATGGCAAAATTTAGTTCTTTTTTATGGCTGAGTGGTATCCTATTGCATGCATGTAGATATATATATGTTTACATATGTATGCTTATATGTAGATATATACATATATGTATATGTAGGTAAAACTTCTTTATCCATTCATCTGTTAATTGACACTTAAGTTGTTGTTAGTTCACCTCTTTGAGCTTCCATTTCTTTACAAATAAATAAAGATAATGATATTTTTAAAAAAGAAAATAACTTTGCTATAAGAAAGCTATGAGAGAGATACATAACTTGGTGCTGGCATAGACCAGACACTTAATAAATATGAGCTTCATTTCCTCTATCACAATCACACAGCGTGAGACCCCCATGGCCTATCCTGGCCTCACCGTGCCTCTTAGTGTGATGAGCATGTTCTGGGTCTTCACCAGCTTCCTGGTGCCCTGGTTCATCCCTAAGGATCCCAACCAAGGAGTTACCATCAGTATGTTGGTGACCTGTTCTGTTTGTTCCTCTTTTGGCTGATTGCAATTCTGGCCCACATCAGGCCTCTCTTTAGAACACGCTTGAAAAATGAAACTGTCTGTTACCTCTAGTATCATTGACCTTGAGGAAGAAGGCTTGCTTGCCTGTGATCAGTCATTGAGGTCACAAAGAGAGCTCCTCTAGATGCAAAATCACTTCCATACCCAGACCACCTTCCTTGATTCGCTCCCTTTGGCCATCAGCTGCCTTAAATGTTCACACCACATTTGAACATCTTATTCTACAGTGCAGTAATTTTTTCCTATCACCATTTTTACACTTTGATGAGTGATGTGCCCACTTAATCTAAACTGTGCTGCCTCAATGAAATGATTAGGTACTCTTCTGAGATCAAAAGTGCTGTTCTTCTGAGAGATAATGTTACTCTCTCCTTGGAACCAGTGATTTTGAAGATGGCTCCTACCTGCTCACAACATGAGAATCAGTGAAGTGTTTAAAAATGTTAACATGACAATAAGACTCCAGGGGGTCTGTCAGTAGGAAAACTTGTTCAGAGGGAAAATTTGTCCCACCAGAATTATACCAAAGTATATTATCAGGATGAATTTCTTATTTCTACTACCTTTTGGGATAATTTTTTTTTCTGCTTTCAAAAAAAAAAAAAAAAAATCCACAAAGTGTGGTTTAAATAAATGTGAATATGACTTTGTCCCATTAAGCAGGTCATAAGAAGGTCTTGTTTGTACAGATCTTTCTCAACAAAGGTAAGTTAGGCCCTACTTAGATCTGTGCTATTTGTGAACAATTTTATATTTACCTCCCAAGGGGAAACTAAGCCACCCACCATTAAATGAATCCACAAGGACACCTAGAACATATATGCATTGATTCTTCTTGATATGGAATCTCCCACAGTATCATTTTTCTGGGCTCCTCTCTTAGATTTTCAAATGTTTTGGATTAGGTGCTCATTTATTTTCTGTCTTTATTATTCTGAGTCCCCACATTTCTAATGCCTTTTAGACATGCAGGCATGAGTTTTGATCAATGCTGTAGCATTATTCATGCAATATGATTTCTTTTTATTATAATTTCAGCTGGAAGACTGCTCTTTTTTTTTGTCATGCAAGCACAGACTTGCTACAAAGAAATTTTTGTTGCAATGTCTTTTAGACTAAATACAGTAACGCCTTGTATTTTCATGATCAGCATTCCGGTATTTAATAATCCCTTGATACCAAAATTCGTATGCTGTATAATAGTTTTATTTTTAAGAATTTATTTTCCCTGGTAATGATTTTCGATATGGAAAGAAAAATACTGCTTTTATTTAGTCTCAAACATACTCCATACTTATATTCTAAAAATAATTTAGACTCAGTACTTTGATCAGATTCCAAAGCAATCATAATTAGCCCATAAGGGTCAAATATCCAGAGTATCTCAATCTGGAGTATTCAAAAGACAATTATGCCATTAGCCTAAATAAGTCACTATAAGTCATGATAGGACAGGTTTCAATGTATCTGATGAGATTTAGCAGAGATTTTTCCTTTGGACTTCCCTGGTGGCTCAGACGGTAAAGCGTCTCTACAATGCGGGAGACCTGGGTTCGATCCCTGTGTCGGGAAGATTCCCTGCAGAAGGAAATGGCAACCCACTCCAGTACTCTTGCCTAGAAAATCCCATGGACGGAGGAGGCTGCTGCAGGCTGCTGTCCATGGGGTCGCAAAGAGTCGGACACGACTGAGTGACTTCACTTTCACTTTCCTTTGCTATTTTTAATCTCCCACTCATCTAAGTACAGTACTCAACAAGTAGGATATCTGGATCATTTATACGTGGAATCTAAAATATGGCACAAATGAGCCTATCTACAAAACCGAAAGGGAGTCATGGACATAAAGAACAGACTTGTGGTTGCCAAATGGAAGTGGGGGGAGAGAGAAGATTGCAAGTTTGGGGTTAGTAGATGGTAGATAGCCTGGTGGGCTGCTGTCCGTAGCGTCACACAGAGTCAGACATGACTGAAGCAACTTAGCATGCATGCATGAATTGCAGAAGGAAATGGCAACCCACTCCAGTGTTCTTGCCTGGAGAATCCCAGGGACAGAGCAGCTGCCATCTCTGGGGTTGCACAGATTCGGACATGACTGAAGCGACTTAGCAGCAGCAGCAGATGGTAAATGCAAACTGTCACACTTAGAATGGATAAACAAGGTCCTAACGTATAGCACAGGGAACTATATTCAATATCCTGTAATAAACCCATACTGGAAAAGAATCGGAAAAAGAATGTATATATATGTACAACTCAGTCACTTTGCCATAGAGCAGAGATTGGCATGACCTTTAAAATACTTCAATTTTAAAAAAGCATGATATCTAGTTACCTTAAATAGTCACACATTTGCAAGTAGAGACAGTATCTCTTGATCTGTCATGTGCTTTATTCTGAAAGCTGATGTTATAAATTGAATCTAATAAGAATTAAATAAACTCAGATTTTTAATTAAGCCTACTGGGAGAGTAGAAGACTGTAGCTAGCATTTATTCCATGCTAAAACTGCATTAACCCGTTGTGTGTGGATTAACTTTACCTTTATAAGAATTAAGCTGTTTTTGATTAAGAGTTAAGAGTTGCTATTTGATCCATCAAGTCCAAAGAGATTTTGGAATTGGTTGAATGGGAAAGACTGCATTGTAAGGATCAGAGACACATTCCACTGCTGTTAGAACCAGTCCTAAATGCAACCCTGTTGAGAAGCATCTCCTTGAAGAACTTCTGAAGCCTCCAGGATCATAAGCTTTGGTTGTTATTTCAGTAATGCCAAAGTGGGGGGTGGGTGGGAAGCTCTGTGGGCAGCCGCTGAGTATACAGAATCACGCTATGTATAATTGGAGGGTGTAGTCTCAGATTCCAGCTGCATAAAGTCATGAGCAGACTGAATCTCATGTCATCGATGGTTGTATTAAAAAAGCCTCAGTCTCTGACATGGGACTCCTGCTGCTTTCACCAAAATGACCCTTGCTTCCTGGGGATGATGACATAGAATGAATTCAAGTGGATATTGAGATTAAGGATGTTGGTTTTTCTCAGAATGTGTATGGATTTTTAACATTTTATTGAAGTATAAAAGAAAGAAGAAAAGAAAGTGAAGTCGCTCAGTCATGTCCAACTCTTTGCGACCCCATGGACTGTAGCCTACCAGGCTCCTCCATCCATGGGATTTTCCAGGCGAGACTACTGGAGTGAGTTGCCATTTCCTTCTCCAGGAGATCTTCCCAACCCAGGGGTTGAAGCTGGGTCTCCCACATTGTAGGCAGACGCTTTACTCTCTGAGCCACAGGGTAGTCCTTAATGAAGTGTATAGTTGATTTCTAATGTGTCAATTTCTGCTGTATAGCAAGTGATTCAGTTATACATATACATATATATATATATATATATATATATATATATACACACACACACATTCTTTTTCAATATCCTTTTCCATTATGGCTTATCACAGGATATTTTTTTTAAGTATATTCTTTCTTTTTTTTATTTTTTAAAACATTTGTTTATTTTTAATTGGAGGATAATTGCTTAACAATGTTGTGTTGGTTTCTGCCATACAATAACATGAATCAGCCAAAGGTATACATATGTACCCTCCTCTCCCCACTCCACGACCCATCCAACCTCTAGGTTGTCACAGAGCACCAGGTTAAGTTCCCTGCATCATATAGCAAATTCTCATAATCTATCTTACATATGATAATGTATATGCTTCAATGTTATATCTCAATTCACCCACCCTCTCCTTTCCCCACTGTGCCCACAAGTCTGTTCTTTATGTCTGTGTCTCTATTGCTACCCTGCAAATAGGTTCATCAGTACTATTTTTCTAGATTCCATATGTATGCATTAATATGATATTTTTTCTCTTTTTGACTTACTTCATTCTACATAACAGACTCTAGGTTCACTTACCTCACTAGAACTGACTCAAATTCATTCTGTCTTATGGTTGAGTAATATTTCTTTGCATATATGTACCACATCTTCTCTGTCCATTCATCTGTTGATGGACATCTAGGTTGCTTCCGTGTCTTGACTATTGTAAATAGAACTTTAATGAACTTTGGGGTATGTACCAAATACCAAATGTCTTTTAGAATTGTGGTTTTCTTAGGGCATTTGCCCAGTAGTGGGATTGCTAGGTCATATGGTAGCTTTATTCCTAGTTTTTAAAGAAATATTCATACTGTTCTCCATAGAGGCTGTATCAATTTACATTTCTACCCACTGTGCGAGAGGGTTCCCTTTTCTCCACATTCTCTCTACAGATCGATTGTTTGTAGATTTTTTGATGAAGGCCATTCTGACCAGTATGAGGTGATACCTCATTGTAGTTTTGATTTGCATTTCTCTAATAATAAGTGATGTTGAACATTTTTTCATGTGTTAACTAGCCATTTGTGTGTCTTCTTTGGAAAATGTCTTCTGCCAATTTTTTGATTGAGTTATGTTTTTTCTGATATTTAGTTGCGTGAGCTACTTGTGTATTTTGGAGATTAATCCTTTGTCGGTTGATTCATTTGCAACGATGTCCAGCAGCACATCTTTATTTTTGATGCAGCACATCTAGACCTGGTGGTTGTTATATCTTCTCTTCTAAGATTCAATGTAGATATGGCCACTGTGCTTGGAAACTTAAGAGAACTGGATGGATGGATGTCTGAGAATCACCATGCCTGGTAAAATGTTTAAGTTAAGGATTTCCTATGTGCAGATCTCTGAAGGCCTTGCACATGCAGTGATGACTGTACACCAGTGGATGTCACTCTCAGAACACACAAGTGTGCTCTCAGGCCTCTGGTAAGGCAAGGCAGACACTCCACAGATGTTTGCTTCTTCCCTCAGGGTCGTGGGAAGTACTGCTGGTGTCCAGATGTCAGCCATCATTATAGAGTCCTCCACACTGTATCTTCATCCAAGGCTAGAAAGAAAAATTGTGGAATGCTTTGCAAACATGCTTTTATCTATAGGAATGGTGTCCATTGATGGATGGAATTTGGAGAATGCCTCTGAGTGAGTTAATAGCATTTAAAAATGTGGTTTGGCTGTAATCATAGTTGCCTCTTGGAAGGAAAGTAGGAGATTCAGGCATAGACATGGGAAGAACATCCACTTTTCACTTCTGCATCTGTTGTTTGTAGTTTTGTTTGTAGTTTGTTAATAAAGCTAATACATCATTCAAAAGTAAAGATTAAAGAATGATATATCTGGCAAAATCTTCATAGTATTCTCTTTTTTCTTTGAATATTTGTCCTATTACTTACTTGAGGACATTTCTGTTATGGAAAAAAAACGCTGATAATGTTCTCTGCAATGTTACAGATTTCTGTTCTTCAAACTGGTCTCCCATTCAGACATTAATTCATATTCACTTATTTACATTGTTATTATGCACTTAACTATGTGTTACTTGTTGGTCAGGTGCTGGGGTACACTGGCAAATAGAAAAACACAAGTTTTTAAAAGAACTCTGATAAGAATTAGAATTGAAGAAACACATTGACTGTAGTTATGCTTGTCTGGTTCATTTACAAATAATTAAAAGATGCTTGCTCCTTGGAAGGAAAGCTGGGACAAACCTAGACAATGTATTAAAAAGCAAAGACATCATTTTGCCAACAAAGGTCTATATAGTCAAAGCTATGGTTTTTCCAGTAGTTATGTATGGGTGTTAGAGTTGGAAGATAAAAAAGGCTGAATGCTAAAAAATGGGTACTTTTGAATTGTGGTGCTGGAGAAGATTCTTGAGAGTCCCTTGGACTGCAAGGAGATTCAACCAGTCCATCCTAAAGGAAATCCACCCTGAACATTCACTGGAAGGACTGATGCTGAAGCTGAAGCTCCAATAATTTGGTCACCTGATGGTAAGAAACAACTCATTGGAAAAGACCCTGATGCTGGGAAAGACTGAAGGCAAAAGGAGAAGAGGGCAGCAGAGTGTAAGATGGTTGGATGGCATCACTGACTCAGTGGATGTGAATTTGAGAAACTCTGGGAGATGGTGAAGGACAGGGAAGCCTGGTGTGCTGCAGTCCATGGAGTCAAAAAGTGTTAGACACAGCTTAGCAACTGAACAATAACAGCAACAAAGTGTACCATAAAATATATAGGTTATAATTTTATAAGAGTAAAAATGTATTGTGAAGTTGACAAGATAAAATGTTTTCCACATCTGGGAATGTAACTTGGTATAATTTGTTGTAAGAACAATTTGGACATTTTCTCAGAAATCTCAGAAGTCATCAGAATTTTTGACTCAGCAATTCTGCCTATAAAAATCATTCTTATGTGACAAAGATACACTTATGTGGAAGAAAAATCAGAAGCAGGAAAGAGGTATAGTAATCATGCATTAGCAGAACAAAGCCGACAGGATATAGCTGTTGACAAAGCCTAATACAAAGTTGGCTAAAAAAAATCCAAACATCCCTTCCCCTTTGGATAGCTTTGTTTCACTTTTGAACTATGTAAAGTCCCAGACAGGAGAATGACAAGATGTGAGTCCTTTTTACTTTGACTCTTGGGGGAGGGACTGAATAATGCCCTGTGTTACCAGCAGTGATATACACAATGCAATGCACCCCACCAGAGAGGCAAAGTTGTGTTTTAGGCAAAACAAAAACAAAAACTTGATACAAGTCCTTTATGGTTAACATGGGTAAAGCGAACTTCTCCTGATCTATTTGGTTTCAGTTCTGTCTATTGATAAGATTGAACTTCAGGTAGAACATAGTCAGGGTGGCACAACCATCTAAAGACGGGTTGAGATTCATCTGGCTGCCTTCAGTGAGTTCAAGTCTCTAGAACTAGAAGATTAAATCCTGGGTTACCAACACAACTGGCAAACGAAATAATCTAATTGGCTTCAGAGAGCTCTGTTCCACTGTGAAGAAGTAGAGAGGTGCTGGAAAGCTGAGCATAAGCAAAGATTGTTTTCACTTTTCAAAGAGTAAAGAAGACACTGACCATGTTAGGCTTTTGAAATGATGCTGAAGCTGCTTAATCCTACTTCACATCAGGGTAGAGTTGAATGACATCAGGTGCAGGTTTCTCCTCGTGTGCCCTGTTTAAGCCTCCCTTAAAGGGCTTTGTTAAAGGGCTGCTTTAACAAAGAACCAAAACCTGGGTGGCTCAAAGCAACAGAAATTCATTCTTTAATAGTTCTGGAGGCTTACAGTCCAAGATCCAAGTCTTGATAGGGCACACTCCCTCTAAAACCTGTAGGGAAAAACACTTTCTTGCCTCTTCCTGGCTATCAGTGAAAGCGATAATTGCTCAGTCGTGTCCAACTCTTTGCAACCCCGTGGACTATAGCCCGCCAGGCCCCTCTGTCCATGGGATTCTCCAGGCAAGAATACTGGAGTGGGTAGCCATTCCCTTCTCCAGGGGAATCTTCCCAACCCAGGAGTCAAACCCATGTCTCCTGCATTACAGGCAGATTCTTTATCATCTGAGCCACCAGGGAAGCTGATGGTAGTTGTCAATTCTTGAAGTTCTCTGCCTCTGTCATCATTTGGCATTTTCCGTGTGTGTCTGTCTCTGCACATGACACTTTCCTCTTCCTGTAAAAGCATCAGTCATATTAGAGTCCACCCTAATGACCACATTATAACTTGATTGCATCTGCAAAACCCCTCTTTCCAAGTAAGGTCCCTTTCACAGGTATGAGGAGTTAAGACTTCAACATTATCTTTTTGAGGGACAAAATTCAATCATAACAGGTGCCCTATTCTTTCTTTATCATTTTGTTCCTTTGTTCTGTTCGCTATTCTATAGTCTGTGTATTCTCTTATCCACAATGCTACCACCTCCCAACTCTTTCCCATATTTATTTTCATTAGGATTATTTCCATTTTCCATACTCCAGTGACTATAGTAAATTTTGAGATTTGTAAGTGTAACCAAAAACGAGAAGGTTGGGAAATGCTCTATTGAGTGGTATCCAGCTTAGAGTAGGTCCCGAACAGCTTGACCTTACCCACAGTAGTCATCCTTTCTGCCCTCAGCTTCCCCATGTATAAAATGACTTCACAACTTGCAAGCTTGCAGAGTAACAGCATGTGTGAACCCACTGGGGCAGCCAACATTTCTGAAACAGAGGTCTTTGATTAGGGGCAGTGATTGGGACAGACTAAAACAAGCCCTACTGTTTGGCGTCCTGGGATTGACAGATAAACTGCCTCCCCGTTTGGAACATCCTCGTTTCTCATATCAACAATCTCTCTCTTGTTTTTGGCTCACACTTAAAGGTTTCTGGAAACCCAACATCTTAAGCCACCTCTAACAGAACAGAGGAACTGCAGAAGCCGCAGTTCCAGAGAGCCTACCAGACAAACAGTCAAGTTCAGCCTGTAGGTCGGGTAGCTGTTTCTGTTGCATATCAAAGGAGGCCTATTTTTCATCTCTCTACCATGATGCCAAAGAGGTAATAATAACGAAGTGTGAGGCTGTAAGGGACAGCCCTACATCAAATGCATGTCCTTTCATCCAAATGAGCCAGATGATAGTGATTTTGCTGTCAAGAGAGCAAGGACAGAAGGCCAGCCAGTGCAGCAACATTTGAGCTGGGTGTGTGTCAATTAAGGACAGATGACTGTGCCTGTTCTAACTGGAGGCTAAGGAAGCTCAGCCTCCTTTGTTCATAAACCAGATGTAGCCATTGGTATTCAAAAGCCAGTGCATAGAAATCAAGCTCCTGAGGGTTGAGAAAGATTAAGGTGTCTCCATCTTTCACCTTTTGTCTAATACCCTGAAGGCAGGAAGCTGAGTGGATGCATGGAAGCATCACTTCTTGTTCATTCTCATCTGGTTTGAATAAAAGCTAACTTTTGTGCTACCAGGGAATAAAGCTCTCTCTCTTTCTCCGTCTCTCTCTCTGTCTCTGTCTCTCTCTCTCTCTCTCTCTCTCTATATATATATATATATACACACACACACATACAGTTTCTACTTTTTGGATAATCATTTTCCTAGACTACAATCAGATATTTTGAGTTGTAGTTTGTTTCAAAGTGCAATTAATAACCACAAAAAAGATGGAACACCACTTCGCTTGATAATGCTAATTTAGTATATTTTATCCTTGCTTTTAATCTTACTTGATAACAAGTACTGAAGAATTTTTCCTGCCTTTTGCAATGGCTTTCCAAATGCTGCTAAAGTGCTCTATTTCCTTCTATAATTTTCTACAGTTGTTGGTACCTTTGATCTCACACCAGGGATGAGAATTATCATGAAGACAAACACCCCATGTGTATGTATCAGTAGCAGCAAGGACACTGATTGCCTTTTAATGGCCAGACTCAGGCTTTTCCAGGAAAGCAGTGGTTGGCAACCTCAAGTTTTGGGGGGAACTCCATTTCTGAGACACAGTCCTGGTTTTCTGGTGCCAGTGATTCCACCTCTGGCCTCCTGGCCTTGTTAAGCATCTGGTAGATCTCATTTTAGAGATGAGATTAAAACTCATTCAACTTCACCACCTAGAATAAGGGCGTTCACTCATTTTGCTTTATGGAAAATAAATGAACTTCAGCCAAGTATGAAAAAATCCATTCCTAAATTTCCTCTCATATGCCTCAGTTTTGGACAAGGACCAACTTGCCAGGGTTGGTCTCATTGAGTCTAGCCCTCCTGGGTCTCTCAAAACAAATTTTGTTTCATGTTACTCTGCAAATAAAGTCAAAACTTCTTAAAAGGATTTATGAGACCCTTCATATCTTGGCATCTGCTTAATTCTCCAGCCTTTTAGCCACACTGAACTACTCACTCACCACTGAGCCTCTACAAAACCAATGATCTCTTTAGAGAATGGCCTTTATCCACTGACTCACCATAGTCTAGGAATAAATTACAGTCCTTACCTCAAGGGATTGTTAAAGTATTTATTGACAAATTTTGATAATATGTGTAACTTATGTAGAACCGTGTCTGGCTTCATATGGGTTAGCTAACATTGTTGTGATCCAGATTTTTGCCTAGCTATTACATTCCTCAGGGACCCCTTCATCCTGGTTCATTGACCCTGCAGGTACTCTCATAGTTCCCTGTGCTTATCCTTTCCATATGACCTACCAAACAGTATTATATTTTGGGAAAGATGCTGAGATGAGGTAGCACAGTCCCATGTGGGTGTTTAATACTGCTACCACAGAGTAGTTATACTTCATCTCTTCTTGCTCTTTCCCGTATTCAATAGTCAAGTCACTTAAAAGAATTCCCAAACCACCCACCCTCAGAGACACCACATTAAAAGTTTTGCTTTCAAAGGAGGACGAGATGAAAGCCATATCTGTGAAACATCCTGTTCCTTTCCTACTGGGCCCACAGAACTTCTTTCACAAGCTTATTCTCTGCAGTGAGTCCAGGAAGCTGTTTCATTTCCCTGGAATGTGACACACTCTTTTTATCAAGTTTCCCTATCCCAAAAGGATAGGCTGCTTCGTGGAGTTCATCCTCTGTCGTGGGTCCTCCCTCACACTTGGTGATACCTGTTCAGAGGTATGCAGCACACAGACAGGCAGGTATGTCTCATCACACACCTTTTACTGCTGCTCCCAAGGCCATTGTCCATATCCTGGAAATGCCATGGGATACCCGTAAAGTCTTGCCCCGCTGGCAGCTGTGATCATTTGGCACTAGAACATCACTGCTTTTCCCGCCCCATATTCCCTGGGAATTCAGAGATGGAGGCCTGACTGTGTCTCAACACACAAGAGAAACCCAGGAGAGAGGTGAAGCATTCAGCTACTCTTCTGAAGACTGTCCGATGCTGTGGAGTGAGGTTTTGTGTCCACCAAATATCTGGGAAAATGACTGAAATTTTCATTTGCTATCCAGATGTTTCTATGTTCTGCTTCAATTTCCTTAATCTCATTTGGTCTCCTTGACATCAGGACAGCTGAGCCATTTAGTAATCACTCTTCTCCACCTCCCACTAAATATTTCATTTGGTCTTACCCTGTACTCCCAAGCTCCTGCCTGTTCCCGTTAACTGTTAACTCTTTAAACAGCTCTGGTACTGTAATTCACATGTAAATGAGCATGAAGTGAATAGGATATGGCATGGCAGAAAAGTGGCAGTCTTAATCCCATTAGCCATAACTTCAAGGATCTTTGATTTTGGAGACACAGACACCATCCTAAAGGGTTTTTGAGCAACATTCAAATATCTTTAATTAATATTTAATAGGGGGTTTTTCCTTCCACCTAAAACCAGGCAAATCAATAAACTTTCCTTAGTGACCACAATGATGTTAGGCACATATACATTCACACATACGCCCATACATACATATCAAGCTATATGCGCTGCTAAATGCTAAATGGAGATAAATTTATTTACAAATGCATTGGTATCTGAATAAACAGATAATTACCATATACTATTACTATGGATGGAATCATGTCACCTCATAATTCATTTATTGAAGTATTTAACCCCCAGTATCTCAGAGTGTGACTGTATTTGGAAAGAGCTTTTTAAAAAAGGTGATAGAGTTAAAATGAGGCCAATAGAGCAGACCTTAGTCCAACCTGACTGATGTCCTTAAAACCATATAAGATGCAGTTTGGACACACAGAAACAACAGGGACATGTGTGTACAGGATAACCACATAAAGAAGTCAGGATATCAATGATTTTTTTACATTAAAAATGCATACTTTAAGGAAGTGAAAGTGTTAGTCACTCAGCCATGTCCTACTCTTTAGACTCCATGGGCTGTAGCCCTCCAGGCTTCTCTGTTCATGGAAAACTCCAGGCAAGAGTACCAGAGTTGATTGCCATTGCCTTTTCCAGGGAATTTTCCCAACCTAGGGATTAAACTCAGGCCTCCTGCATTCCAGGCAGATTCTTTACCATTTGAGCCACAGTATAAAGTATGTAAACAGGTAAGCTTGGGGAGAAGCTGACCAAGATTTATGAGTTAAGAGATACCAATGTCCATTCACACTTTTAATATTTCATTTTTTTACAGAATATCTACTAAATTTGTTTCATTTGTACAGTTTTTTTATTTATCACTTTGGAAATTACTGTGAAGACAATCATTTGTCAGATGACAAAAAAACAGCCACATTGTCAGTGATTATTCTGGACCTCCAAGTTGGAGCTAAGGAGTGGCACATTTAATGGCAGGAACAGAAGGGTTAGATTCTCTTTGGTGTGTTCTCTTTCTTTGAACTTTCTCCCTTGTGATTCACAATCTCTGCTGAATTCTATAGCCTATGCAACTATGGGAAATACCTGTTTCCTGGAAGTGCCCAGGAAAAAGAAGCCCAAAATGTTCCTCAGTCTATTTTGGTAAGGTCCTTGGATCTACTCATAGTATAAACAAGTGTTCCAGTTCAAGAAAATTCACTTTAACCTTGTATATTTCTCCTTGTAAACTGATTGTGATTGGGTGGCAAATCATTAAGGATATGGTTGTTGGCTTAATATCAACTCTACATCACTAACAAGTATTACTGTAGGTTCCCAGGTGAGAGACAAAGCCTAGTAAAAGATGAGTCTGCTACCAAGGGCAGGCTGATGTGAGAAGGGGGAGAACCAACAAAGATGGAAGTCAGCTGATGCAACTGCAATGTCTCACAGCTGGCGTGAGGGTTGAGGTGGTAGAAATGAGGAGGGGGGAGTTCGTCCAGGAACTTCTATGAAGAACTTCCAAATTCCCAGGCTGTCCCTCTGAGAACAGAGAACTTGAAGCAGAATGTTGGCTGAGGACGGTGACGGAAACTACAATCATTCTGACCATGTTCTACTGCTGCTCCAGCTTGGCAGTGAGCTTTCTGACTCAGTGAGAGGTGATTATACACTGAAAACTTGGCTTCAGCTTCTTTCTCCCCTCCCAGGACCCCTGGGACGCTGCAGTTAATCAGCAGGCTGCTCATCAGGGGTGACTTGACATTTTGAAAATGTGTTTTAGATACCTGGGCAAGTCTGCTGATACATTCTTTCAGTGTCCCTACAGAGTTGGAACGACCTCAGCCAGTGGGACACGTCAGGCATTGTTTCCACACATGGATCCGCTTTACTGGGGAGCCTGGGCCAGAGCGTGGCGAGCTGCACCCTGCCTCTGACTCAGAGCTGGAGGAACCTGGAAACATCGGGACAGTGTGGATTAAAGGCCTGAGAGTCAGGCACTCTGGGAACTGAGAACCAACAGGACAACGTGGGTCAGGGTGCAGGGTAGCCTCCTCTAGCACCAGAAAATCATGCAGCTTTTGTCTCATTGGATCCAAGTCCCTTACTATTATTAGGATTCTTTGTTGTTATTTAGTCTCTAAGTCATGTCCAACTCTTCTGCGACCCCGCCATGGACTGCAGCCCACCAGACTCCTCAGTCTGTGGGATTTCCCAGGCAAGAATACTAGAGTGGGCTGCCATTTCCTTCTCCAGGGGAGTCTTCCCAGCCCAGGGATCAAACCTGCAGATTCTTGACACTGAGCCACAGGGAAGCCCAGGAACTTTCTTAGAGTGGTGAAAACACTGGGCTTGAGTCAAATAACACCCTTCCCCCTAACACACACACATCCATCTATGGACACATTATTACTCTGCGAATAATAGAGTAATTCTATTATTATTCTATTCTTACTTGATTCTATTCTTACTTGATAGAAAGAATGGTCATAAATCTTGAAGAGAAAACAAATCTCAACAGGAGAGGGAGATAAAAGAATAACCTCCTTGACCTATTTTTCTTTTAGAATAGTGAGGAGGGAGCTTGTGTGTTGGTTGAATGAATGTAAAATCATGAGAAGTTTTTTCCTTCTTATAGGTAGCTGGGGGAGTCAGTCGTTTTTCCCTTTCACATGTCTTCCTACTAGGCTTCATCTTTCCTGTTAGGTTCTTATCCTCCACCCACTAAAAGCAACTAACACAGGGTATCTGGGGCAATCCTATTTCTTCCTTTTATAAAGACTACTTCAACTTGTAACTCTTTTTATCTTTAGTTGCCTATGCAGCTCCTGGTACTAATAAATGCCAATGCGCTAATAATGGCTAGCACGAAGCACTGGGCTATAGGTATTATAGGAGATGTATCTTTTGATTCTGAATAAGCAGAAGCGAAGTGTTAGTCACTCAGTCCGACTCTTTGCGACCCTGTGGACTATAGCCCACCAGGCTCCTCTGTCTGTGGAACTCTCCAGGCAAGAATACTGGAGTGGGATGCTATTTCCTTCTTTAAGGGATCTTCCTGATCCAGGAGTCGAACCCAAGTCTCTCGCATTACAGGCAGATTCTTTACTATCTGAGTCACCAGGGAAGCAGAAGCAGATATTATTAATATCCTCATTTTAAAGATGAGGAAACTGATAAACCTCAATCTTGTCCAAGATGATGCTGTGGGAAGAAGCAAAAGCGTTAGCTGCATCTGACTCTTTGTGACCCCATGGACTGTAGCCCACCAGGCTCTTTGTCCATGAAATTCTCCAGGCAAGGATACTAGAGTGGGTAGCCATTCCTTTCTCCAGGGGATCTTCCTGACTCAGGAATCCAGTCTGGGTCACCTGCATTGTAGGCAGACTCTTTACTGTCTGAGCCACCATGGAAGCCCTGGTTCTCTGGAAAATGGAACTAAATGTGAATTCAGATCATCTGACTCCAGAATCTATTTTGTAGCCATTTCTCTATAATTTGGGAATAGTTTTAATCCCCCAAATTGATTTATAGCTTCAGCATAATCTCTATCAAAATATCACAGGCTATTTTATAGAAATCAGTGAGCTGAACCTAAAATTTATGTGGAAATACAAGGGATTCAATATAGCCAAAATATTCTTGAAAAGAAAGAAAAAAGTAGAGGACTTTCATTTCCTGTTTATAAAACTTATATAAAACTACAGTAATCAATTTTTTGTCAATTGATTTTTGACAATGATACTCAATTCAGTGAGAAAAGTTAGCATATTCAAAACTGGTTCTGGGACACCTGGATGTCCTTAGGCAACCAGGTGAATTTAGATCTTTATCTCAAATTATACACAAAAATTAAATCACTGTATCATAAACCTAACTGTAAGAGCTAGAACTCTCAAGTTTTAAAAGAAAACAAAGGAAATAGTTGAGACCTTAGTTCAGATAAAGATTTCTTGGGAGCTCTCCTGAGGCCTATTGGCTAGGATTCTGGGCCTTCACTGTCATGCCGAGGGTCAGTCCCTGATCACGGAACTGAGATCCTGCAAGCTGCGTGGCCAAGAAAAAACAAAAAGATGTCTTAGCTACAATACCAAATGTGTAATCCATTAAGAAAAATTGATGTTTGACTTAAAAATAAAATTTTGCACTTCAAAAGACATTATTAAAAAAATGAAAAGATAAGCCACAGACTGGGAAAAATATTTCCAAATCAGACATCTAAGATATATAAGAAACTCCTACAACACATTATAATGAGACATAACTCAGTTTAAATGGGTGAAATATTTGAATTGACATCTTACCAAAGAAGATGTCCCAATAGTTAATAATCACATGCAAGAAATACTCATAATTATGCAAGAGCAAATTAAAATGAGGTATTAGAAAAGGTTTTTTGGACCCAACTCCAACGTATGTGCATGGAAGTTTCCCTATACCAATAAGCAGTTCTTGGACTCCAGCAGGGAGTTTGAGCATTGAATTCAATTCTGTATGCTAAGAGATAAAACCAGATTCCAAAGTTCAAGGGCACAGTCTTACAAGACCAATGTCCACTTCAGATGCCAGCTGTTGGCCCAAGTTGTTACCCGTACTTCTGACCAACTGGATATCAGACTCCATTCTTGGGTTTGATTAATTTGTTAGAATGGCTCACAGAACTCAGAAAAACTCATCTATTCACTAGATTATCAATTTGTTGTTATTGTTGTTCAGTCACTCAGTCACTCTTTGCGACCCCATGGACTGCAGCATGCCAGGCTTTCCTGTCCCTCACCATCTCCCAGATCTTGCTCAAACTCATGTCCATTGAATCAGTGATACCATCCAACCATCTCGTCCTCTGTCATCCCCTTCTCCTCCTGCCTTCAATCTTTCCCAGCACCAGAGTCTTATCTAAGGAATCCGTTCTTTGCATCAGGCGGCCATCCCCATGAACAGTGTGAAAATCTGTCACTATTTCCACCTGGACATGACTCAGCGACTAAACAAGAAATCACAGGGTTAATTCTCTTGGCAACCAGCCCCCATCTTTAGGTGCTTCCCAAAGTCAGCTCACTCACATAACAAAAGACACTTTTATGACTCTCAATACTTAGGAAATTCCAAGGATTGGGAGAGTTTTGAGCCAGGAACTGTGCGCAAGACCAAATGATTAAATGCACAAGATCTGCATGATTAAATACATATTTCTTGTAAATCACAGTATTGATGATACCCTTGGCTGTTTGGAGATGCTGGGCTTCCCTTGTGGCTCAGCTGGTAAAGAATCCACCTGCAATGTGGGAGACCTGGGCTCAATCCCTGGATTGGGAAATCCCCTGGAGAAGGGAAAGGCTACGCACTCCAGTATTCTGGCCTGGAGAATTCCATGGACTGTGTGGCCCATGGGGTCAGTCGCAAAGAGTCGGACACGACTGAGTGACTTTCACTTCACTTCATTGATGATACCACTCTATATCCACTACAGTGAATAATAATTAGTGTTGCTGAGGATGTGGATAAATTAGAGTTCTCATATATTACTATTCAGAATATAAACATTGCAGTCACTTTGAAAAACAAGTTGACAATTTCTTGCAAATTTAAACATAAATTTATGTGTAAGTCTTTGTGTGGACATCGCTTGCATAGATTCCCAGCCAGGAGTAAAATTATCAGGTTCTTGGGTATCCAAGGCATCTGTACAAGAGAAATGAAAACGTATGTCCACACAAAGACTTAGGTGTGAATTTTCATAGCAGTATTATTTATAATAACCAAAAATAGGATACTGAGTCATAGATAAATAAAAGTGGTATAGTCACACAATGGAACACTACTCAGCAATAAAAAGGAGTGAAATACGGATAGCATGGAGGAACCTCAGGAATTTTTTGCTAAGTAGAATAAGCCAGATACAAAAGACAACATATTATTGTATAATTCCATTCATATAAAATATCTAGAAGAGGCAAATCTATAAAGACAGAAAATTGATTAATGTTTATTTAGTGCTGGAGGTAAAATTAAAGAATATCTGCAAATGTATACGATTTTTGGAGTGACATAAACATTCTAAATTTAGAATGTCATGACAGTTGCACAACTCTGTAAATTTATTAAACATAATTAAAATTTACACTTACAATGGATAAAATTTATGGTTTATAAATTATACTCTCAATAAAGTTGCTAAAAATAAAATAGTTTTCAAATGAGCAAATTAATAAATCTTCATGCCTTTCACTTTTCTTACTTGTTTGGTTTATTATGCACTTTCTGGTTCCACTTTTTTTCCTCTCTGGCTTACTATCCATCATCCCTTTGTTTAGACATCGCTCTCAGTAGCCCATCAACCCCATTGCCTCAACTTTCCTGCATTTTACCCACTCAGTAAAGCTTGGATTATGGATGAATTGAACCATTTGCCTTCTCTTTACCATTTCAGCTGCTGACACAGGATTATTTGTACTGTTGTTCATAAATATTCAAGCTTTCTGATGATCTCTATTATGCTCTTAATATGCCAATCTTAGTGCAGGTCTCTTGTGATTCTGACTCTTCTTGGCTGCTATTCCAGAACTTGACTCTACTCAAACTCCCAATCCCTCTGTTTTAGCATGCATTTTAACAGAAAAAGCAGAGGCTGTCTTGTATGAAGTCTTAACTTCTTATCATCATTAATGACAATGATATATCCATTTGTGATGATAACTATCACTGCACACATCCCAACATTCATTGAGTTTGACAATGCTCCTCCTATCCTCAAATCCTATAACCCCCTAACTCTGCATCAAAATATCTGAGGAGGGTAAGAGTCTCTTGCAAGGATTCTGGGAGAGGCTATTACGAGCACTTTAGACAAAGAGGAATAATTTCCTCAGACAGAGCAAGTCTCTATTGGCAGAGAAGACACATCTGATTTGGGGTTCAAGTTTTCTAGCTTCATCAAAATCTGCTCATATGCCTCTATCCCAGGTTTTAGGAACACATTTCTTTTAGTGCCCTAACTTTAACATAAGAGATTGAGAGTTAAATTTGTGTCATAATCTAGCCACTCTAAGAATTAAATCTTTGTTTTGGTTTTTGGAGAAACTGACTCTGCAGTTATAGGAGATAAGGGTTTCACTCAATTTTACATCCTTAGTGCAGAACTTTAGTTGGGAATTTAAAGCCCCGAACTCATTATTTTCAGTCTCCACATTCTCCAGTGCACTTATAAGCAAGCAATCAACAGATTCTCCATTTTCACCAAAATGATCTTCAAAGCCTTGATTCCTTAAACACTGGGGTGGGAGGGAGGCTTAAGAGGGAAAGGATATATGTATAGACACATACACACACACAGAGCTGATTCGCTTAGCTGTGCCGCAGACACTAGCTCAATATTGTAAAGCAGTTATTTGTTGCTGTTGTTCAGTCACTCAGCTGTGTACGACTCTGCGACCCCATGGACCGCAGCATGCCAGGCCTCCCTGTCCTTCACCATCTCCTGGAACTTGCTCAAACTCATGTCCATTGAGTCAGTGACACTATCCAACCTTTTCATCCTTTGTCATCCCCTCCTCCTCCTGCCCTCAATCTTTCCCAGCATCAGGGCCTTTTCTAATGAGTTGGCTCTTCACATCAGGTGGCCAAAGTATTGGAGCTTCAACTTCAGCATCAGTCCTTCCAATGAATATTCAGGACTGATTTCCTTTAGGATTGTTTTCCTTTAGGATTGACTGGTTTGATCTCCTTGCAGTCCAAGGGACTCTCAAGAGTCTTCTCCAATGCCACAGTTCAAAAGCATCAATTCTTCGGTGTTCAGCCTTCTTTATGGTCCAACTCTCACATCTATGCATGACTACTGGAAAAACCATGGCTTTGACTATACGGACCTTTGTTGGCAAAGTCATGTCTCTGCTTTTTAATATGCTGTCAGGTTTGTCATAGCTTTTCTTCCAAGGAGCAAGCGTCTTTTAATTTCATGACTGCAGTCACCATCTGCAGTGATTTTGGAGCCCAAGAAAATACTTCAGTGATAATATTTTTTTTTTTAAAGAAATGTCTGTTGGTGACAATTTAAGTACTATTTTGGCACTGCCTCCCAAGAACTATCAGTGTCCACTTTACCACTTGAGGCAGCTTATTAATGCTGCTATATCTATTTATATCATGCAACCAATTAAAATTAATTCAGAACCAATTCAGAGAATCCATTTAAAGTCTGTATCCATCAGGTTCTATTACAGAGACTTAATCATTAGGAAATTGTGTGTGTATGTTTGAGCTTTTGCAATATGGAGTATGAATTAATATCTCTATAAAATATCTATAAAACATTGCCTCTTAGGTAGGAGTTTGATTTCATTCAGGGAATTGGGAAGATGGATGTGCAGGGAAGACCAAGGCAAAACTGAAATCCAGGAATATGAGTTGGAGTCCATAAGGACAGACTAGAACCTATGTTTCTCATCTTTAATCCTCCAGCTTCAGTGGTGTGGGTCTCTTCCAGAACGAGCTGGCTCTGACACAGAGATAAACACTTAACTGACCCAGGGGTTGTAGGAGATCCATTGGGAGGTGGAATAACTAACCCACACCTGTGACCATCTTACACTAGCGAAGGGAGCCAGAATATGGTGACAAGGTACACAAGCTGCCACAGTACCCGGGACCCCTGCACCAGCCTTCAAAGGGTAAAAGCACTCTGACTGTAGCTTCACTTTTGCCTTCCAAGTTTTGTAAGAAATGTCTCTTGTGGACACACTTTGAACTATGCAGATAAGGGGTATGTAGTCCAGCTTATCTAAGCTGATGCAGTAGGCAGACACTAGATTATATAAGATTTTTAGGCTATGGAAGAAAAGAAGAATGGAATGTCATTGATGGAATAACATGATCTGATGTTTTTAAAAGATCAGTCTGGTAAAAAATAGAGTGTAGCTGAGAGGTGGAGAAGGACCCAGTAAGGAATGACTTGTGTGAGAAGATGGTGGTCTTGCTTACTGTCTTAGTCAGTTCTGGCTGCTTTAACAGATTATCATAGCCCAAGTGGCTTATAAACAATAGAACTTTATTTTTCACAGGTCTGGATTCTGGGAAGTCCAAGATCAAGGCACTGGCAGATTGGGTGCCTGCTGGGGACCTGCTTTCTGTTTAGAGATGGCTGTTGTACTGCTGTGTCCTTACATGGTAGAAGGGCTAGGGAGCTCCCTGGAGTCTCTTGTGTGTGCATGCATGCATGTACGCTCACTCAGTCATATCTGACTCTTTGTGACCCTATGGACTGTAACCCTCCAGGCTCCTCTGTCCATAGGATTCTTCAGGCAAGAATACTGAAGTAGGTTGCCATTTCCACCTCCAGGGGATCTTCCTGACCCAGGGATCAAGCTTGCATCTCCCTGCATTTCCTGCATTAACAGGTGGATTCTTTACCACTGAGCCATGTGGGAAGCCCAGGTCTCTTTTATAAGGACATAAATCCTATTCATGAGGTGAATAGGCCCAAAGGCTATTCTCCCAAAGGCCCCATCTACAAATACCATCACATTGGTGATTAGGCTTCAACATATGAATTTGGGGGAGACATCCAACCATAGCACCTAAGGTGATAGTATTAGATAAACTGAATTTGGTGAGTATGAGTAAGTGAGACATTATGAGTGAATCCCAGGGTTTCAGCTGGAGTAGGTGGTTGAATAGTAGTTGTTTTTGTTGTTCACTCACTCAGTTGTGTCCGACTCTTTGCGACCCCATGGACTGCAGCACGCCAAGCTTCCCTGTCCTTCACCATCTCCTGGAACTTGCTCAAACTCATGTCCATTGAGTCAGTGATCCCATCCAACCATCTTGTCCTCTGTCATCCCCTTCTCCTCCTGCCCTCAATCTTTCCCAGCATCAGGGTCTTTTTTAATGAGGTGGCTCTTCACATCAGGTGGCCAAAGTATTGGAGCTTCAGCTTCAGCATCAGTCCTTCCAATGAATATTCAGGACTGATTTCCTTTAGGATTGTTTTCCTTTAGGATTGACTGGTTTGATCTCCTTGCAGTCCAAGGGACTCTCAAGAGTCTTCTCCAACACCACAGTTCAAAAGCATCAATTCTTCGGTGTTCAGCCTTCTTTATGGTCCAACTCTCACATCCATACATGACTCCTGGGAAAACCATAGCTTTGACTATACAGGCCTTTGTTGGCAAAGTAATGTCTCAGCTTTATAATAAGTTTTCTAGGTTAATTGGGAAAGTGTAGGAAAGGAAAAGGTTTGGAGGGCTATGCCTGAGGCATGGAAGTTTACCTGTTAATATAGACAAGGCAACAGGTAAGGGTTTGAATAAGCAAGGGGTTTATCACCCTCATACAAGCAGAATTTATTCCCGTGCTCACAGTGTGGTTCAACAGTGTCATATAAGTTCTCAGCTCTTTCCTTCTTTCTCCATCCTTAGTATGTAGATCAACATCCTCAGGGTTGCTGCCTCATTGTTCCAAACTGACTGGAATATCTCTGTTCATGCTCTGAGCATGGAAGGGAGTGTCATATCTCCACCTTACTTTGCTCATTCAGAGGGACTGAAATGTCAAATAAGTTCTAGTGACTGTAGTCAACTTGAAGAATATTCATATCATAAATATTGAGAGTTATGTTTTATTTGGTGGGAATTTTTAGGACTTCAAGCCCGGAGACAGCAATTCAAGTAATGCTGAAAGAACTGCTCAGAGGAGGTGAGGGAAGCAGCCAGGTTACATAGAGGTTTTGCAGCAAAGGACAGGTAATCTGAATGTCAAATGGTTACTGTTAATTGAAGAAAACCAGATATCCCAGGTTAAGGAATTTAGCACTTTTTTTTTTTTTTTTAATGTATGACAAGAGTCTGGGCTCAGTGTAATCCTTTCTTTGATATACACCTCAGTTATCTGGGGGCAGCATCCTGTCTTTACATTCCAAATTTTCTCAGTGCTCACCAAAGGGAGTGACTGCAGTCTGATGGCTGCTAGATAGCAGGTAATCTTGTCCTTCTTGAGTTCCCTCAGGGTTTAACCAGCTCACTTTGGAGGGCTTCGATCTATGACGACTGTGACATCCTTGTATTTATTGATACGGCAGGAAATACTCCATTTCTCAGTGTGCTGTAATCCAGTTCTGCAAAGCATGTTCCTGTGTGCAAGGTTCCTGTGTTTCTAAAGGGAGTGCAAGGCTAACTTAACAACTAAGTCTGTATGCTGGGTTAATTTAAAGAATAAGAATGGCTTAGATTTTGCTGTATAGTAGAAACTATGCAATATTGTAAAGCAACTATACTCCAATAAAAAAAGATACCTAAATATCAGGGATCAGAGTATAAAATGGATTTTAAGAAAAAATAGACTGGCTTAGATGTGGCAGGATTACATAAACAGAGGTACACACCTGTTACAAAACTTGATCAGAGCCATTGTCTAGTGCCTGTATTTGAGCTTAGATTAAGTTGAAGGATTACAAGAATTATACTCATGGTGTAGATCAGAGAAGCCTGATTTTGTAAATAAAGTAATGTTGGAACACATGTATACAGACTGTCTGTGGCTGTTTTTCTTATAAAATAGAGTTGACTAGTAGCCAAAGAAACCATATGGCCCATAGAGCCTAACATATTTACTATCTTTGTCTTTACAGAAAAAGTTTGCTGACCACTGGTGTAGATCATACTTCTTTCTATGTTAACATCAGATTACTTAATTATATTCTAGGTAGACTTTATATGACACATAAGAAATTGTAAATAGGTGAGTCTACTATTGCCTAAAAGATTTCTCACTTGCCCACTTGGTTACCTGCCTTTGGAGACCTTCTCTTTTATGTTATTATGACTACAACAGCAACATACAAAATGTGGGCTTGCTTTTTACAGCTTTGCTAGATGCCATGGAGGGTTCAACACCCTGTCCTGTCATCCTAAGAGAACCTTCAAGCTTGATTGGGTATCATTACCTAACTCTGCTCAACCAGTAGAGTTGTAATAGGGAAGAAACTTTATACTTTATTACAAGTTAATCACTAAAGAGATGCTGCCTGTCAGCTTAAATTACACATAATGGCCCACCTCTGGGAACCTTGTCTCCCAGGTAATAAGCATTAAGCTAAAATACCTTTTTTTAACCCTCAGAAAACATCCTGAGTAGGCCCACCTGTGAATGACTGCAGGAAGGACGAAAACACATCCCCTTCCGGAGGTTGACCGGAAACGGGAAGTGTTTGGCTTTACTCCTGCCACTTTAAGTATAAAAGAACCCTGAAGTCTAACTCAGGCAAGATGGTTCCACGAGGTGTCTACTTTTTGGTCTGCTGACTTTCTGAATAAAGTCACTATGCCTTGCCCCAGCAGCTCATCTTTTAATTTACCGGCCTCTCGTGCATCAAATAGTATGAGCTTGGACTTCGTAACAAATTGTGAGGAGTCAGCCAGGAGCCTTGCTGCTTGAGGCCAGCCGACCCGGTTGGAGGATTTTTGGGTCAGGCTCCAGCAGCTGCCGGGACCACTTCTCTTGAGGATTTGTCCTTCAAAATTCCCCAAAGTGGCATCGCCTGCCCCAGCACTTGGCAGTGGGATCAAGGAGTCAACCTTTGCGACCCTCGGGCTCCATACAGAAGGGTAAGTTGCTCTGGTGTGTACAACTGGAAACTTTATTTCCTCTCCATTTGAGGCTTATTTTTTTTTCCTGAAATAAGCCAATTCGCTTTGTATTTGAGTTGGGTACCCTGTCGGAGAGAGGAAAAAGCTGTTGGACTTTTACCTGATTTACGAAACGGTTCATTTTTTTCTCTGTATGCTAGCATTCGTGTGTGGCTTTTGTACTTTGTCTTGAATTTCTGTCAGTAACAACGGGGAATGTTTCAACAAGCTCTAAAGAAAGTCATTTAATGTTCTTTTGGATAAGTGATTTGATTACAGTCATGAACCTATGAGTGAGAAGATGATGCTATTTTATTGTAACAATGTGTGGTTACAGTACCTGTTAGGATCCCCACAAGGGGTTTAGGCAGGGTTATCTTGGGACCCTGTGTACCACATATGGCTACCCTTGCTGTGTTAATTACATCGCTTGTGGACTCCTGTGTCATTGGTATATATAAAGCCCCAAGACCAAACTTGAAGGTTTATTTAGGATTTTGTTTGTCCTTTGGATTTTTTGTTTCCTTTTGTTTGGTACTATTTCTCCATTTACAGCCAAATGAATTTTGTGATAATTTATTTTAATTTTTTTTTAGTTTTGTGATATTTAAAACTTTTACTGGTGTCAAATAAATATTTAAAACTTTTACTGGTGTCAAATAGGAATAGAAAAAAATGTGTCTGTGGCATATTTACAGGGAGAAAATGTTTGATTTGGTTCCTAAAATCACAAAAAGCCCCAGCCCAGAGTTCAGCCTGGTTGGTTGATGCCAAGGCAAAAAGGCATCCTTTTAATGGTTGGAGATAATCAATTGTTATCTATGGTTTTATGGTGGCTATTCTGTGATTAACAGGGGAAGAATGATAAAATTGTTTATGTGTAAGAATTTGTGCTACCATTTGTGAAAATTAAGAAAAGAAAGGGAAGGAGAGTGAGGACAAGTTGCTCTGAATCTTAACACCTGCCTCAGCTGCTCCTTTTCCTACCTTACCCTGTGTTTCTATTCAGCTCCAGTTCCTGACGCAAGGGCTCAGAACTATCCTTCCTTATCGGGACGAGTTAGAAAATCTTGTGTTAGGTCCCTGGAAACAGTGACTTGGTCTGATGTTGCTTTCTAACACCTGACGGGGCACCCAATTTGCGCCAGGAGTCACGCCCAGGGCAGGCCACCTCTTTTATGCCCTTATCTTATAGAAGGGCTAAATGCAAAGGACAAGCCACCTGGGTTTCTCAGACTTGCTTACTTGGGAAGATCCTTATAGAAGGATCTTCTACACTTAAAGTCCACTTGGCAGCACCCACAGCTGAACCAAATTGGGACCTAATAAGGGAGGAACACCTTTAGTGCATCTTGGCAGGGCTTTGTAAAGGGGAACCAAAGTAAGAGGGCTTGAACAAAACTCAGGAAATCCAGCCAAACAACCCAAAACCCTCAAACAAACAAAAAGCACCAAATGTAGACACCTCTGAATTTTTAGAAAAGATTTTTGGAAAAGACTTATCAGACCTACAGACATTATACTAATGCAGATCCTGAGGCCCCTGGAAATAGTAGAATGATAAACTTGAACTTTTTAGAGGGGCAAAATGCCTCAGATTTCAGGAGACAGTTGCAAAGATTAGATGGTACATTTGGAATAGACTCTTCTCAATTGGTAGAGTTGCTTTTAAAATGTTGAACAGAGAACTACACAAGAAGGAAAATGCAAAATGAAACGCCACTTTTTTGGCGGTGGCACTGAATTCTCAGAAGGCAAGTAACCCTTGAGGGAGGGGAAGACATGGTGGGTGGGGGGGCAGAGAGGGAAGCTGCTACTGGGGAAGATACAGTGTGCTATTGTAAGGAGGAAGACCCCTGGAAACAGATTGCCCTAGACTGAACACAGGAAGAAAAACAATGAGACAAAAGAGCCTCTCATATGGTAGAAAGAGAGGAACACTCTGATGAAAGATAAGGGCTTGGGCTTGAGGCACTTAATCATCTACAGGAGCCCTGGGTGAAATTGACAGTGAGGGATGAGCTGGTGAATAATCTGATACACCTCACCCTGAAGTTTTTCACCGGAACAGCTTGACATCAGAGTCCCACCAGAACACACGTTAGGCCTACAGAGGGCACTCTTGGAAACCCCAGGAAGGAGCTCCTTCCCCCAGAGGTCTAGGGAAAGGTAAGACCAGAAGCCTGTGCTAGGGCTTCCCAGGGAAGGCCAAAAATACATGGCCGATACAAGTCCTATCAAAAAGGGATGCTGGACACCTAATTGAAAATTATATCCTCTGATGCAAGAGGATCACTTCTTCCACAGATTGACCTGTCAAAATACCAGCCAGTGTATTCAGAAAAGCCCAGAGAGAGGGCCAAAGAGTGGGGTTTGACTTAGACCACACATGGTCAGGCTGGAGACGTAGTGCACAATTGTTTTGACTCTTGAGATGCTCTCAAACGCTGTTCCGCAGCACGGTCATAACAGGACCCGTTATGGGGGAGGTGCTGTTGCAGGAGAGACCCATGTCAGGTCCTGGAACCTGCAGAAGTCCTTAGGACAGACTGCCAAGTGAGCTCTTGGCTTCACACAGGGAAAGAACTCAAGAGGGAACCAGAGTGAAGGAAAAGCAAGTTTATTTAGAGAGATACATAGTCCATAGTCAGAATGCAGATCATCTCAAAGTGAGAGTGCTCCAGGGCTTGGGGTCATAGGTTTATATGGGCTAAGTCATTTCATAGGCTAACGAATGGGAAGAATAGTCTTGCTATTTCAGAATAGGTGTGGGTTACCCAGGAATTGGGTCACTGCCCACTTTTTGGCCTTCCTTGGAACTATTGTGGTGTAAGAAGTGGTGATTTTTAGTATTACAGTGAAGGTATAATGAACTATTAGACTATTCTCAAAGCCACCTTGGTTTCAGCTGGTCTTTACTGCATCCCAAGAGCTATGCCCCTTCTTCATTATCTAGCATCTGTGTCCTGCCCTTTTCCCTCCTGTCTCATTTCCCTCCTTAGAGTTTCCTCCCATATTTTTATGGGGTGCAGAGGATTGATGGTCTGTCTTCTGGGGCTGCTTCAGGGCTGGGCAGAGGCATCGACCCTGCCTGTTGAGGACTAAAAAATCTCTGGATGCCTGATCTAGGGTCCCCAGGGCCAGGACAGCATCTTGTCTTAAGTCAGGGTGGTAGGTGCTGGACTCCTCGAATAGCCATCATTTTCATACAGAACTGTTGTAACCTGAAAAACATAAATGTTACCCAGGGGTTAAACATGAAGGGTCCAAAGAGGAGGAGGAGGAATATGAGTATTATTTGGTCCAGAAAGAGCAGGAACTAAGTAAGCCTAGGAAGGGCTCCCTTAATGGTGGACCTGATGGCATTAGGGTCTGACCCCCAGTGGTATTGGTATAACCATGATGGTTGTTCAGAAATCTTCCTGATGCCCATCTTGTATGTGCTCAGTTGTGTCTGACTCTTTGTAGCCCCATGAACTATAGCCTGCCAGGCTCCTCTGTCCATGGAATTTTCCGGGCAAGAATCCTGGAACAAGTTGCCATTTCCTACTCCGGGGGATCTTATGCAGGGATTGAACCTGGGTCTCCTGCATCAGCAGGCAGATTCTTTACCACTGGCACCACCTGGGAAGTCCAGCTTCATCTGGCCCAAATTATTAACATAGGTACAGCAGGTTTTGTTTATGACTACACAAACATCACCCTGCTTGGCCACCAAGTAATCCAAGGCCAATCTACTGTCCTAACCACATTGGCCAGTGAGTTTACAGAAGCTGAAAATCTATTTAGTGATAGATTTAGTGATTAGGGTGAGGCTCTCTAAAGTGTTAGTTAGATTTTCTAGGGTTACCTCATGGTAGGCAAAGCTTCCTCATAGAGCTACCAACTGCCCTGCCAATCCTATTCCTGCCAGTGTTAATCTGATGGCCCTCCTGGGATGATGTTGAGTACTACTATGTTTTGTGGTGAATGGGAGCAAACTTCCTAATATCTAAAGTCCCTCGTGTCACACATCATCAATTAAAAAAGAAGCATTTACACAGGGGCTAAATTTTTACTGGGGAGCCCTTGTCTTTGGGCTCTCATTCTGGTGGGTGCCTCGTATCCAGACATATCATGAAGGTGCAACAAGAGATCTGGGAACAGAAGAATTTAACAAGAAAGCAGCCATCTGAATCCATGGAAGGGACAAGTTATGCACACAATACAGAGATAAGGGCCCACTCAAAATCATTAAGTCTAGGAGTATTCCATGCCCTTGGCTGAGATGAGATGATGTAGTAAGAGGGCATTAGCCACCACTTCCATAGAGCCTGACGATTTCTAGCCCAACTTTTAGTCCTTTTCATTCCTATCCTATGGGCACCTGTCTGGTCTTCATTGTAAGCACATAGAGTGGAGGCATTCATGGGAATGCAGTTTGCGTCTGAGTTCTAAAACACTGATGATATCTGTAGCATCAGGTGGCCAGAGATGGCCCCAAAGAGGCTCACCATAGCCCCAAGAACCATTATGGGTGTAGTGGTATATAAATCATGAGTGGTGTTTTTCAATAATGAAAGTAGCCATGATTAATGGAAAAGGTATAAGTCACCCTTTTAAAAGGAATCAAATGTGGGCAAGATAATGGGCATGACAGTGAAGAGGTATTGCCCATTGTGCTCAAATTGGTGGAGGGGGGATTTTCTCTGTGTTTGAATTAATAATACTCATATAGTATGTACCTATTTATACTTGTAATGATTTTTGTTGTAAGCTAGGATTTTTATGGCAGACCTGGCAATTTATGGCAGACCTGACAATAGTTTTTCTTCCCAGGGCATTATTTTTGATGTTTGCATGCATGCTAAGTCGCTTTAGTTATGTCCGACTCTGTGACCCCTCTGGACTATAGCCTGCCAGGCTCCTCTGTCCATGGGATTCTCCAAGCAAGAATACTAGAGTGGGTTGCCATGCCCTTCTCCGGGGGATCTTCCTGACCCAGGAATTGAACCTGCATTTCTTATGTCTCCTGCATTGGCAGGTGGGTTCTTTACCACTAGTGCCACCTGCAAAGCCCATTTTAGATGTTTACTAAAGCATTACTTTCCCATTCTCTCCAAGCCTTGACTGTCGTCAGAAGTCCTGCTAGGAGTATCAGTGGCTTTAAACATCATATTACTATTTTTTTTTCTAGCAGAGGGAAATGTTTACTAGTGGATGGGAGTTCTGAAAAAGAGTAGAATAAGAGCACGATAGTGAGAAACACAAAGAATATGAGGCCAACCCGTTATCACAGCCACACAAAGTCACTTCCCTGCTCTTTTTTATATTGTTTTATTTTGGGGGGTTCACTACACTATTTATTGATTGAATCATAGCTGATGTTCAATGTGTCATTTCAGGTCTACAGCAAAATGGTTCAGTCACACATGTACGTATATCTGTTCTTTTACAGATTCTTTTCTCATAATTACAGAATATTGAGTGGAGTTCCCTGTGCTATACAGTAGGTCCTTATTATATATTTTATATATAGTAGTGTGTATATGTTAATCCTAAACTTCTAAATTATCCCTTCCCTTTTTGATAACCATAAGTTTGTTTTTATGACTGTGCATATATTTTTATATAAGCCCATTTGTGTCATGTTTTAAGATGCCACATGTAAGCAATATCAAAATTTGTCTTTCTGGTTTACTTAGTATGATTATCTCTAGGTCCATCCATGTTACTGCACATGGCATTATTTCATTCTTTTTATGACTGAGTAATTTCCTATTGGACATATATACCACATCTTCTTTATCCATTCATCTGTCCATGGATGTTTAGGTTGGCTCTGTCTTAACTATTGTAAATAGTGCTGTAATGAACATTGGGGTGTATGTAATTCTTCAGATTGTGGTTTTCTCTGGAGATAAGCCCAGGAGTAGGATTACTAATCATATGGTAGCTCTATTTTTAGTTTTTAAAAGAATTTACAAACTGTTCTCCATAGTAGCTGCACCAATTTACATTTCCACCGACAATGTAGGAGGGTCCTTTTTCTCCACATCCTCTCTAGCATTTATTGTTTGTAGATTTTTTTAATGGGATTCCCTGGTGGCTCAGATGGTGAAGCATCTACCTGCAATGCGGGAGACCCAGATTCGATCCCTGGGTCAGGAAGATGCCCTGGAGAAGGAAATGGCAACCCACTCCAGTACTCTTGCCTAGAAAATTCCATGGATGGGAGCCTGGTGGGCTACAGTCCATGGGGTCGCAAAGAGTCAGACACTACCGAATGACTTCACTTAATGATGGCCATTCTGCCTGGTGTGAGTTGATACCTCATTGTAGTTTTGATTTGCATTTCTATAATAATTAGCAATCCTTAGCACCTTTCCATGTGTTTTTTGACCATATGTATGTCTCCTTGGAGAAAAGTCAATTTATTTAAATTTTTATTGGGGTATAGTTGCTTTGGGGGCTTCCCTGGTGGTTCAGTGCTAAAGAACTCACCTGCCAATGAAGGAGACTTGGGTTCAATCCCTGGGTCGAGAAAATCCCCAGGAGGAGGAAATGACTACCCACTCCAGTATTCTTGCCTGGGAAATCCCATGGACAGAGGAGCCTGGCAAGCTACAGTCCATAGGGTCGCAAAGATCAAACATGTCAGTAATGACTGAGTGACTAAACAGCAATAGTTGCTTTACAATGTTAGCTTCTACTGCACAGCAAAGTGAACCAACTATACATACACATTTATTCCCTCTTCTTTGGATCTCCTTCCAATTTAGGTCACCACAGAGCACTGAGTAGCGTTCCCTATACTGTACAGCGGATTCTCATTAGTTATCCGGTTTATACATAGTCTCAATGGTGTATGTATGGATCCCAATTCCTCCTACTCTCCCATGTCCCCCTTGGTATTCATAGGTGTCTTCCTCTATGCCTGTCTCTATTTCTGCTTTGCAAATAAGATCATCTATACCATTTTTCTAGTTTCCACATACATGTGTTAATATACAGTATTTATATTTATTCTCTTTCTGACTTCACTGTCACAGTCTCTAGGTCATCCACATCTCTACAAATGACCCGTTTTCATTCCTTTTTGTGACTGAGTAATATTCCATTGTACCTACGTACCACATCTTCTTTATCTATGCTTCTGGTGATGGATATTTAGGTTGCTTCCATGTCCCGGCATTGTAAATAGTGCTGTGATGAATACTGGGATGCATGTGTCTTTTTCAGTTATGTTTTTCTCTGGGTGTATATGCCCAGCATTGGGGTTGTTGCATATGGTAACTTTAGTTTTAGTTTTTTGAAGAAACTCCATAATATTCCATAGTGGCTGTATCAGTTTACATTCCCATCAATGATACAAGAAGATTCCCTTTCTCCACACCCTCTCCAGCATATATTGTAGATTTTTTAACAATGACCATTCTGCTTGGTGTGAGGTGATACCTCATTGTAGTATTGATCTGTATTTCTGTAATAATTAGTGATGTTGAGCATCTTTCATGTGTTTATTGGCCATCTATATGCCATCTTCCTATGCAGTTTTTTTTTTCATTTATTTTTATTAGTTGGAGGCTAATTACTTTACAATATTGTAGTGGTTTTTGTCATACATTGACATGAATCAGCCATGGATTTACATGTATTCCCCATCCCGATCCCCCCTCCCACCTCCCTCTCCACCCGATTCCTCTGGGTCTTCCCAGTGCACCAGACCCAGTTTTTGATTTCTTGTTGCAGTTGCTAAGTCGTCTCCAGTTCTTTGTGACTCCATGGATTGCAGCATGCCAGGCTTCCCTGTCCTTCACCATCTCCTAGAGTTTGCTTAACCTCATGTCCACTGTGTCCATAATATTTTCCAACCATCTTGTCCTCTGTAGCCCCCTTCTCTTGCCCTCAGTTTCTCCCAGCATCACAGTCTTTTTTCAGTGGGTCGGCTCTTCACATCAGGTGGCCAAAGTATTGGAGCTTCAACTTCAGCATTAGTGCTTCCAATGAATATTCAGGGTTGATTTTCTTTAGGATTGACCGGGTTGATCTCCTTGCTGTCCAAGGGACTCTGAGGAGTCTTCTCCAGCACCACAGTTTGAAGGCATCAGTTCTTCAGGGCTCAACCTTCCTTATGGTCCAACTCTTACATCCATACATGAATACTGGAAGAACCATAGCTTTGACCAGATGGACCTTTGTTGGCAAAGTAATGTCTTTGCTTTTTAATATGCTGTCTAGGTTTGTCATAGCTTTCCTTCCAAGGAGCAAGCATCTTATAATTCTATAGCGCAGTCAGGGTCTGCAGTGATTTTGGAGCCCAAAAAAATAAAATCTGCCACTGTTTCCACTTTTCCCCCTTCTGTTTGCCATGAAGTGATGGGACAGATGCCATGATCTTCAGTTTTTGAATTGAGTTTTAATCCAACTTTTCTCACTCTCCTCTTTCACCCTTATTAAGAGATTCTTTTGCCAACAAAGGTCCATACAGTCAAGGCTATGGTTTTTCCAGTGGTCATGTATGCATGTGAGAGTTGGACTGTGAAGAAAGCTGAGCACCGAAGAATTGATGCTTTTGAACTATGGTGTTGGAGAAGACTCTTGAGAGTCCCTTGGACTGCAAGGAGATCCAACCAGTCTATCCTAAAGGAGATCAGTCCTGGGTGTTCATCGGAAGGACTGATGCCGAAGCTGAAACTCCAATACTTTGGCCACCTCATACGAACAGTTGACTCATTGGAAAAGACCCTGATGCTGAGAGGGATTGGGGGCAGGAGGAGAAGGGGATGACAGGATGAGATGGCTGGATGGCATCACCGACTCTATGGACATGGGTTTGAGTAAACTCTGGGAGTTGGTGATGGACAGGGAGGCCTGGCGTGCTGTGATTCATGGGGTCACAAAGAGTCAGACACGGCTGAGCGACTGAACTGAACTGAAGAGATTCTTTATTTCCTCTTCACTTTCTGCCATTAGGATGGTATCATATGCATATGAAATTTTTTGATTGGGTTGTTATTTTTCATATTGAGCTGCATGAGTTGTTTGTATATTTTGAAGATTAAACCCTTGTCGGTTACATTGTTTGCACTGTGGATTGTCTTTCATTTTGTGTTTCCTTTGGTGTGCAAAAGTTTTTAAGTTTAATTGGGCCCCACTTGTTTATTTTTTAAATTTCCATTACTCTGGGAGATGAATTCGGAAAGTAACTGCTGTGATTTATGTCAGAATATTCTGTCTATGTATTTTATATTTTCCTGTAGGAGTTTTATAGTATCTAATTTCATACTTAGGTCTTTAATCCATTTTAAGTTTACTTTTGTATATAGTGTTAGAAAATATTTTAATTTTATTCTTTTACATGTGACTGTGCAGTATTCCCAGTGTCCCTTATTGAAGAGGCTGTCTCTTCTCCATTATATAGTCTTGCCTTCTTTGTCATAGATTAACTATAGGTGTGTGGATTTATTTCTGGGTTTTCTATCCTGTTGCATTAATCTGTATTTTTTTTCATGCCAGTGGCATACTGTTGGGAGAAGGCAATAGCACCCCATTCCAGTACTCTTGTCTGGAGAATCCCATGGACGGAGGAGCCTGGTAGGCTGCAGTCCATGGGGTCGCTGAGTCAGACGCAATTGAGTGACTTCACTTTGACTTTTCACTTTCATGCATTGGAGAAGGAAATGGCAACCCACTCCAGTGTTCTTGCCTGCAGAAGTCCACGGACAGGGGAGCCTGGTGGGCTGTTGTCTATGGCGTCGCACAGGGTTTGATACGACTGAAGCAAATTAGCAGCAGCAGCAGCATACTGTTGATACAGCTGATGACTGTATCCTTGTAGTATTGTCTAAAGCCAATGAGTGCCTGATTCCTCTAGCTCCAGTTTTCTTTCTCAAGGTTGCTTTGGCAAACTAGTACAGCCACTATGGAAAACAGTGTGGAGATTCCTTAAAAAACTGGAAATAGAACTGCCATATGACCCAGCAATACCACTTCTGGGCATACACACTGAGGAAACCAGATCTGAAAGAGACACGTGCACCCCAGTGTTCATCGCAGCACTGTTTATAATAGCCAGGACATGGAAGCAACCTAGATGCCCATCAGCAGATGAATGGATAAGGAAGCTGTGGTACATATACACCATGGAATATTACTCAGCCGTCAAAAAGAATTCATTTGAACCAGTCCTAATGAGATGGATGAAACTGGAGCCCCTTATACAGAGTGAAGTAAGCCAGAAAGATAAAGAACATTACAGCATACTAACACATATATATGGAATTTAGAAAGATGGTAACGATAACCCTATATGCAAAACAGAAAAAGAGACACAGAAATACAGAACAGACTTTTGAACTCTGTGGGAGAAGGTGAGGGTGGGATGTTTCAAAAGAACAGCATGTATACTATCTATGGTGAAACAGATCACCAGCCCAGGTGGGATGCATGAGACAAGTGCTCGGGCCTGGTACACTGGGAAGACCCAGAGGAATCGGGTGGAGAGGGAGGTGGGAGGGGGGATCGGGATGGGGAATAAGTGTAAATCTATGGCTGATTCATGACAATGTATGACAAAACCCACTGAAATGTTGTGAAGTAATTAGCCTCCAACTAATAAAAAAATTAAAAAAAAAAAAAAAGATTAAAAAAAAAAAAAAAGGTTGCTTTGGCTGTTTGGGCTCTTTTGTGTTTCAATGCAAATTTTAGAATCTTTTTTTCTAGTTCTGTGAAAAATGCAATTGGTAGTTTGATAAGGGTTGCAGTGAATTTGTAGATTGCCTTGAATAGATGGCCTTGTCCTTTTGACAACATGATTGTTCCAATCCAAGAACACAGTGTATCCTTCTATTTCTTTGTGTTATCTTTTGTTTTCTTTCATCAGCATCTTGCAGTTTTCAGAGTACAGGTCTTTTGCCCCTTTAGATAGGTTTATTTCTAGATGTTTTATTCTCTTTGATGTAATGGTAAATAAGAATGTTTCCTTAATTTTGCTTTTGAACTTTTGTTGTTAGTGTGTAGAAATGTAACAGATTTCTGTGTACTAATTTTTTATCTTACAACTTTACCAAATTCATTGAGTTCTATCATTATAGTTTTCTGGTAGTGTCTTTATGATATTCAATGTACAGTATCATGTCATCTGCAAACAGTGACAGCTTTTCTTTTCCAGTTTGAATTTATTTCTTTGACTTCCAAAAGTATGTTGAATAAAAGTGGTGAGAGTAAACATTCTTGTCTTGTTCCTAATTTTAAGATAAAATGTTTTCAGTTTTTCAGCATTGAATATGATGTTAGCTGTGGGTTTGCCATATAAGGCCTTCATGTTGAAGTAGGTTCCCTATATGCCCACTTTCTGGAAAGTGTTTTGTTTTTTTTTTAAACCATAAATGGATGTTGAATTTGTGAACTTTTTCTGCATCTATTGAGATTATCATATAGCTTTTATTCAATGTATTGATGAGGTATACCACACTGATTTGTGGGTATTAAAATAATTGCATCCCTGGGATAAATCCCACTTGTTCATGGTGTATGACACCTTTGCACTGGATTCGGTTTGCTAGTATTATGTCGAGAATTTTTGTGTCTATGTTCAACTTGAGGTTGACCTGTAATTTTTCTTTTTTTTGTGGTACCTTTGGTTATGGTATCAGGGTAATGGTGGCCCCACAGAAAGGGTCTGGAAGTGTTCTTTCCTCTGCATTTCTTGGGATACCTTCACAAGGATAGGTGTTAACTCTACTCTAAATGTTTGATAGAATTCATCAGGGAAGCCATCTGGTTCCGTACTTTTGTTTGTTGGGAACTTTTAATCACAGATTCAATTTCAGTACTTGTAACTGATCTGTTCAAAGTTTCTATTTCTTTCTGGTTCAGTCTTGGGAGGTTGTACTTTTCTAAGAAATTGTCTATTTCTTCTAAGTTGTCCATTTTATTGGCATATAGTTACCTGTAGTAGCCTCTTATCCTTTATATTTCTGTGATGTCCATTCTAAGTTTTTTCATTTCTGATTTTACTGATTTGGACCCTCTTTTTTTTCTTGATGAGTGTGGCTAAAGGTTTATCAATTTTAGATTTTCAAAGAATGTTTTTAGTTTCACTGATCTTTTCTATTGTTGTCTTAGTTTCTACTTATTTCTGCTCTGATCTTTATGATTTCTTTCTAACTCTGGATTTTGTTTGCTCTTTTTCTAGTTGCTTCTGGTGTAAGGTTAGATTTGTGATATTTTTTTCTTGTTTCCTCAGGTAAGGTTGTATTGCTATAAACTTCCCTGTTAAACTGCTTTCACCTGTGCCACAGGTTTTGGATCATTGTTTTTTTGTTTTCATTTGTCTCTAGATATTTTTTTATTTTCTCTTTGGTTTCTTCAGTGATCTATTGTTTGTTCAGTAGCACACTGTTTATCCTCCATATGTTTATGTTTTTTGTAGTATTTTTCCTTATGGTTGATGTCTAATCTCATAGTATTGTCAGATCGAACCTGGGTCTCTCGCACTGCAGGCAGACTCTTGACTGTCTGAGCCACGAGGGAAGTCCTGATAAGATTTTATTTTAAATGTGCTCAGGCTTGCTTTGTTGTTCAGCATGTGATCAATCCTGGAGAATGTTACATGTGCATCTGAAAAGAATATGTATTCTGCTGCTTTTGGATGGAATGTTCTATAAATGTCAATTAAGTCCATCTGATAATGTAATGGCCTGTGTTTCCTTCTTGATTTTCTGTCTGGATGATCTGTCCAGTGATGTGAGTAGGATGTTGAAGTCAATGTGGTTTAATTTACAAAGAAGCTCAATGGTCAGGATCATGTGCTAGGATTGTTTACTAAAGTAGGCTATAAACTGTCCTTTCTAAGGGCTGTAATCGAGCAGATATCTTGACTATATTAAACCAGTATTCTCCAAAAGTCCAGGGATCTATTGCAATATATTGGAGGAAAATGTTTGTGATTAAATATCTTGTGTTAGGTGTTCGTTGCTCAGTTATGTTCTTGTCTTTACAACCCTATGAACTGTAGGCTCCTCTGTAGACCACCAGGCTCCTCTGTCCATGGAATTCTCCAGGCAACAATACTGGAGTTGGTTGCCATTCCCTTCTCCAGGGGATCTTCCTGATCCAGGGGTTGAACCTGGGCCTCCTGCATTACAAGTGGATTCTTTACTCTCTGAGCCATCAGGGAAGACCACAATATATATATTACAATATATTGAGGGAAAATGTTTGTGATTCAATATCTTGGTAACAGTTCAAACTTGAGCAAATTTTATTTACTACTGAATTTCTAAGATTATTTTCTAAGATTGTAAGTATCAGTAATCATAGTAAATACTTAATGGAAGGACATGTTATATAGTGTTTCACAAACTTGTTTGATATTTGGACTTAATGTCATTGTTGTTCAGTCACTTAGTTAACTGAGTCCAACTCTTTGGACCCCATGGACTGAGCACGCCAGGCTTCCCTGTCCTTCACCATCTGCCAGAGCTTGCTCAAACTCATGTCCTTCAAGTTGGTGATGCCATCCAACCATCTCATCCTCTGTCATCCTCTTCCGCTTGTGCCTTCAACTCTTCCCAGCATCAAGGTCTTATCCAATGAGTTGGCTGTTTACATCAGATGGCCAAAGTATTGGAGCTTCAGCATCAGTCTTTCCAACGAATATTCAGGATTGATTTCCTTTAGGATTGACTGGTTTGATTTCCTTGCAATACAAGGAACTTGCAAGAGTCTTCTCCAGCACCACAGTTCAAAAGCATCAATTCTTTGGCACTCAGCCTTCTTTATGGTCCAACTCTCACATCCATACATGACTACTGGAAAAATGTAGCTCCGGCTATATGGACATTTGTTGGCAAAGTAATGTCTCTGCTTTTTAATATGCTGTCTAGGTTTGTCATAGCTTTTCTTCCAAGAAGCAAGAATCTTTTAATTTTATGGTTGCAGTCACCATCTGCAGAGACTTTGGAGCTCAAGAAAATAAAGTCTGTTGCTGTTTCCATTGTTTCCCTGTCTATTTGTTATGAAGTGATGGGACTGGATGCTGTGATCTTAGTTTTTTGAATGTTGAGGTTTAAGCCAGCTTCTTCACTCTCCTCTTTCACTTTCATCAAGAGGCCCTTCAGTTCCTCTTCACTTTCTCCCATTAGGGTGGTGTCATCTGCGTATCTGAGGTTGTTGATATTTCTCCTGGCAATCTTCATTCCAGCTTGTGTTTCATCCAGCCCAGCATTTCTCAGGATGTAGTGTGCATATAGGAGAAGACAATGGCAACCCACTCCAGTACTCTTGCCTGGAAAATCCCATGGATGGAGGAGCCTGGTAGGCTGCAATCTATGGGGTTGCGAAGAGTCGGACATGACTGAGCAACTTCACTTTCACTTTTCACTTTCATGCATTGGAGAAGGAAACGGCGACCCACTCCAGTGTTCTTGCCTGGAGAATCCCAGGGATGGCGAAGCCTGGTGGGCTGCCGTCTGTGGGGTTGCACAGAGTTGGACACGACTGAAGTGACTTAGCAGCAGCAGCAGTGTGCATAAAAGTTCCAGTAGCAGGGTGACATTTTACAGCTTTGACGTAGTCCTTTCCCAATATGTGGAACCAGTCCATTGTTCCATGTCCACTTTTAACTGTTGCTTCTTGACCTGCATACAGGTTTCTCAGGAGTCAGGTAAGGTGGTCTGATATTCCCATCTCTCAAGAATTTTCCATAGTTTGCTGTGCTCCACACAGTCAAAGGCTTTAGCGTAGTCAATGAAGCAGATGTTTTTTTGGAATTCTCTTGCTTTTTGTGTGGTCCAGTGGATACTGGCAATTTGATCTGATTCCTGTGCCTTTTCTAAATCCAGCTTGGACAGCTGGAAGTTCTTGGTTCATGTACTGTTGAAGTCTAGCTTGGAGAAGTTTGAGCATTACTTTGCTAGTATGTAAGATAAGTGCAATTATGCAGTAGTTTGAACATTCTTTGGCATTGATCTTCTTTGAGGCTGGAATGAAAACTGACCTTTTCTAGTCCTGTGGCCCCTGCTAAGTTAAGTATTTGCTTAATATCATAGTAAATACTTAGTAGGAGGACATGTTATATAGTGTTTCACAAACTTGTTTGATACTGGAACTCAGTTGACTCAAAATACCTTAACTGGGCTATTGTTCTATAGAATTTTTTTGGCAAACACTGATTTAGATAACCACCTGTCTGACTGCCTGGCTGTGGACTAGATGATTTTTCCAGGTTTCTTTGAATAATGTGATCTAGGTAAAAATTCTTCAATCACAGGCCATGATTAGGCCTTTGTTAGTTTATTAGCTATCACAGGTAGATGAAACCACTTGATGCAATATAAAACTGTTTAAGTAAGAAAACTGTCATGAAATGGAGACATCATTTAACTTGGAGTTATGAGATGTAGAAGGTATGCCATTTTTGCCATTAATTAGCTGTGTTATCTTAAGGAAGTTACATAGGTTATCTGAATCCCAGGATGTGGACATATAAAATGTGAATAATACTATTTCAAGAGTTGTGAAGATTAAATCATGATATGTATGACACATACATGTATGTATGTCTATAAATTTTAATACTTATTTTGGGTATAAGAAATCAAATTTAGGTTTTAAAAAAAGTTAAGATGTGAAAATTTTATTTAGGCAGGTTTTACTGGAACAATTTTTTTATAAAATAACTTTAAAAGAGTCCATCAAGATATTATAAAGAAAATACACACTAAGGTAATATATATACACTTCATAAAAATACAATACATCTCGGCAGTTGCTTCCAGAGTCTGTTACCACAATGTACAGTGTATTGACGTTTAACATTATGCTAATTTGAACATACAAGATTTTCAAGAAAAACAAAACTATCCCATTGATGTTTCAAAAAATTGTTTCCAATTGACAGGAAAATTTAAAAAATGCTAAAATGTAAAATTTATGGTGCTAACTGAATGGAAAGCCATGTCAAAAATGTTGGAGCAAAGATCCATGCCATAATCACTGAGGACAAATATATTTTTTTCTATTATTATAACTGGTTCAGCTGGTTCCACAAAATTACTGAAAATAATATCCTTATTTTGGATGCTCAGTCAAGGTGAACATCATTTGGTATTAAAAAGCTTTCTAGAAGCTGTACTATACTTCCATAATGAGTGGTATTTCTTTCCTTTTTAAAGTGAAAATAAGTATGTAAGTCCTATTATTAATATAAAGTATTAATACTTAAAAGTATCTTCATAAGTTACTTAGTAAGCTTTGATCAAAACACACAGCAACTAGCTTTATTATTCTCAAAATGGTTAAATGCTCAAATTCACTTGGCTTTGAATTTTTTTTTTCTTTTTTACAAAATTATCTTAGCTACTACGTTACTATAAAACATGGCTGATGGGTCCTGTTAAATGTTCAGAATAATCCTTGCAAAGGAACTGCTCCAGTGTAATAAATAAAGAAAATACTACGAGACTTTTCTAGACCTTACCAAAAGATATGACCATGGTGGGATCATGAAAATACCTCAGCTGTACCAAGGAAGGCACACAAAAGAGAGAACAGCACCATTTTCAAGTTGCCAAGACTGCAGCTGTTCAGGGAACTCAATTCCCACGGTAAATGTGGCTTAATTATGTGGATTTACGCTTTGGAGAGCTGCTTAGTATGGATAGGCAGACACAGCTATATACACTATGAATGTGGTCTGATATTCAATGGTCCCATTGGCACTATAGGATAAGGCTCGGACCCTCATGCGGTAGGTCTCTGGTTCTCGTAGTGGTCGTATTGTGTACACCACTCCTTTCAGGTTTTCATCCCTTAAGGCAAAGGGAACAGTCTGTTCCTCATCTATCATGAGGAAAGTTGTCCTGGGATGCATCACTCCATCTTGAGTGTACGCAACCAGCCGGATCAAATCTTGATTGGCAGCTATTCCAAATGGGAGGGAGACAAGTTTGTATTCCAAGGCATAAGGACTCAAGGCACATTCCAAATCATTGGGTGGACAGTTCTTGAGGCAGAACCTAAGGACAATAATCACATGAAATATATAAAGTTATCTTGGCTTGGAAGCAGGAGAAGGCATGATGCAGGTGATCATGATCCATGATAATTTTGGGGCATTAAAGGCAGGAGACAGTCTGACTGCAAAATACTAAGGCTCACCCTATGGTCTGTGTTATTAACTGAAACCAGATGCCGATGAGAGTGTGCTGGTCTAGAGTCATATATTTCTCTCTCAGCTCCATTAAAATCAGAAGCTTTTGAACCACCGAAAAAAGTACCACAGAACATCTTTAAAATGAAAGTCAGTTTTGGAAAGAGAAACATCTGCATATATATTGGAAACAAGGACTTCTTCAAGAGAGGACTATAAATGACTTTAAAATTTTAACATCTACCTGAAGACTATTTGAAAGCAGAAATAGAATATATTGATAGTGGTTTATTTTTCTAAAAGTAATAAAACATCAATTATGACTCCAAAAAAAAAAAAAAAACACAGAACTTTCTTTTTGGTATTTGCTTTCCACATCATTTTAGATTTAAAATAGTACATTTTCTTTTTCCAGAGCCCACAGTAGTTGTTTATGAGTCGTCATGACTTTGAAATTGTGTGCTGGAAATCACTGGTAATAGTAAAACAAAAAAATGCACAAAGGACATTGTTCTGAAGATACAGATTCTTCACTCCTAGTATTTCTAAAAGTCTGATAAGTCTGTATTTTTTAATCTTCCCCCTTCCCTACCCCCTCAGACAGATTACAAATAGGTTTTGAATGAATCCTGGGCAGCACACACTTGACCATGTTACAGTAACATGGGAGTCACCACTGAGAGGAAAACAAAGTGAGATCCAACCAGCGTTTGGTTTCGGAACTACCTCCTTATTAGTGGAGCCTATTCATGATGGCCATTATCTCATTTTCCAAGCACCCCACCAACTTGGTGCCTAAACAGAATGCAACATTTCTGTAAGGGGAGGGAGAAAACAAAGCAGTTTATTCAAAACCCAGAAAAGACAGTGTTTCAGACAGCAGAATATGTAAACAAGATGAGATGTGAATGAACAGACTACTGACTCATCCTTGGTCTCCTCCACAGTCCCATGGAGTCATGATGACTCATCACTGTAACAACTGAGGTACTTCTTAGAGCGAATGCTCTAAAAGCAAAGAGCCCTGAAAACCCTGAGGCAACACCAAGAGAAAAGAGACAAAGATAGGTAGGCTCTATCATCCTATAAAATGCTCCCTGCTGAGGAAGGATTCTAGATGTTGCCTGGTGCATTACACACTGAACAGACTTGTTCCAGGAAACTCTGGCAGCTCAAATCTGGCAATCGCTGCTGCAGGATGAATTCATTTTTTTTGCCCACTCTCTGAAGAAGGAACACACTGTAAACCCCTAGCCCCTGAGGGATTATTGACTTCCTGTGAGTGAGAAACATGACCGCAGACAGGGCTTGTTGGTCAAGGAGAGAGAGGAAGAAGGATTTTCAAAAGCATGCCTGGGAAGAGAAGGCAAGACATACCCTGACACAGGATCCCGTTGGTAGTCAGGTGGACAGGGTGTCTCAATGCAACGGTAGCTTCCTCTCATGTTGAAGCACATGCGATTTGGCCCACAGCGCACATTCTGTTCCAGACACTCATCAATATCTACAACAGCACAAGGAACACATAGCATCAGCAAGTTGGGTCAGAAGAGGCCATCAGGGCAGGGCCATCAGGGCAGGCATTGTGCATGTTTGCCTGGAATATTGAGGGTTAGCTTTCTCTTCCCCAAGAATGAACTTGGTAGCTGCACCTAAGCTTCTTCACCCACCAGGTGGGGATCTTGATTCTTGGATGTGCTGTTTCCCAGACTGATTGATCTGAGGTTTTTTTTTTAAAAAAAAAAAAAAAAGTGAGACGACATTGAAAAATAAGAGCTATGAAAGTAGAAGGGAAGCTATGAAGAAAAAAAAATTTTTTTTTACACTTGGGAAATAGAATGCATTTGAGTTTTGTAAAGCCAATAATACTTTAAATTCACTAAAAACAAGCTAAAAATTTAAAAGACATGTGCACCTCTCTTGGAGTGAAAAATCTCTTTAAAACATTAATGATCCTTGATCTTTCCCTAATATTTTGTAAGGTCAAATTACTGGCTGGGAGGTTGAGTAGTAGAAATTTAAAGAAGTTATACATTCAAGGAAGACTTGTGGAGACATACAGAATATAGGAAAAAAAAACAAAAAACAAAACAGGATCAAATGGATGACCCAAGAACCATAATTCAAGTTTGATCGAATCCAAACTATGTAAAGTCCATCCTCAGTTGTTACAGGTAGGGTACTCTCCCTAGGATATTGGGGAAGTATGCAAATGAAATGCTCTTTATTTTGTTTTCTACACAAAGTTTTTGTTTTGTTTTTTTTAACACATTTAAATCACTAAAATTAAAAAGCATCAAGATAAAGCCAAAAGAAACGTTTTTTTGAGTTCCCTGAAAATGAGTGTTTTTAAGCCATGATTTTAAACTTCAGGTCCATATTTAAGCATTAGGGGATCTGCGAATGAAACCATTTATGTATGTTGAATATGTAGGTATGTGTGTGCGAGTTAGCAAGAGAGTTGAAACAAGACTCAGATTGACTGACTTTTCTGGATAAAAGGGCCTGTAGAGTTCAACATAATTTAAGGCATGTTGAGACCCCAAGTTAATCATATTTTACAGCAATAGTTTCAAACTGTGGTATCTGTATTCCCCTGGTAGTACATGAAAACTCCCAGCAGTTATGACAGCAGGCAACTATTTCAGGGAATTAATTTCCAGGCAAATTAAAAAATTTTTTTCTTATTGAAGTATAGTTGATTTATAATGCTGTGTTAATCCAATGTACAGCAAAGTGATTCAATTATTTATATATGTGTGTGTGTGTATATATATATATATATATACTTTTTCAGATTATTTTCTCTTAGTTTATTACAAAATATTGGGTATAGTTCCCTGTGCTATATAGTAGATCCTTGTTGGTTATCTATGTTATATATAGTAGTGTGTATGTCAGTCCTAATTTTTCAATTTATCCCTCCCTCCAACTCCCTTTTCCCTTTGGTAATCATAAGTTGGTTTGCTTTCTGTGGGTCTATTTCTGTTTTGTGTGAAAGTTTATTTGTATCTTTTTTTATTTTAGATTCCACATTTAAGTGATAGCACATGTTACTTTATCTTTCTCTGACTTCTCTTAGTATGGTAATCTCTAGATCCATCCATGTTGCTGAGAATGACATTATTTTATCCTTTTTTATTCTTTTTATGACTAATATTTCATTGTATATATATGCCACATCATCCATTCATCTGTCAATAAACATTTAGGTTGCTTCCATGTCTTGGCTGTTGTAAATAGCACTGCAATGAACACTGGGGTGAATGTGTATTTTCAAATATGGTTTTCTCTAGATATATGCCCAGAAGTAAAGCTGCAGGAGCAAAAAAAGCAGGATAGCTCTACTTTTAGCTTTTCAAGGAGCCTGCATGTTGTTCTCCATAGTGGCTATAACAGTTTACATTCCCACCAACAATGCAGGAGGGCTTCTTATTCTCCACACCCTCTCCAGCATTTATTATTTGTAGACTTTTGGATAATGGCCATTCTGAGTGGTGTGAAATGATACCTCATTGTAATTTTGATTTGCATTTTTCTAATGATTAATGATATTGAGCATCTTTTCATGTGCCTGTTGGCCACCTGTATATCTTCTTTGCAAAAATGTTTATTTAGATCTTCTGCCCATTTTTTGGAAAATGAGCTGTTTATATATTTTGGAGATTAATCCCTTGTCAGCGATTTTTTTCCATTCTGTAAGTAGTCTTTTACATTTTGTTTATGATTTCCTTTGCTGTGCAAAAGTTTCTAAGTTTATTTAGGTCTCATTTTTAAAGATTTTCTTTTTAGTTTAAATTTTTATTTTCATTACTCAGGAGATAGATCCAAAAAGATATTGCTGCTATTTATGTATCCTGCCTATGTCTTCCCCCAAAACTTTTATGATATCTGGTTTTACATTTAGGTTATAATCCATTTTGAGTTTATTGTTTTGGTGTTAGAGGACGTTCTGAATTCACTCTTTTACATGCGCTTCTTTAGTTTTCCCAACACCATTTATTGAAGAAACTGTATTTTTGCTATTGTATATTCTTGCCTCCTTTGTTGTAGATTAATTGACCATAGGTGTGTTGGTTTGTTTCTGAGCTTTCACTCCTGTTCCATTGATCAGTATTTCTGTTTTTGTGCCAGTACCCTGTTATTTTAATGACTACTGCTTTGAGTATAGTCTGAAGTCAGGGAGCCAGTTTCCTCCAGCTTTGTTTTACTTTCTCAAGATTTCTTTGGATATTTGGGGTCTTTTGTGCTTCCATACAAATTTTAAAATTTGTTATTCTGTGAAAAATGCCATTGGTAATTTGATAGCAATTGCACTGAATATGTAGATTGTCTTGGATGGTATACTCATTTTGACAATATTGATTGTTACAATCCAAGAATATTGTATATCCTTCTTTGTGTTATCTTTGATTTCTTTCATCAGCATCTCATAGTTTTTAGAATACAGGTCTTTTGCCTCCTTAGGTAGATTTATTCCAAGGTATTTTATTCTTTTTGATGCAGTGGTAACTGTTAGTGTATAGAAAAATAAAGTATTTCAGTGTATTAACTGTGTCCAGCAATTGTACTGAAATTATTGAGCTCTAGTAATTTTCTGGTAGCATCTTTAGAATTTTCTATGTATAGTATCATGTCATCTGCAAACAGTGACAGTTTTATTACTCCTTTTCCAATTTGGATTCCTTTCATTTCTCTTTTCTTCTCTAACATGTCTAGGACTTCCATAATTCTGTTGAGTAAAAGTGCCAAGTGGATATTCTTCACCCTTGGTCTTGTTTGTGAACTTAGAGGAAATACTTTCAACTTTTCACCATTGAGTTGGATGTTAGCTGTGAGTAGGGGTTGTCAAAATGGCTTTATGATGTTGAGGTAAGTTCCCCCTATGCCTACTTTTTGGAGAACTTTTTATCATAAATGGGTATTGAATTTTATCAAAAGCTTTTTCTGCATCTATTGCAATAATCATATAGTTTTTAATTCAATTTGTGACTGTGGTGTATCACACTGATTTGTGGATACTGAAAAATCTTGCATCCCTGGAATTTTAATCATGGTGTATGATCCTTTTAATGTAATGTTGGATTCAGTTTGCTAGTAGTTTGTTTAATATTTTTGCATCTATGTTAATCAGTGACATCTGTATGTAATTTTTCTTTTTTGTGGTATCTTTGGTTTTGGTATCAGAGTGATGGTGGCCTCATTGAATGAGTTTGGAAGTATTCCTTCCTCTGCAAGTTTTTGGAATAGTTTCAAAAGATTTAGGTGTTAACTCTTCTATGAATGCTTTATAGAATTTGTGAAGTCATCTGATATGGTGTCTTTTAGGGGAGTTTTTAAAATCACAGATTCAATTTTAGTATTTAAAATTGGTCTGTTCATGTTTCTTTTTCTTCATTTTTCACTCTTGGGAGATTGTACCTTTCTAAGAATTTGCATATTTCTTGTAGGTTGTCGATTTTATTGACAAATAGTTGCTTTTAGTATGGGCCTTTGTATTTCTGTGGTGTTGACTGTAACTTCTTTCTTATTCATGATTTTATTGATTTGGGCTGTCTCCCTGTTTTTCTGGATGAGTCTGGCTAAAGGTTTATCAATTTTGTTTATCTTTACAAAAAATCAGCTTTTATTTTTATTTATTGCTTTTAATATTTTGACATTTTTATTTTTAAAAATTTTATTGTATACTTGACTTGCAATGTTCTGTTCAGGTGTATAGCAAAGTGATTTAGTTATACATATACATACATACATTCTTTTTTGAAGAACCACCTTTTAGTTTCGCTGATCTTTACTATTGTTTTTCTTCCTCTGTATTTCATTTATTTCTGATCTTTATGCTTTCTTTCCTTTTAATTAACTTTGGGTTTTGTTTTGTTCTTTCTCTAGTTGCTTTAGGTGTAAAGTTAGGTAGTTTCAGATTTTTCTTGTTTCCTGAGCTAAGCTTGTATAGCTATTAACTTTTTTCTTAGAACTGCTTTTGCTGCGTTCCATGTTTTGGATCATCATGTTTCTGTTTTCATTTATCTCTAGGTATTTTTTTTATTTCCTCTTCGATTTCTTCAGTGATCCATTTGTTATTTAGTAGCACAATGTTAAGCCTCCATGTGTTTCTGTTTTTTGCAGTTCTTTCTTGTAGCTGATGTCTAATTTCATAGTGCTGTGGTCAGAAAAGATGCTTGATAAGATTTCAATTTTCTTAAATTTATTGAGGCTTGCTTTGTGGCCAAGTACATACTTCGATTGTACTTGTACAAGTACCACATGTCAATCCTGGACAATGTTCCATGTGCACTTGAAAGGAATCTGTATTCTGTTGCTTTCGGATGGAATGCTCTATATATACCAATTAAGTTCATCTGGACTAATGTGTCTTTTAAGGGGTCTGTTTTCTTATTGATTTTCTGCCTGGATCATCTGTCCATTGAGGTAAGTGGGGTGAGTGTTAAAAGTGCCCACCCTAAATATTGTGTTACTATTAATTTCTCCTTTTATGTCTGTTAACTGCCTTGAATATGAGATTTTGATATAGCAGTCTAGGTATACACACAATTGTTTTAAGTTGCTAATTTCTTAATTTCAAGTGCACTTCAAGTATCCTGAATTTTTACTCTCCTCCTCTCATGATTACTGGTTTCAATCTCATATTTAAATGTGGATGATTTCCTACATTGTGTTCCTATGTGTCCCATTGTGTATCCTATGGGTGCATGTATATTTACAATTGCTCTCTCTTCTTCTTGGATTCATTCTTTGATCATTTATGTAGTATACTTCTTTGTCTCTTGTAGAAGTCTTTATTTTAAAGTCTATTTTGTCTGACATGACTGTTGCTACTCCAGCTTTCTTTTGGTTTCTATATACACGGAATCTCTCAAACCATTCCCTTACTTTGTCTTCACGCTTCTAGATCTGAAATGGGTCTCTTTTAGGCAGCATATATATGGGTCTTGTTTTTGTACCCATTCATTCATTTGTATCTATGTCTTTTGGTTCAAGCATTTAATCCATTTACATTTAAGATAGTTATATATGTATGTTTTTATTGCCATTTTGTTAATTCTTTTGGGTTTGCCTTTGAAGGTATTTTTTCCCCCTCTTGTTCTCTTGTGATTTGATGACTATGTTCAGTGTTTGGATTCCTTTTTCTTTTTTGTATGTACTTATTACAGAGTTGATTTGCAGTTGCCTTGAGGTTTTGATCAGTCTAGGTATACACACAATTGTTTTAAGTTGCTGATTTCTTAATTTCAAATGCACTTCAAGTATCCTGAAGTTTTACTCTCCACCTGATTACTGGTTTCAATATCACATTTGAATGTGGATGATTTCCTACCTTTTCAGTAGGTTTCCCTTTACTGATGAGCTTTCCCATTTCCTCATTTGCTTGTTTCTAGTTGTAGACTTTTCTTTTCTGCCTAGAGCAATTTCTTTAGCATTTTTTTGTAAACCTGGTTTGGTGGTAATGAGTTCCTTTGGCTTTCGCTTGTCTGTAAAGCTTTAGATTTCTCTGTCAAAATTTGAATGAGTCTTGCTGGGTAGAGTAATCTTGTTTGTAGGTTTTTCACTTTCATCACTTTAAATATAACGTGCCACTCTCCTCTAGCCAGAGTTTCAGCTAAAAAATCAGACAACAACCTTATGGGGGTCCCTTGTATGTTATTTGTTGCTTTTAATATTTTCTGTCAGTTTGATTACTATGTGTGTGGCCATGTTCCTCCTTGAGTTGATCCTGTATGGTAGTTTTTGCACTTCCTGGGCTTTGGGTTACTGCTTCCTTTTGCACATTAGGAAAGTTTTCAGTTACTATCTCTTCAAATATCTTTTCAGGCCCTTTCGCTCCCTCTCTTCCTTATGGGACCTCTATAAGGCAAATGTTGGTGCATTTGACATTGTCTCAGAGGTCTCAAACTGCCCTCATTTCTTCTCATTTTTTTCTTTATTCTTTTATGCAGTACTGACTTCTACCATTCTGTCTTCCAGCTCACCTATACATTCTTCTGCCCCATTTATTCAGCTATTGATTCCTTCTAGGGTGTTTTTCACTTCAATTATTGTATTCTTCAACTTTTTGGCTATTCTTTATATTTTCTAACTCTTTGCTAAAAATTTCTTACAGGTTTTTGCACTGTGCATCCATTCTTTACCTGAGTTGTTGGATCATTATTACAATCATTACTCTGAACTCTTTCTCAGGTAGATTGCTTATCTCCATGTCACTTAATTGTTCTGGGGGTTTATCTTGTTCTTTGTCTAGAACATACTCCTCTGTTATCTTCTTTCACCTGGATTTCTTTCTTTTTTATTTTTAAAAAAGTCTTTGGTTGCCCTGAGTCTTCATTGGTGTGTGCAGGCTTTCTCAAGTTGCAGAGAGTGGGGGCTCCTCTCTAGCTGTGGTGCATAGGGCTTCTCATCGTGGTGAGCCCAGTAGTTTCTCACTGGCTCTACAGCACAGGGGCTTCAAGAGTTGCAGCATGCGAGCTCAGCAGTTGTGACTCACAGGCCCTAGAATGTGCAGGCTTCAGTAGTTGTGGCATATGGGCTTAGCTGCTCCATGGCATGCAGAATCTTTCTGGACCAGGGATCAAACCTGTGTCCCCTGCATTGGTAGGCGGATTCCTATCCACAGTACCACCAGGGAAGTCTTTGTCTAGACTTCTATTTGTATTTTTATGTACGTGGAAAGTTAGTTATGTTTCTTGACCTTGGAGAAGTGGCCTCTATGGGGGATGTCCTCTGTGTCCCAGCAGTACACTCCCCTTTTGTCACCAAAGGGCCAGGGACCAGGTGGTTCTAGGGTAGGTTCGGATCTGCATTTCTGGACTTGGTTCTGTAGGCTGCTGGACTGTAGTTATTTTTGCTTCTGGTGTCTGCCCTCTGGTGGGAAGAGCTGGGACTTGAGCCTGATAATGACATAATGTGCTTTCTGTTACTCCTTTTACAATAGGATTAGTTTTCCTCCAGGAATGAAACAAACATGTTTTACTTCAGTTAAATCTTGCCTTTTGACTCTGCAAACCAACTTCTAATTATGATTTTTATCTGTTGGAAGTGTTCCATCTCCTTGACAAAATGAAATTGTCTCAGAATGAAGTGAAAAGACCTTTAGGAAAATGTGAAAGAAATTTAATTAACCTAATCTTTGCTATCATAAAAAAATCCCATTCCCCTCCCATTCATATTCCAAATTTCGTTTTAGCTCAAATTTTTATAGTGAACTCATACAGAAACATGGGGCCAGTGGACTGTTAGGGTCTATGAAAATGGTGGCTTGGAGGCCAGAATCTAGATATACATTTATACATAGTAAGAACAGCTACTTTATCACCTATTTCCATTGGCTGAATATGAATATATCAGTGTCAGAATCTGATATACCAAGTGTTTGTCCCTAGCTCCATAATAATGTACACCTCCCATAGAAGAGCTTTCACAAAGTATTTGAGCTTCTGAGAAGGTAACCTTTCTTTGTCTTCTGTCTGTCACTATCTCCTTAGGAGTAAGTATCTTTAAGGCATTCAGTCTGCTCACTTTGTTCACTCACTTTTGTCACTAGTCTTAAAAAAAAGTAGCCAGAAAAGGTGGAGCAATCAGGCTCTCTTCTTTTAACTGACAGTGTGGTAATATCTGTTTTTTGTAAGATATTATATAATTATATAAAATATCATAAGATTAATTTAAATAATTGTACATAATATTATATAAAATTACAAAATATTATTCAAAAATTATTGTGATAAAAAATTAAAGTATAGGCTTCTCATACCAATATTATTGCTACAAGAAAAGTATACCAAGATGAGTTGAAAAACTTTCACAGTAATAGCTTTAGAACATAGGAATGCATTTAACCAAGTCCTTCTGGATGTATTAAAAAAGTAATTCAGAATAAACATTTGACTTATAGAGAGTAAAGTAATTCAGATTCTCAATAGACATGAATTGCTTCTTAAAAACTTGGATAGATTATGCATTTTGAAGGCAATGCCAAGACAGAGTATTTTAACACTTTTGGAATTAGATTGTTGTTCAGTCACTTGGTTGTGTTCTACTCTTTGCAACCCCACGGACTGCAGCATGCCAGGTTTCCCTGTCCTTCACCATCTCCTAGAGCTTGCTCAAATTCATGTCCATTGAGTCAGTGATGCCATCCAACCATCTCATCCTCTGTTGTCCCCTTCTTCTCCTGCCTTCAGTCTTTCCCAGCATCAGGGTCTTTTCCAATGAGCTGGCTCTTTGCATCAGGTGGCCAAAGTATTGGAGCTTCAGCCTCAGTCCTTCCAAAGAATATTCAGGACTGATTTCCTGTAGGATGGACTGGTTGGATCTCCTTCAAGTCCAAGGGACTCTCGAGTCTCCAGTACCACAGTTCAAAAGCATCAATTCTTCAGTGCTCAGCCTTCTTTATGGTCCAACTCTCACATCCATACATGACTACTGGAAAACCATAGCTTTGACTATATGGACCTTTGTTGACAAAGTGGTATCTGGTTTTTAACACTCTGTCTAGGTTTGTCATAGCTTTTCTTCCAAGGAGCAAGTGTCTTTTAATTTCATGGCTGCAGTCATTGTCCACAGTGATTTTGGAGCCCAAGAAAATAAAATCTGTCATTGTTTCCTTTGCTTTCCCATCTATTTGCCATGAAGTGATGGGAGCGGATGCTGTGATCTTAAGATTTTTGATTGTTCGAGTTTTAAGCCCACTTTCACTCTCCTTTTTCACCTACATCAAGAGGCTCTTTAGTTCCTCTTCACTTTCTGCCATAAGGGTGGCATCATCTGCATATCTGAGCTTATTGATATTTCTCCTGACAATCTTGATTCCAGCCTGTGATTATCCAGACTGGCATTTCACATGATGTACTCTGCATATAAGTTCAATAAGCAGGGTGACAATATTCAGCTTTGACATAATCCTTTCCCAATTTGGAACCAGTCCATTGTTCCATGTCCAGTTCTAACTGTTGCTGCTTGACCTGCATACAGGTTTCTCAGGAGGCAGGTTAAGGTGGTCTGGTATTCCCATCTCTTTAAGAATTTTCCATAGTTTGCTGTGATCCACACAGTCAAAGGCTTTAGCATAGTCACTGAAGCAGAAGTAGATTTTTTTTCTGGAATTCTCTTCCTTTTTCTATGATCCAACAGATAATGGCAGTTTGATCCCTGGTTTCTCTGCCTTTTCTAAATCCAGTTTGTATATCTGGAAGTTCTCAGTTCATGTACTATTGAGGCCTAGCTTGAAGGATTTTTAGCATTACCTTGAGAGCATGTGAAATGAGTGCAATTGTGCAATCGTTTGAACATTTTTGGCATTGCCCTTCTTTGGGATAGGAATTGAATTAGTGGGGCTTAAAATTAGCATACACATTTTTCAGTTTCTCCTCTCTGCTTTTGGGGAAAATTATGTTTGGTCATGTTTTTGCTTTTCATTTTGCAATCTGATGACTTCTACTTTTGACTAGTTTCTGTCAATGTTCAATGTCAAATTCACTTTAGTACCCCTTTTATTATTGATGTCTCTAACACTAAGGTATAAAGCTTCAAAAATTCATCTGGGAATGAAAAGTAGTCTTTTGTTCCTCATAAATGTCTCAAACACTTTCTAAAGCCATAAAAGACTCCAAGTTATTCTTTAGAGTGGAGACTTCTTTAAAGGTTCTAACTGTTTTCTCTCATGTCCTTTTTTAAAATCACAAAAATATGTAACTTGCTTAAATTGCAAATGTTTTAGATGATGCCTATTTCTGATTTGTGCACATTATTTTCCACTCTCTGGAGCACAAGTGAAAGTGGAAAAATCTTTTGAACTGAATGAGTGACAAGGGCAACTAAAAAAACATACTGGCAAAATTTAAAGGAGGAAAAACCCTGTAATGAGAATATGACATAATATAACCCTTGAAAATCTGGCTAAGGAGTTTGTAGTCCACTAGGTTACTCCAAATGCTTCAGTATCTATCCCCTTCTTTCCTTCCTTGGTACCTGGTGCACCTGTAGAGAGTAATGGTATTGTTGTACACTGCCTCCCCTTCAGAAGGATTCTTGGGTTGAAGAGCTGGAGAAAGTTGTAAGATATGGACAGTGTGAGCACTCTTACATCTCTCCGCTGTCACACTACAATGACGCTGGTGTTCACAGCATCATAGGAGAAACAAAGGGCCATTCTAAACATTGTGAAATCTGTGATCAAGTCCTACCCTTGTTCTTGATGGTTAAGGACACTAAGACTCACATAATCACTCTAAGAATTGGTTTTATCATCTCTAGAATGGGCCCGAATTATTGTTCTTAACAAAGCTATACTGCTGATTAAAATGAGCTAACAACTGTTTCATAAAAATGTAAAACTATAATGTAGATACATTATTCCAGTATTTTAAAACTTAGTAAAGTGTTCTTCCTAGGGCAGGCTTTTCATAAATGTTTGGTGAAGGATGACTGGTGCAAAGTTTATTATTGCGTTCACATGACCAGTGGGGGCTCTGAGGGAGTATGTTGGGTGAATGGGGTAAGTAAGGGTGGGGAGGCTCACAGTAACCCAGGTGAAGCCACTGTCCATCCTGTTCTTGCCTTCCAGAACACATTTCCATGAGCTGCATCCTAGTAAGTGTTTTGTAAAGGGAAGTCTTTCATACAGGACAGAGATGAATAAAATTCAGAGCTTTTAAAGACCTAAATAATATTAGTTTTTTTTTTTTTTGGTCCATAGAACTGGTTTCTTAGATTTTGACGATTTAGGTAAATTCATACATTTTTGCTCTAAGTACACACTGCAACATACTACATTTCATCAAAATACAATGCTCCTTTCACATTTTTGTGTGAAGAGGGTACAATTGAGATTGATTTTTTTTTTTTCTTTCTACCATCACTACACATTGTTTAAAACTCCGTTGTAACACCTAGTAATAGAACTTTGTATGTTGATTAAGCACTTATTTGCATGTCTGTATCCACTAGACTCTAAGATCATAAAGGAAATAGCATAGCTTATTCACCTGTTTTAACCTACTGCATCCTGAATTTCTAGAAAATGATTGGTATTCATCAGTTGATTCAAAGAATGAATGAGTTAATCAATTCCCCACTGATCACTAAAACAAAGTATAAAATAATGCTTAACACTGAAGTACATTTACTGAGCATTCATCCCATTTCTCCTTTCTTCTTAGCTGGATTGTGAACACATGTCTGAAGAGGTCTAGTTCCTTTTAGTTTTAAATATATATGATATGAACTGGTTTAGGCATTCCTGTGCCTTCTTCTAAGACCATACCAAAAATGTTTCTCAAATTTTCCTTTGCTTAATTGTCTTCTGCTTTTCCTGCTTGCAAAAGCAATGATTAAAGATAAGTCTGACCCATGGCAATGTGAAGGGAAAGGAATCAACTAGAAGAATGATTATTCAAAAGAAAAAAAGAAATTTCTCACACTACGCTATATTGGTTTTAAGTTAAGTTGCAGCAGTAAATGTCCAGAAGTTTTCTTACCTTGACATGTCTTTCCATTGAGCATGAGCTGATAGCCAGGTGGACAGACACACTGGTAGCTCCCAAAGGTGTTTTTACACTCATGCTGGCAGGCGTCTGTATTTTCACATTCATCAATATCTGTGCAGAAAGAAAGGGTATGTAAGTGCACAAAACAAAGGCAGAAACTGTGACAGAATCAATTATAAACAAGCTTTTGACATACAGTAGACAACTTAGTGATTTTATACTCTGTTTAAAAATGCTCAAAGTGGTTTCGTATCAGGATCTGTTTTTAATGGAGTCCAATATAAGCTGTCCAGTATTATAAAATGTGAACATCTCTTTTGTGTATAAATGTATTTGAGCTGAAACTCCAACCTAGCCAATTTCAATGTTACTTAAGTAAGATTAGAACAACAGATGAAACAACTGTGCAAGATCCCAAACCACTAAGGTGCTAAACTCTTGACAGAACAGTAGAATTTACCTAAAAGATAGTTTCTATTGAGATTAACTGGAAAAAGAAATATTCTTTTCTATTTTATTTAAACTTTAGTTGCCTCTCCCTCTCCAACAGCCATGTATAACTTTCCCATCTGCAGATATCATTTAGTGGAGGTGGTTTTATCTTTGCAATAGGAATATTTATCCAGCTTATACAATTATAAAGTATTCCACTAATGACAACTACATATACATAGTTGCTCTGTTACTTTGGGCCAGCCACTTAACTTCTCAAGGTCTCAGTTGATTCCTCTGCCAAGAGGAGTCATGGACACAATCTCCTTACTTCACACAGGTTTGTTGGAAGGTGCAAACATAATAAAATATGGAAAACACTTTATAAACTATAAAGAGCTAATCTACCTGCTATCACTAAACAAAATTAAGAAAACAGTAATAAAAAGGACAGAAAGATAGTTAAAAATTAATTGCTATTTGCTTTCAGAATCAGGGATGGGATTTGAGAGGCCTAGATTTACTGACCCAACTGTGTTCTGCCTAATAGTAAAATTTGCCAACCAGTCTTAGAAGAAAGAGGAGAAGATGGTATGAAATGGGAGCAGCAGGGCTGTGGGCTGGAAGTAAAGGGAAGAGAAAGTGAAAACCTGGAGATGACTCAGAGCAAAAGAATCTGTTCATTCTGCAGGTGCTCAGATTATAATTGCAATGACTCAATCTGTTAATGACAAATACTCATCAAATATTTGTCATTGTTTTTGCCCCATTTTAGTTAACCAAAGCATTCACTGCAGCACTTGAGTTATTTTTACATTTTCCCTTTATAATCTGCTTTAACAAAAATAAGAACAGAAATGTAAATCATGTTGAACTCCAATTAGTTTAAAGTGGCCCCAAGTGTGATTTCTATGGTCAGAAGCAATGTATCATTCATTGTCCGTAAGAAGCTTTGGAATAAAGTCCTTAAAAAGCTAACTTTTAGCCCAAGTCTAACAAAATGCCATGGTGTTAATCTGAATCTTTTGTACTCTGTCTAGCCCAGATGGTTAATTAAAGAAAGACATTTGGTGTTTACTGCAAGTTGCTTGTTACATAATTCCAAAGCTGTCTGCAATCATAGTGTGAATTTCTTTATTAGTACAAACACTATGAAATATTCACTGTATTTTAAGAAATATTTCTAAGCCTATTCAGCGGTCCCCAAGAAAACTTAAATATCCAGTAATAAAGTTATAGTTATATAAGTTATATAATTATATATATAGTAATATAGTTATATATATATAATATAGTTATATATTATAGTAATATATATAATATATATTATATATTTAATATATATATATAAATATATATATAGTAATATAGTTATAGAAGTTAACTTTAGGTTCTCCAAGACTGATCCTTACTCTGAAGTAGCAACTGCCTCACACAGTAGATTGTTTTGGGGAAGGTAATTCACATAAATATGTTAGTATAATATAAACACAGAGACAAAGGAAATGTCCGTAAGATTTTACTGCAATGAAACTACAGGGTATAGATTGTGATAGAGAAAAGGAGACATGGTTATCAATTAGGGATGCTTAAAATGACTTGGACCTTCAGATGATTTAGAAATCAACTAGATGGTGTATGGTGTGGGGAATATTGTTTCCCTCACTTATCAAAGCTTAAGCAAAGATTTTTGGTGTAGAAGAGAAAAGAGTTGTCTGAAACAAAGGCAGAGAGTGAGATGTTAACAGGATGTGAAAACTTGTCAGTGGGAATGACTATTTGGAAGAAACTTTGAAAAACGAAACATTAGATGTTAATTTTGTCCAAAGTGAAAAGTTTCACTAATAGGTCATAATTGTGGGCCTAAGAAATTACGCATGAAAAAAACCCAATCAGAACAGTTTGAAGTTGACTGAGAGCAATGTTTGATATACTCCCAAGAACAGTAGAGTCCACAGGCTTAGTATTAATAATTAAGTAGTATTTGACCATATGTGGAAAAATGTTGAGAGTTGTTAATGAACGTATGAATGTTTCACATTCAAGAAGTAAAAGAAACGAGCACTGTCTACAGTTCAGGGAAGCTGATCACAGGTAGAAGAATCCATATACATCATATTAAGCTTTAAGTACTTCAAGACAGCCAGATAGAAAAGTTCTGGGCACATCTGGGGCTAAAGAATAAAGGTTTGATCTAGAGGGTTTGAGGTCCAGCAGAGTGGAGGTGATATGAGAAGCTGAGTCCACCTAACAGTGACAAAGGACGCATGTCAAAGAAGACTATGATGCAGGAATAGGACTTGGAGAAGAAGAAATGACAAAAATTGAAGTCAGATGGTATTTTTTAAGTACTTAAAAGAAATGTTTAACAGAGAGCACATTTGAGAGAGAATAAATGAAGCATAGAGTACCTAAGAAAAATGCAATAACATGAGGTCGGCATAGGGGTCTTCAAATTTAAACAGAATTTCATTCTTTCCCCTCTTTCCTCCCCGCTCCCTTTCGTTCTTGTTTTCTTATTTCTTTGACCAAACTGTAGGGCTCATTTGTGCTTGCTAATTCCTCTCAGCGTATAGTTCCATGACATGCAAACTGTGGATACTCACAGAAAAGTGAATTATATGAACGACAGATGGAATTGTTTGCAATTTAACTGAAGGACAGGGTCTTCATTCTGGAGTTGGAAATTACACTTCACTTTTGTAAACAAATTAAGTTACAGACTTGTAAATTTAAAGGTACTGAAAGCACACAATTTAGAACAATTGACAAAAGTTTTGTCCTGACTTACATTATCTTTTCAGTGACTCGCATATACAGAAAATAAAGGGAGAAGTTCCATGGGGAGTGTGGAACTACAGTCAGGGCAGTGCTGTATGTTGTCATACAGAGCAAGCAGTTGACACAGTAGCAGAGAGTTTCACTTTTAACCCACTACTTTGGCATTCATTGGACAAAACCATAATCTGCTAGTATTGTATTACAGTGGTAATATGCATATTCTCTTTTTTTTAAAAAAACCATATTCTGAATGCCACTGCATTTTGCTTCTATATAGCATTAAATTTAGTAACACTTTCAGGGGCGATCAAAAAAAAGAGAAATTGCCAACATAAAACAATAAATTATCAGAATGTACACGTGTTAATACATCACTCATCTGAGAAAACTGGCAGTAGGTGTAGGTGCCAGAGTAAATGTCTTGAAGCTTTGAGTCATCCCGTATCTGAAACCAGGCATAGTTCACTGCACCCAGACTCTCATGGGTGCTGTACATCTGCTCAGACTTTGGTCCATAAGAGAACCCACAGAAAGGAAATGGAATATGGCTGACATTTACCTACACATGAGTCAAGGCTCGCCTCAGAGCCTTCGGGGCAAGTTTTCCTAATAGTCCTTCTAGTCCTGGAGAGAGATGTTCTGCTGTTCCTATACTCTGAGTAGGAGCTGTAGAGATGTGAGTACTGTCTGTAATGCTGTTGAGGTTGATAGTTGTTTCTCATGGGGGAGAAGCGTGCAAGGTTATAGCTATTGTATTGACCGCCATAATTTGGCAGCCTCTCCAGTCCAGCGCAAGATTTCCCGTCCCCTAACAAATGTTGTCCTGGTGGACAGATACACTTGAAGCTGCCAGGGGTGTTGAAGCACTGATATGCACAAGGCTTAGGCACTTGTTCACATTCATTAATATCTGCTCGTGTGCCATGATACATAAAAAAGAAAAAAAAAACATACACACATATACACACAGAAAACACAGGAATAAAGAATCAGTCTGTGAAACAAACTGAAAACATTATGTTACCTTCCAAAGCTGGGAATACAGTAATTTTTCAATTGCTGTAAACTTTTGAAAAAGCTTTCATCATTAAGCTATAAATATATATAGAGATTCTATGATTCTCTTTAAAGGCTGCTTTACAGTAGAAACAAATAGGGTTATAATGAAAAATGTGATCTTGAATCCAGAAAAACTAGAGTTCAGAGCTAATATAGATCTTAATTTTGTTGTTGAAGAATGCAATCATATCTCTAGTTAGAGTTTAATTATATTTTTGATTACTTAGGGCTTCTAATCTTTCATATAATTACAAGTTTCAGATGCAGGAATATTGGTACAACTACAATCAGTTTTATTTTCCTTTTTTCTTTTGAATCAAGAATTACTTATGAATAATCATGCTAAGCACATTTTCTTAACAAAAATTAAAAAGAAGGAAATGACACAAAATCATTCTTCCTAAGAAACTCACAAAGTTCAAAAATGAAAGCTATTCTTTCCTAGATCAACACAGAGTATGTACTCACAACACATCTTGTAAAGTGAATAAATACCAGAGATCAAAACCAATTTCTTTAATTCATTACCAAAGTACCATGAAGGAAAACAACATAAATAACTAGAACAAACTAGTAAATTTTGCTTTAATAATTATTTCAGTAGGCAAAAGTTAAAATTAACATTTTTAATCTCTTTAAGGCAATGGCCCTACCTTCTTTACAAATTTATCCCCCAGCCCAATTTCTGACATTCAGCTTCAAGTCAACAAGTGAAAAACTGAACATATTTCATTCTGCTAGGTCACTGTAATAACTGATCAAAATGTTAAATTATATATAAATTACAATACCTAAATAGAAGACTAAAATGACATGCATTTCTATTAAACAGTATTTATTTTAAAAGAGTTCATAATAATGATACTACTATAAACATTTGCTATGCACAAAGTACTATGCTAGGAACTACATAAAGACAGTACTAAATTTTTATGGAAAAATTCACTATAAAGACAGGACAGGCTTGTCTCTTTGTGGCTATAAAGACAGGTTGTCTCTTAAATACATAACCAAGGCATCCAATTTTAAAAGTATAATAGCATGCAAACCAGAAGCCAGTATTTAAAAGCTCAACACAATTTTTTTGCTGCATGTCAATGTAAATATTCTGAGGTAGAATATTTTATAGGTCAGTTTCTTGATTATAAATGTGTTAATTTTAAAAAAGCATATGGTTCCCTTCTTAAAGATATTTTCTATCTACCTGCCTTACTTTACACTCAATTATAACTGAGATGAAAACAAATAGGCAATTGGAAGAATTAAATGAGATTCTTAGCACCAGGAATGGTATATAGTATGCGCTAAATATACGGTAGTTAAAGTGCTAATTACCAATTCACTTAAAAGGTGTTCATATTTTAATCCCTTGTAACTAAACCTTCATAGTACATACAAATATACTTCACATTCAAATAAAGTGTATCTATACAAACATATCATGTGCATAGCAAGACAATGAGATAATCTTCATAATTAAGTTGTCATGGTAATTATACCACACCTCACTTTGATATGTGTAGTTTATAGTAAGCATTCTGTAAGTAGTTATTATTATCACTTGAAAGTCAGTGTAAGTCCCACTCAATATGAAATCTCTAAGAAGTAATTCAAACTGTGTAATGGATTACTTAAACCAACTTACTCTTCTAAATGTAGCAAGAAAGCATTTGAAGATACAGTGGTCCTAATCAAGATGGTAGGGGTGGATAATTACATTAACAGTTTTATTAACTCAATAAGAGTTTCTGTTAACTTACCCAAACAGGGTCTTCCAAGTCCTTGGGACCGGTGCCCTCTTGGACACACACAACGATAGCTGCCTCTTGTATTCTCACATATCTGGTTGTATCTGCACTGATGGGTCCCATCTTTACACTCATCAACGTCTATAAACATGGAGGCAATAAAAAGCAATAACATTTCCTCTTTTAAAACCTGAGGTCACTATATTTAAAATGAACATTTTAACTGATTAGAATGTTGCATTTCTTACCATGTGATTGAACCCTGGAGTCAGAAAAACTGGGTTCAAGTCCCAGCTCTGTCACTTATTAGAAAGCTTAGTTGCTCAGTTGTGTCCAGCTCTTTGTGAGCTCATGGTCTGTAGCCCGCCAGGCTCCTCTGTCCATGGGGATGCTCCAGGTAAGAATGCTGGAGTGGGTTGCCATGCCCTCCTCCAGGTCACTTATTAATTGGCTTCTTTTCCTCTTTCTGCTCCCTACTATGGATAGAGTTTTGTTCTCAGCTTTCTCTTCCCTTGTCTATACCCCTCATCCTTTTGTCATCTTATTTATACTATTGACTCTAATGAGCTTCCTGATGTAGGTCTAGAAGAGTAGTACCACACTGCTTCTTATCTACAGACTCCGATTTCTAGCTGCTAGCTGGCCATCTCCATCACCATATTTTACTAGAACTTCAAACTCAGCATGTTCAGAGTATAATTACTGTTATCATTACTCCCATTTATGATAACAGCATTCTGTTTTCCCAAACTGTAGACATCAGAGTTATCTTTATTCCCTAAATTTCCAAGACTGAGTAATTCTACTTCTTTCAAACAAAGCCACGTATCCCCGTTTTCCATTTTCATGTAGTGATATTTTTGCTATATCTTCTTAAACAATCTTCTGATCTTTCAGCTTATCTTATTTCTAATTAATCTTATATATAACTAGAGTCGATATTCTTTAAAATACAGTTACAGATAACTGTATATGATGCTATGAATTGGCTACTATTCATAGGAATTTAGAAAAATATTTACCTATATCCATATTGCTGAAAACGGTCTTTGCAATCTGATAGTCCACCCTCCCATTTTTAAAAAAGTATACTAAACCTCCTTGTATCTCAACAAAGATCAACAAGTGGTCACTACTCCTTCATTTATATCTACAATCTCCCCTCTCTCTTACATTATTTTGAAACAAATCCAAGGCATATTTTAACTTTATTAATGTTTCAGTACTAAATTCTTAAAATGTCCCATTTTAAAAATGAGAAACATCTATGTTCCTCTACAGAAACTCAAATTTCTGTGTCATTTTAAGACTTGTTCAAGGTCAGATAGCTGTTAAGAAGGATGAATTTTAACATGTTCTCCCTAACTCCAGCTCTTTCCCCTTCATACAGGGCTATTTTTCTTTCCTTTTACTACCACCTCCACATACTAACATTCCATTCAAGGATAATTTAAATATGATCACTTCCATGACATGGCTGTTAGTCACTCCTATTAGATATGAGCACTCTTTTGAGTACTCTTAAACAATTTTATCTGTACCTCTTTTTTTTTTTTTTTTGTAAATAAGCTTTCTTTAATTTTTGGCTGTGCTGGGTCTTCGTTGCTGTGCATGGGCTTTCTCTAACTGCGGGAAGCGTAAGCTACTCTCGAGTTGTGGAGCACAGGCTTCTCATTGCAATGGCTTCTTTTGTTGTGGAGCACAGGCTTTAGGGCGCATTAGCTTCAGTACTTGCAGCGCGAGGGCTCAGTTGTGGTACATGGACTTAGCTGCCCCAAGGTATGTGGGATCTTCCTGGACCAGGGATTGAACCTGGGTCCCCTGCTTTGGAATATGGATTCTTATCCACTTAGACCATCAGGGAAGTCCTACTTGTACCTCTTTTATGGCATTTCATCTTATATTAATGTTTTCTTTTTTTTTTTTTTTCTTTTGGTGAGGCAAGTGGAGTTGGCTGATCTATCCCAGGCGATTGTAAGTATATGAGCACAGGAATGCTATCTGCTTCAGTTCTGTAAATTGTGAAGCTCACAGTTCCACCAACTATGGCAGACTAGCACAGAATAGGCACACAAAGAACAAACTTAGGGAGAAATATAATTTACTTCATTGTCTGGTCATTGATTTAACATTTAAAGAATATTTAGTTTTAAAATAATTATATTTTGAACTTTCAATAAGTCTCTACAAACAAGTTTTTCTTAACCCCTCCAATGAACTTCTTAACATATATGCTAAATTTCATATTAGAAATTATGTGAGATAATATTAATGTATGTGGATATTAAACTATATAAACCAATTGTGTAATTCATGGGAGCTCAAAATGGTCTAAGTCTCTTGGGTGAGCTTTCATTTCCTGGTATGGTCATGATGCTAGGACTTCAGAGCTCAACCATACGAGAAGTTGGTAGTAAAAAACCTATGGAAAAAGATATTTCTTTGTTGGATGAAATTTATTCTAATCATTAGTTTTAAGCAAGGATGCCTTATTTGGCTTGTTCACAGTAAATGGATCTCAGTCACTGAAATAGCCAGACACTCACCAATGCAGGTTCCATTTTCTGCCTTGGTCATTCCATTTGGACAGAGATCAATGCATTTATAGCCACCGCGAGTGTTCTTGCAATGCTGATCTGGTCTGCACACATTCTGTCTACACTCATTTATATCTTGATAAAAGAACAAAGATAATGCAGATTGAGAAAGTGATTTCTTCCACTTTTTCATAAAAATATGCCTTTGAATTTTAAGGATAAATAATATAGATGATTATATAATCATGGTATAAGGTTGAAGTGTTTAAATCCATCAAGGTATGTAACACACTTTATTTTAGAACATAATGATAAAAACTAAAAATATTATAGATGGAAGCCATGCCAAAACATTTCCCCCTCCGAGAAAAATAAAAATTATATGTATATTTAATTGCTAAGTTGTGTCCGACTCTTTGCAACCCCATGGACTGCAGCCCACCAGGCTCCTCTGTCCATGGGATTCCTAAGCAAGAATACTGAAGTGGGTAGCTATTTCTTTCTCCAGGGAATCTTCCTGACTCAGAGACTGAACCCGTGTCTCCTGCCTTGCTGGCAGTTTCTTCACCAACTTAGTCACCAGGAAAGTTGTATATTATATATATAACTATGTGTGTGTGTGTTATTGCTCAGTCGTGTCCCACTCTTCTTGACCCCATGAATTATAGCCCGCCAGACTCCTCTGTCCATGGAATTCTCCAGACAGAATACTGGAGTGGGTAGCTATTCCCTTCTCCAGAGGATCTTCCAGACCTAGGGATGGAATCTGGGTTTCCTGCATTGCAGGCAGATTCTTTATTGTCTGAGCCACCAGGGAAGCCCATATATAACCATATACACACATATGTTATGATTTTGTGAAAAATGGTAATAGAGAACATGTTAAAAATGGTTGTAAAATTGGAAAATGAAACCTGTAAAGTACAGCATTTGTTTCCTTTTGCTTTTGCACGGATCACATAAACGATGCCTGGTAGGTGCCCTATATCACACACGGATTCAATCAGACAGCATTAAGACGACATCACTGCTTTGAATTCATAGCCCTGTCCTTACCCACACATTTCCTGCCTTTGAGCTGATACCCAGGTTCACATCCACAGTGAAAACTTCCTATGGCATTGAAACATCGGTGGTGACAGGGGCTGGATTCTTGACATTCATTAATATCTGTTAAATAAAACAAAACTTTCATTACGTGCTGTGAGAAGACAGGTTTATCCCAAATGTCTAATATTTTAGTGATCTTTGATCAACATTATGTTTAAGATCTTCCCTAAAAAGAATCCAATCTAACTGCTCTCAAGAGATCTGCTAGATAATTAATAGAATTAACTGCTAGTGAGGGTTTCTCTCTTTAACACTCTCCCAAGATTGATATTTGCTATTGCTTCAGAGCTATGTTGATGTAATACTTCTGTAGTTTAACTATTTTGTTTACTTTATGGCTCCCATTCCTGTTTTTAGGAACTTTCAGCCCTGGAACATAGCTGACAGAATAAGGTACTGAAAATAAATAATAGTAAAGTTAGGGTCTTCTGCAACATCTATTGAAATTTGAACTTTCTTCAGGATTTTTGCTGTTACTAGCCCAATGCAGGTCTTTATCACGTTGTGCTCAAATGACTGCGGCAACTTTAGCTTTTATCCTCATCTGCAGTCACTGCCAAGTTAATCTTTGTGAACATCATCTGGGTCACAGTGTAATGGAAAAAAAGTGCAACGGTGAATTCCCCCAACTGAGGCGTACGCGCTTGGATTTTGTTCTTTCTCTTTTCTCATTCCTTCTGTTCCCAGAAAAAGGGAGACGACTACTTCCATTTAAGAAAGGTTCCTCTACTTGAGCTTTTGATCTCTGTGGTCTGTCTTCTCCTTCCTCACTAAGATGAGAACTGTGGTCCACCAAGCATTTCCTTCTCTCATATGTTCCTAAAGCTCTTGGTCCTTACTGCCATCTTTCCCATAACCCTGTAGCCATAATCAAATCTTTCCTTTCTCCACAGAGTCCCTCTCTCAGGTCTATACTCACCTCAAGCTCCTGCCACTTCCCTACTGTCCTATTCCAAACCCTTAGAGGAACAAAACATATTTTAGGGTCTTTGTGTTCTCATCTTACATTCCTAAATTTGAGATTTCCAGTATCTTATTTTGTTCTTATTTTCTATTTCAAATCTTCTAATTTAATCTTTCAAAATCTGTACATGTCATATAAATGCACAAATGTGTTAACATTTTTTTTTAATTAAATTTTTATCTTGTATTGGGCTATAGTTGATTTACAATGTTGGTTAGTTTCAGGTGTATAGTAAAGTGGTTCAGTTACATATATACATATATCCATTATTTTCCCATATAGCTTATTACAGAATATTGAGTAGTGCTCCCTGTATTATACAGTAGGTCTTTGTTGATTATCTCTATTATATATGTGTGTGTGTGCTAAGTCACTTCAGTCATGTCCAACTCTTTGTGACCCTATGGACCTTAGCGTGTCAGGCTCCTCTGTCCCTAGTATTCTCCAGGTATGAATACTAGAAAGGATTGCCATTTCCTACTCCAGGGCATCTTCCTGACCCAGGGATCAAACCTGCATCTCTTATGTCTCCTGCATTGGCAGGAGGACTCTTTACCACTAGTGCCACATGGGAAGCCTATATAATACTGTGTGTATCTTTATCCCAAATTCCTCATTTATCTCCTCCTCCCACCTCTTCCCCTTTGGTAACCATAAATTTGTTTTCTGTGTCTGTGGGTCTGGCTGCTTTGTAAATGAGCTCACTTGTATCATCTTTTTAGATCAAATGTGTAAGTGATGTCAATAATATTTGTCTTTCTCTAGTTTATTTACTTTGTATGATAACCTATGTTGCTGCAAATGACATTATTTCATTCTTTTTATGAGTGTGTAATATTCCATTGTATATATGTACCACATCTTTATCCATTCATGTATAGATGGACATTTAGGTTGCTACCATGTCTTAGCTACTGTAAATAATGCTGCAGTGAACACTGGGGTGCATGTGGTTTTTCAAATTATTATTTTCTCCACATATATGCCCAGGAGTGCCCATTGGTGGATCATATGGTAGTTCAATTTTTAGTTTTTTAGGGACCCTCCATACTGTTCTCCATAGTGGCTGTACCAATTTATATTCCTACTAACAGTTGGGAGTATTCCCTTTTCTCCATACCCTCTCCAGCACTTATTTGTAGACCTTTTAATGGTGGCCATCCTGACTGGTATGAGGTGATACCTCACTGTAGTTTTGATTTGCATATCTCTAATAGTGATGTTGAGCATCTTTTCATGTGCTTTTTTGGCCATCTGTATGTCTCTGAAAAATGTCTGTTTAGATCTTCTGCTCATTTTTTGATTGGGTTGTTTGCTTTTTCATATTGAGCTACATGAGCAGTTTGCATATCAATCCCTTGTCAGCTGCATCGTTTGAAAATATTTTCTCCCATTCTGTGGATTATCTTTTTGTTTTGTTTATGGTTCCTTTGCTGTGCAAAAGCTTTTATCTTTAATTAGGTCCCATTTGTTTGTTTTTATTTCAGTTACTCTAGGAGGTGGATCCAAAAATACATTGCTGTGATTCATGTCAAGGAGTATTCTGCCTACATTTTCCTCTAAGTTTTACAGTGTCCAGTCTCACATTTAGCCTTTAATCCATTGAGTTTATCTTTGTATTTGGTGTTAGAAAATGTTCTAACTTCATTCTTTTATGTGTAGCTGTCCAGTTTTTCCAGAACCGATTATTGAAGAGCCTTTCTTTTCTCTATTATATATTCTTGCCTTTTTGTTATAAATTAATTGGCTATAGGTGTGTGGGGTTTATTTCTGGGCTTTCTATCCTGTTCCATTGATCTATATTTCTGTTTTTGTGGCAGTACCATACTGTTTTAATTACTGCAGTTTTGTAGTATAATCTGAAGTTAGGGAGCCTGATTCTCCCAGCTCCATTTTTCTTAGAATTGCTTTGGCTATTTTGAGTCTTTTATGTTTCCATACAAATTTAAAAATCTTTGTTCTAGTTCTGTGAAAAATGTCACTGGTATTTTGATATTAACTGCATTGGAATCTGTAAATTGCCTTGGGTAGTATGGTCATGTTGACAATGTTGATTTTTTTTCAATCCAGGAACATGGTATATCTTTCCATTTACTTGAATCATCTTTGATTTCTTTCATCAGCATCTTGTAGTTTTCAGAGTACAAATCTTTTACCTCCTTAGGTAGATTTATTCCTAGGCATTTTAATCTTTTTGCTGTGATGGTAAATGGGATTGTTTCCTTAATTTATTCTTAAGTAACTTATAATTTTTTCTGATCTTTTGCTGTCTTATAGAAATGCAACAGACTTTTGGCTATTAGTTTTGTATCCTGAAATTTTCCCCAATTCGTTTATGAGCTCTAGTAGTTTTCTGGTAGCACCTTTCGTATTTTCTATGTATAGTATAATGTAACCTGCAAAGAGTGACAGTTTTACATCTTCTTTTCGAATTTGGATTCCTTTTCTTTCTTTCTTCTCTGGCTTCCATGACTAGGACTTGCAAAATTATATTGAATAAAAGTGGTGAAAGTGGACATCCTTGTCTTGTTCCTGATCTTCGAAGAAAAGCTTTCAGCTTTTCTCCATTGGGCATGATGTTTGCTGTGGATATGTCACATGGCTTTTATTATGTTGAGTTAAGTTCCCTTTATCCCCACTTTCTGGAGAGTTTTTTCATAAAGGGATGTTGATTTTTCTCAAAAAGCTTTTTCTGCATATATTGAGATGACCATATGGCTTTATTCTTCAGTCTTGTTACTGTGGTATATCACACTGATTTGCAGATATTAAAAAATTCTTGCATCCCTGGGATAAATCTCATTTGATCATGGTATATGATTCTTGTAATGTATTGTTGGATTCGGTTTGCTAATATTTTGTTGTGGGTTTTTGAATCTGTGTTCATCAGTGATATTCACCTGTAAGTTTCCCTTTTCTTGTGGTGTCTTTGTCATGTTTTCATATCAGAGTGATGGTGTCCCCATTGAATGAGTTTCAATTTCAGTACTTGTGATTGGTCTGTTCATGAAAGTCACTCAGTCACATCCGACTCTTTGTGACTCCATGGACTATATAGTCCATGGAATTCTCCAGGCCAGAATTCTGAAGTGGGTAGCCCTTCCCTTCTCCAGGGGATCTTCCCAACCAAGGGATTGAACCAAGGTCTCCCACATTGCAGGTGGATTCTTTACCAGCGGAGCCACAAGGGAAGCCCAAGAATACTGGAGTGGGTAGCCTATCCCTTCTCCAGTAGATTTTCCTGACCCAGGAATCAAACAGGGTCTCCTGCATTGCAGGCGGATTCTTTACAAACTGAGCTATGGTTTGTTCATGTTGTCTATTTATTCCTGACAGTTTTGGGAGACTGTACTTTCCTAAGAATTTGTTCATTTCTTCTAGGTTGTCCATTTTATTGGCATATAGTTGTTTGTAGTAGCCTCTTACAATCCTTTGTATTTCTGTGGTGTCATTTGTAGTTTCTCCTTTTTTATTTCAATAATTTTATTGATTTGAGCCCACTCCCTTTTTTTGATGAGTCTGGCTAAAGCTTTATCAATTTTATTTTTTCAAAGAGCATCTTTTAGTTTAACTGATCTTTTCTATTGTTTTTTGTCTGTATTTCATTTATTTTTGCTCTGATCTTTATTATTTCTTCCCTTCTACTAATTTTGGGTTTTGTTTTTGTTTTTCTTTCTCTAGTTGCTCTAGGTGTAAGGTAAGTTGTTTATGTGAGATTTTTCTTGTTTCCTGAGGTAAGACTGTATTGCTATAAACTTCCCTCTTAAACTGCTTTTGCTGCATCCCAACATTTTTGGATTGTTGTGTTTTCATTTGAGTCCTTTTTGATTTCCTCTTTGATTTCATCAGTGATCCATTTTTTTTTTTTGTCATTTAGTCTCCATGTGTTTGTATTTTGAGCAGTTTTTTTTTTAATAGTTGATGTCTAATTTCATAGTGCTGTGGCTGCAAAAGAAATTTCAATTTAATATACCAGGGTTTTCTTTGTGGCTCAGTATGTGATCAATCATGGAAAATGTTCCATATGCACTTGAGAAGAATGTGTATTCTGCTACCTTTGGATGAAATGCTCTATGAATATGAATTAAGTCCATCAGGGCTAATATGTCCTTTGAGGCCTATGCTTCCTTATTGACTTTTTTCTCTGATCCATTCATTGAGGTAAGTGGGGCATTAAAGTCTCCCACTATTCTTCTGTTACTGTTGACTTGTGTTACTTGTACTTCTATGGCTGTTAGCATTTGTCTTATATATTGAGGTGCTCCTATGTTGGGTACATGTATATTTGCAACTGTCATCTCTTTTTGGATCGATCCCTTGATCATGTAGTATTCTTTGTCTTTTGTAACAGTCTTTATTTTGAAGTCTATTTTGTCTGATATGACTGTCACTACTCCGGCTTTCTTTTAATTTCCATTTGCATGGAATACCTATTTCCATTCCCTCACTTTGTCTGTATGGTCTCTAGATATGAAATGGGTCTCTTAGACAATATAGATGAAAGTAATTATTAGTATGTATGATCTTATTGCCATTTTGTTAATTCTTTAGGATTTGCTTTTGTAGGTCCCTTCCTCTTTTGTTCTCTTCTACTGTGATTTTATAACTATCTTTGGTGTTGTGCTTGGATTGATCTTTCTTTTTTGTGTATACATCTATTGTAGATTTTTGGTTTGCAGCTATTAATACCATGAGGTTTTGATATAGCAGTCTATAAACATACAAGATTGTTTTAAGTTGCTGGCCTCTTAATTTCAAATGCATTTCTAATATCCTGCATTTGCACTCTCCTGATGATTGCTGGTTTGATACCATTTTTGTTTGTAAATGATCTTCTATCCTTACAGTTTGTTTGACTTTACTGATGAACTTTCCCATTTATAATTTTCTTTTTTTTAGTTGTGGCCTTTTCTTTTCCACCTAGAGAAGTTTCTTCAGCATTTGTTGTAAAGCTGGTTTGGTGGTGCTAAATTCTCTTAGCTTTCGCTTGTCTATAAAACCTTTGATTTCTCTGTTGAATCTGAATGAGAGCGTTGCTGGGTAGAGTATTCTTGTTTATAGGTTTTTCCCTTTCATCACTTTAAATATATCATGCCAGTCCTTTCAAGCTGCAGAGTTTCTGCTGAAAAGTCAGATGATAACCATATGGAGATTCCCTTGTATGTTACTTGCTGCTTTCCCTTTGTTGCTTTTAATATTTTCTCGTTGGTCTTTAATTTTTGTCAGTTTGATAAATGTGTGTCTTGGCATCTTCCTCCTTGGGTTTATCCTGTATGGGACTCTGTGCTTCCAGGACTTGAATGTCTGCTTTCCCATGTTAGGAAAGTTTTTGGCTATTTCTTCCAACTGTTTTCTCAGGACCTTTCTCTTCTCCTTCCGCGACCGACCCCTTTAATGTGAATTTTGGTGCTTTAATGTCTAAGAGGTCTCTTAAACTGTTCTCACTTCTTTTCATTCTTTTTTCCTTATTCTGTTCTGCAGCAGTGATTTCCACCAATACCAATCTCTTCTTCTAGTTCACTTGCTCTTCTGCCTCATTTATTCTGGTACTGATGCCGTAGAGTGTATTTTTCATTCCACTTACTGTATTGCTCAACTCTGGTTTTTTTTTTTTTTTTTTAGTGTTTAGGTCTTTGTGACACATTTCAGGTATCTTTTCAGTCTGTGCCTCCACTGTCTTTCTGAATCTTGGATCATCTTTACTGTCATATCTGAATTCTTTTTCAGTCTGATTGCCTTGCTCCACTTCACTTCATTGTTCTTCTGGGCTTTTATCTTGTTCCTTCAGTTGGAACATCTCTGCTGACTCATTTTGTCTAACTTTATGTGTTTGTGGCCTCCTTTTCTCAGGCGGCAGGTATGTAATTATGCTTGCTTCTGGTATCTGCCTCTGGTGGGTGATGATGGTCCAGAGGCTTGTACAGGCTTCCTAGTGGGAGGGATTGATGCCTGCCCACTGGTGGAGCTGGGCCTTGTCTCTCTGGTAGGCAGGTCCATGTCAGGGGTATGTTTAAACATAGCCTGTGAGCTCAGGCTTTAGGCAGTCTGTCTGCCTTTTCACCCTGTGGGTTCTTTGGCCTGAGGTGTCCAAGCACAGGAGACTGCAGTCTGTTGGGTGAGCCCAGGTCTTGCTGTTGAGACCTCTGAGAAAGCTCACGCCAATGAATATTCCCTGGAGCCTCTGCCTCTAGTGTCCTTGCCCACATAGAGAGCCTCAGCTGACCCCTCCTCTCCAAAAGACCCTCTGAGACCCACAGGTAGGTATGGCTCAGGCTCTTATGTGGTCACTGCTTTACTGTATGTCCCAGGGCATGTAAAACCTTGTGTGTCCCTCCAAGAGTGGAATGTCTGTTTCCTCCCAGTCCTGTGGAGCTCCTGGCCTTCAAAGCCAAATGCTCTGGGGGCTCTTCCACCCAATGTCAGACTCACAGGCTAGGGAGCCTGACATATGGAGCTTAGCACTCTCACTCCTGGGGAGAACCTCTGTGATAGAAATATTTTTCACTTTGTGGTAGGAATGAAATTTGATTATATCACAAATATGCTCCTTCCATCATTTCACTGTGGCGGCTTCTTCATCTTTGGATGTACAGAATATCTTTTTTGGTAGGTGTCAGTCTTTTTTGTTCAGTGGTTCGTTGTAAGTTTGGTGATTTCATGAGAGGAGGTGAGCTCAAATCCTTCTACTCCCCCATTTTGTCTGCTCCCTGCTCTGTGATCATATACTTTGAAAAGATTCTCTTGTGCCGTTTTTCTTCTTCTTTTGCTTGGCCTTTATCCTTTTTACCCTTCTTGTTCACCAAAGCCAACCTACAGTAACAATCTAATATAAATAACATCTGTAGTTAGTATAGAAATGGTAATAGCATATTTCTTTTATGTACACCTGTAGCTCTCCCTAAATATATAAATACACTTCCTTTTTTCTTTTGTTACTGTTTGTTTTCCAGTCACATAATCTTTCCTACACAAGTTACATATGCTTTCCTACATCTTAGTATTCTCACTAACGGATGTCTCATGGAAATTCCTCTAAGCCAAACAGTACAGCTTCATCCCATTCTTTGTAATGGCCACACAGTGGTTTATGGTAAAGATATGCCATAATTCATTCATTCTTTCTACTATTGATAAGAATTTAGCTTTGTATCCACTGTGCCTTTCCTTGGAAAATCCAGACAGCAGTTTTATTCATAATTGCTAAAACTTGAAGTGCCAAGATGTCCATTGGTAGGCGAATGGATAAATAAATTGTGGTAGAGTCATCCAATGGATTATTTTTCAGCACTAAAAAGAAAGGAGCTATCAACCGATGGAAAGACATGGAGGAAACATACATGTGTATTACTAAGTGAAAGAAGCTGATCTGAAAAGGCTACATACTGCATAATTCTAACTATATGACATTATGGAAAAGGTAAAGCTAGAGAGACAATAAAAACATCAATATTCCCAGAGGTTGAGGGAGGGAAGGATGACTAGGTGTAACATAGATTTTTTGGATAGGGAAACAATCCTGCATGATACTATAATGGAGGATACATGACATTTGAATATAGAACATCAAGAGTAAATTCTAATGTAAACAATGGACTTTTGGTTGTTATGATGTGTCAGTGTAGGTTTATCCTTGGTAAAAAATGTACCACTCTAGAAGGAATTTGATAGTGGGGGAGGCTGTGAAGGAGTTGGGGCAGGGAGAATTTAGAAAATCTCTTTTCCATTCTACTCAAATTTGCTGTGAATCTAAAATTCCTCTAAAAAGTAAGTTTTACATCAAAAGTCCTGCAATAAATAGCAGTCTTATGAAATGGAGGGGTTTTTTTTTTTAATAAGAGAAAAGGTTTATTTCTGTGCACATAGGTGCCAACCAAAAAAGTAACATGTTTCATTGTGATAGTTAAAGGCTTATAAACCAGACCTAACAGCAGAAATGAAGAGGGGATAATTGACTTCTATGATAAGAACAGACAGGGTTCTTTAGAAAACAATGAGATAAAAGAGATTGTATGATAATATTTGTCTGTACAAGGATGAGTGATTTTTGCATCTTCTTCAGGATCATGAAATACCCTGCAGAAGAGATTTATGGTAGGGTTACTCTATGTCTCTCTCCTCGGACTAGACTCTACCCTGAAGAGGTAATTGATAGTCATGGTCATTTCTCAGAAGTTTCTGCTTTTACTCAGGTGAGGGGAACTCTAAGAAGGCTTTCTTGTACATCTGTTGAATCTCAAGTATGAAACATTTTATTAAGAACATGCTGTATGATCTCCTCTTTCAAGTATTATAGGCAAGTTTTATTCAAAATCACTGTTACAAATACTTAAAATAGCTATAGAATATTACATTTAAATATTTTACTGTGAAGCTCAATCTATTAAATGGAGTTCACCCTAAATGGTCCAACAGGCAGTGTTTTTAACTCTTAATATAATGAAGATAAAGCAAGGGCTTCCATTTGTATACCTTGACAACTCAGCCCATCACTGGTTCTTCGAAAGCCAATTCCACAGCGGACTACACAGCGATAGGATCCAATGGTATTATCACAGGCCTGACCAGCATGGCAGGTGTATCCACCCAAAGCACACTCATCAATATCTGCAACAAAGTGATTCATTTAACAAAGGGGGGTGGGAAAAAAACCAATTTAAGAACCTGCTGTGAAATAAGAATAAGGAAGGCAATGAGTGACACTTGAAATACACAAGAGCAAGAACTTTTGGGGTAGGTCCCTTCAGATGGGTTGAAGAGCTGACAAGCTCCTAGCAGGACAGTGTGTATCTTCAAAGACCAGGCCATCCATCAGACCACTTATAAGTTAGGTGACTGAAAAAAGGTACTTCTTTCTAACATCTGAGTTCTCATTTGTAAAATGAGGATAATAATATCTGTCTCTCAGTACTCCTTTAAAAATTAAAGGAAATAATGTATACAAAGTGCCCAATCCATATGAACATTCCCATAGAAGTTCTTCCTGTGCCCTCTTACGTCCCTACTCCCTCTCTCTCTTGTATTTAGACAGAGGCCTCCTTGGGCATAGAAGGAGAAATCCTTTCTTCTTTTCATTTTTTTATTTATAAGTTAGGCTCCTATACAATTTCTAACTGTGAAGCGAACCTAGAATCTGATAGAAATGTGTGATTTCTTTTTTTAATGTTCCTAAAGTCCTACCAGGATTGTGCAGTTCACTTAAATTCTTTATAACCTTATTTTTCCTTGGTGTTATCCCTGTAAAATGCATATGGTAACAGGCCTACCTGCCTCTTGTCATTGTATTGTGGGGATTGAGTGAATCATTAGAGGCATCCCTGCCCCCAGAGTGCCCCATAAGAAGGCAGTGTGTGAGCAGTCTTCTCTCTGCCTTACTTTTTCAACTTCATGAAGGCAGAGGCAGAAAACGGTAGTAAAGAAGAGTCTTGGTCTTCCATGCTTTTCCTAGGTCAGAGATTGCCATGCCCATTGCTTAAATGTGTGGATTAGATTTAGCCGTGTGACTACCTTGACAAGTTCTTCCATCGGCAGCTATGGTGAGCCCTTTGGGGCAGGAGCAGTAATAGGTTCCCATGGCATTGTGACAGAAATGAGAGCAGGGATTCCCTGCGGCACACTCATCTTCATCTGGAAGAAGAAACAAGACCCAGTTAGTATGGAGAAGCCCTACTTTCAAGGAGTTATTAAAGTGGGTGAAAGAGAGTTGCCTATAGAGGCCAATGAATGGATCCAACGTAACAGAAAATGCTCCATGTGCCACAGAATAGAAACACAAAATGAAATTGCTTTTGGGGCCTCACATTATCTCTGACAGTGGTTGGATTAATTTTAAAACAACAATGATGAAAGCTAAGACATAATGACCATGTACTGTGATTGAAATGCTTTTTATTATACCTATGTTATCTCAACATTCCTAGGATTCCTATTTCATTTGCATGCTAAAACTGAGGAACAAAGAGAACTAACTAAATTGCTGAAGGTCACATAGGTCATTATCGGCAGAGCTGGGATTTGAACCTGGACAGTACAGTTTCTAAAGATGACCTTTTTATCACTGTATGATGTTTCATTGCCTAGCAGCAAAAAGAAAGGCACTGTGTATGCCAGTTTGAGCTCCTCTAGCCATTTATTTGGGCTTCCCTGGTGGCTCAGAGGTTAAAGTGTCTGCCTGCAATGCGGGAGACCTGGGTTCGATTCCTGGGTCAGGAAGATCCCCTGGAGAAGGAAATGGCAATCCACTCCAGTATTCTTGCCTGGAGAATCCCATTTATTTAGCTGTTTACTTCTCTGTGACTCTTTTGCACTGGCACATGGATGGCACAAGGCAGGTTTAGTCATCAGTCCTCCACCCACAATCCAGCCCTATGCTACAACGGGGCACTTCTAGGGTTAGGTGGCTTAGAGATGAATTACTGCTGTTTCACACGCGTGGCAATCAGGTGGTCAAACACGGTCCAGTGTTTGGTTTCTGTGTCCAGTCTACCCCTGCACTTGATCATGATCCCTGACATACTTGACTGTGAAACTAGCTGAAACAGCACGGCTCTGTATCTGTCTTAAATCCAAACCTAGCTCTGCCATCTGATAGCTGAGTGAACTGAGGCACTCAGCTTCTTCACGTCTCAATTTCCTCACCTGTAAAATGAGACTGAGAACTATTGTGATTAACAAATAGCTAGCAAAATGACAGTAAAAGTCCATTAATGATAGCATGAACAGATTATGAAAAACAAAAATGCATCATTTATTCTTGTACTTACCAGCACAAAAGGGTCCAACCGAGTCTAAGGCAAACCCAGAGGGACACTGATTACTGCGTTCTCCTACCATAAAGACAAAAGCAAAATTAACTGACTTGTTAGAACTTTAGCACATTATTTCTTTCCAGAACCATCCTCCCTGGGAAGATATGCCAAAAGTGGAACACATGAGACAGCAAATGCAATAGGTGAAAACAAGCAGAATGGAAAACCTTTCCTGTTTCTCAACCAAGAACTAAATGAATCATAGTAGAGACTGTTGGCAAGCAGCCAATGGAAGCAGATTTTCTGCTTAAGTAGTTTACATGAATCAAAAGAAAATTAATTATTCTTTAATAACAAAAAAGGATACGAATCAATGTGACTGCCAGGCATAACCACAGGCAAAATCCTATTCTTCCAGCCATTTACTTTCTCTGTTCCCGAAGTTGGAATGGTATTTTGAAAACCCTTAAAATAATTTATGCCAGTAAAAAACAAACTCTAATGAAGAAAACCTCTCCTTTTGTCAATCTCCATTTGCACAGTGAAGCATCTGGGGCAAACTTCCTCTGTGTATAACCAAGTGTTCTCCTTTCCGTGTAGTCAAAGCAAGAAGAAACAGGCATATCATTATGGGATAGATGTTAGATTAGCATTAGAAGAAAACATATTAACAAGAATAGGTAGGTTAGGGAATCTCTTTTCTTATAATGTAACTGTTTTGATGGATGTAAGTTATTTTACCAATATATTATAAACATTAATGAGATGCAAAACTTAAACTAATTTTCAAGTTACCAAAGTAATATAAACACACACACACACCTTAAAAGACAATCATTGACATAATAGATTTCTCTTAAGGGGATTTTTGTTTAATTCATATAATACACTGAGTTTATATTCAATCTCTTAGAAATTATCTTAGATTTTCCTTCAATTCCAAATACATGAGATGGTTTACTTTTATTGCTTTAGGTGTTCTTCATAGAGTGAGGCTGCATATTTATTTTTCATATTCATTCTACTTTGGAGAGTCTCTGATTACAAAGTTATTTAAGCCCTGCTGAGACCATGACACTGTTCAAAACTCTCATACATTTATATTTGTGGGGGGTGGAAGAAATACTACTCCAGTGAATATAGTTCCTTGACTAGAAAGCTAAAGCCTTACTTGCTATTTCTAGGTAATCAAACTGTTTAAAACCTTGAAGAGAAAGCAGAGGTTCATGATCCATTTCCTCTCCAAGTGTAAAAATGACCCTGAGGGTATCCAAGCCTTCCTGCATCTTCAAGGGAATGGGGCCAGGGTAGATGCGATAGAAACGTTTGCTAAATGATAGCTGATTGTCACACAGTACTGTGAGTTTCATGTGCTATATTACATTTAAATCTCAGAACTCCCCACCTCCCATCATAACCAATTTTTAGGTGAAGAATTTGAGACTGAGGTCATGCAAGTAACCTAAAGTCAAAGGTAATAAAATTATAATCTGGAACAAGGATTTAGATGCAAGTCCGTGTGACTTTCAACCACTGAACTCAAGAAAACAATTCAGATGACCCAATCGCCTTTCTTTTTATGGCAGAGTAATATTCCATTATGTATATGTACTACATCTTCTTTATCCATTCATCTGTGAATGGACATTTAGGTTGCTTCCAAAGTCCTGGCTATTGTAAATAGTGCTATGATGAATACTGGGTGCAGATGTATTTTTGAATTATGGTTTTCTCAGGGCAAATGCTCAGTAGTGGAATGCTGGGTCATATGGTAGTTCTATTTTTAGTTTTTTAAGGACCTTCATACTGTGCTCCATAGTGACTGTATCAATCTACATTCCCACAAAAAGTGTAAGAGAGTTCTCTTTTTCTCCACATCCTCTCCAGCAATTTTTATTTATAGATTTTCTGATGATGGCCATTCTGACCTGTGTGAGATGATGATACTTCATTGTAGTTTTGATCTGTATCTCTCTAATAATTAGTAATTTTGATCATCTTTTCACGTGTCTCTTGGTCATCTGTATGTCTTCTTTAGAGAAATGTCTGTCACATAGAGTGAAGTAAGAAAAAAATACTGATATTAATACATGTATATGGAATCTAGAAAAATGGTGCAGATGAGCCTATTTGCAGGGCAGGATTAGAGGCACAGATGTAGGGGATGGATGTGTGGACACGGCAGGGGGAGAGGTCGGTGGGATGAACTGGGAGAGTGGCGCTGCCATGTGTGAACAGACGGGGAGCTGACTGTATGGTGCCAGGAGTTCAGCTCAGTGCTCCGTGATGACCGAGGTGTGGGGCGGGCGGGAGGGAGGGGTATACGTATACAGGCAGCTGATTCACTTCACTCTGCGGCAGAAACTAACACGATGTGGTAAAGCAGCTATACCCCAACATAAAGTTTTAAAAGGAATACAATTCAGGTGGTTATAATTCATGCTTCATTTTTATTCACTCATTTACCTATGCCGTAATGTAGCCAGTATGTTGCGTACAGCATTGTGTTGGGGCCACAGTTGTGGAAAAATGTGTCACATAAATATAAGTTATTATCTGATAGAAGCTTTAGAATTTGGTTCTAAACAGGGAGATAGCTTCCATGAGGCGGCATCTGGGAAGTTTGCTGGGAGAGACTTTGGTTGTCCTGGTGATGACAAGATTTAATAGGAAGCCTATTTCGTGAGTGGGGTGGACCCCAGGGCAGGTTTTAAATATTGCAATGTGTGGGATAAGGATGCAAGATGAAGATGTGTCCCTTTCCCCAAAAGATTTTTGTGGAATCCAGAAAGCTGTTTGTAATTATCTATGGCTAGAACTCATCTTCCAATTATTAAACATTTTTTGTGTGATTAAAATATACAATGAACTTTCCAGGAATGCAACTGTCATGTAAATGGATGGTTCATTGTACATTGTTTTAGTCAGAATGTTACCAAGAATCACTCAGTGTTTCTTTTTTTTTGTTTTTAAACATAATACTTGGGCTCTAAATATTGGTTCAGCCATATAAACACTTCTATCTATAATGTCCAAAGATTTTTATATCAAAGTACATAAAATACACATTTTACTTTTACTCTTTCTCTTGTAGTTAAAGAACGTGACTTTGAATTATATCATGATTTTCTTTTTTGACACAGTAGGAAGGCAATACAAAATATTTGTGCTATGGTAATATATAATTGTAAAAACATTGACAAGTATAAAATTCTCTGTACCCTTTTCACTTGAGACAAGCTACTGCCAAGATTTTGATGCTCTTCCTTGCAGTCACTTCTATCAGTATGCTATCATATTAGTATACTATCAGAATATGCTTCAAAAAATTAAGTTAGGATCTTTTTAGACTAATAACTGCCAAACTTTACTGATACTATAATCTATTGGAGGGTTTATTAAAAATATAGATCCTTTGGTTCTACCCCAGTCAGAATGGCAAAGGAAGAAGCCTGGGAAACCTGTGTTTTTAAGCAGTATGAAGGTTTCCTTACAGTCACTATGATGTGGGCAACCTAGGTTTGGATCATATAGTAAAGGCTAGATACAGCAGAATCATTCAGGGGCTGTTTTAAATATACAGACTCCAAGGTCCTACCTTAGACTAGGTAAACCAAAATCTTTATGTCTAGAAATCTGAACTATCATCAGGCTCTGTACAAGTCTAACTACATTGTAACCATAGTTCTAGCTTAGACCCAACAAAGAGAGAGAACATGCTGGTTAAGCAACTCAGAATGCAGGCTTGCCCCCTGGTGGTCACTTAAAAAGAAACTGCAGGTGCACAATTCTTACAACAATCAGGAACAATAACAACCAATGGGCAACTACATCAGCTGTAATGTAATTCATAAAATCATAGTATCCAGGAATAGTAAGAGGTTTTAATGTCTCACAGTGTTTCCTTCTACCGTGGGACTCAAATCCCTCAGTAGAGAGAAACCATAAAGACCATCAAGCAGTTTCAAGTTTAGAGGACTTAACACGATTGGGTAGAAAGTACATATGACTTTTCAAAAATCATTTTAATTCCTCTAGTCCCAGATAATATAAATTCATTTTAACCAAAATCTTGTGCTAAAGTTTTTTTAAAAAATTATATGGAGGACTGGAAAAAGTAGAAGTGGAGATTAAATTAGAAAAGAAAATATAACTCTTTGTTCCAGTGGCTCTTTTCTCTTGTCCAAGTTAAAAAGTAACATGCATGACAATAGTAAAATAAGGTGGTGGTGACTGACGTGGGTGGAGAAGGTGTGGGGCTATGAGGCTTCATGAATCTGAGATTAGTTAAAAAAATGTAAATATATTCTTACACTACTATGATCTCAAATTTGATGAAGTCGTTCTGATGCTGAAGATGAAAACAGTTACATGCACAACTGATGAGACCAAGGGTAAACGGTGAAAATGAATTTGTGGTGTATGTGCTGAGCATGATAAGATGATGCTGGCTAAATCTATTTGGATTTATTTTAGGAAAGCCTGCACAAAGCAAAACACACAGTCACCAGACCACTCTGAATCATTTTAGGTACACTCATGGGAGCCTAAGGTCAGTATCAAAGTCATCCAAACAGTGTCTGTAACATAATCACATGCAAGGAAGTATCTCCACGCATCAAAACCCCACGGGATATGGAATGCTAATTGTCATGGTGCCTCTTACAACTGAGAAATGGTACTCATGAACCTATATGCAGGGCAGGAATAGAGAGGCAGATATAGAAGATAGACTTGTGAACACAACGGGGGAAGGTGAGGGGGGGACAAATTGAGAGAGTAGCACTGAACCACACGCATGACTATACGTAGAGGAGAGAGCTAATGGGAAGTGGCTGTGTAAACAGGGAGCTCAGCCCAGTGCTTGTGAGGGGCCACATGAATACTGATGGCTGATTGACACTGTTCACAGCAGAAAGCAACACAACAAGGTAAGGCAATTATACCCCAAAATAAATTTAAAAATAAATATTTAAATAAAACAAAAATGAAGAAGGATATCTCAGAATATAGATACATCAAAACCCACCAGCATAGGGGTACTACTAAGACCAAGAGGAAGTAGTTCGAAAGCTATAATTTCCAAGAAAAATAAATGACAGCTGGAATTCTGGTGATTACTCCTCAGTTTTTAAAAGTTGCTTTTAAAATACAGAAACTTTTTTTTTTTTTTTGACTAGGCTTAGATACACCTTTACATGTTTCAGGAATTTAAAAAAAATCTTGTAAGACTCAAAACAAGAACAAATGGGCTTTATTACCCAAAGAAAAATCGTTGACACAGGATATCTTTTAAAACTGCTCTGTGTATATAGGTTTGAACAGTAACAACTCCAATATGCTATTAATATATGAAGACGCATATTAGCGAACCAAATGTACTAGAATGCTAATTGGATTGGACTTACCATAGGACTTTACTTATAAAACATAGACAACACACATGAAAAACATGTTACGTTCAGTCTGTACCTTGACATCCTTATTTTGAATGGCATCAGTGCAATTCTTTTACCCATTTAGAAAGGACTACATAGCATGGAGAGCTGGATTTCCCCTTAACCAAATTACCTTTGGAAATTGAAGCATGGATTTTAAAACCCACTGTCTCTTCTAACTGGTTGTAGTCAGATTCCACAGAGGATGCATGAAGTGTTTCTACCAAGAAAGGCATTCTTCCCTGTGCCTCATCATAGAAGACAGTGTGGTTCCATGTGTAAGGGACGCTGATGCCATCAATGGTGAACAGCCGGGTCGAGTAGGCATACAGCTGCCCAGGACCTGTTTGAATGTAGTCCTCAGTGTAATCCTAAGAAGGACAATATGGATTTGAGGATCAGCATGGCCCATTTTTTTTTTTTTCTTCTTCTTGAGGGTACTACGATATGTAGAATGAGCTAAAAATAAAAATGGTGTAGGGTCTAAAATATACAGTTCTAAATAAAAATCATAATTGTATAGCAGTGCTCAACTTAAAGTTTGAACCTACCTACCATTGTAACTACCTTAGTTTCATAATTTTAGTGTCATAAATGAGAGTTTAAGGGACTCAGAATTGTCGGTCAAAAGTAAAGTAAAAATGTGAAAGGGCGATTGCTATCATCCTTTAATTTCTGGAGTACTTTTGTGGATGGTCTATAAAATCTTTTATGTAAGACTTACTATTCTCTTTGTCTATAGAAAGTTAAATGGCTTAAATCAACATAGCTCTGATCTTAGTCCTGATAAGCATGGTCATAAAACTACTAAAAGCTTATAAAGATTCCTCTTCAAAGATTTTTAGACAAAGACCACATAGCCATTTCTACCCTTAGTGGTTTAGAGATTTAATCTCCAAAGTGAACAAGGGAAACTATACAAGTTTTCTGTGCTTCTTTAATGATCTTTGACTCTTACTCTTAGCATTACTCCAGTAAACAGGGAAGGCAAGTTACCCTAATGTTTTACCTTCACGGTGACTTCCGCAGGTGACTGTAGCTGCAGGACATGGCCACTCACAATGATGTCTACCAGCAGAGCACCATCAGGATCCAAGCCCCGGGCAACGTGAGTCATCCGCAAGATTTCTCCTAGGAATTACAATTGATTCATGTCAACAGCATATATACTGTGTGTGGGACACTTCCCAGTGGTAAAAAAAATCCACCTGTCAATGCAGGTTCGATCCCTGGGTCAGGAAGATTCCCTGGAGAAGGAAATGACAACCCACTCTAGTATTCTTGCCTGGAAAACTTCATGGACAGAGGAACCTGGCGGGCTACAGTCCATGGGGGTCACAAAGAGTCAGATACGAATAAGTATGCACACATGCATATATATGTGTGTGTGTATTTATAAAACATGGTTTGTGTAAGCACATTGCAGATTTTTTATACCAGTTCAGCTATGTTATTGTACTTCACGCTTGATTAAATACTAATCATAAGAGAATTAAAATAGCACTTAGTCCACAAATTAAAGACTTAGATTTACTGAATTAAAGTGATTTTAAAATTCCTTTTTTCACTTTTTTTTTTTTTACAAAAATTTTCACCCGATTACACCTATAATTAGGTGAAGGAATCCACACTTTGAATTGACAAGCAATAGCAAGGCAGTTCTACAGAAATGGACTGATCGCCTGTGAGAAGGAGACAGACAGCGTGAACAGGAAGACTGGCAACAGCTACAAGTCTGGATCCAGCGCTTTGTTCTTGCTGATGCTTTTAGAAACAGCAAAGGGACATCTTAGGAAGTGGACTGCCATACAAAGACCCACGTGTCCCGTGGGCTGATTAAAGCTATGGTTTTCCTCAGCCCTGCTACCTTAAAGATCACTGCTACAAAGGCAGACCACCTTCGAAGATACTTCATATGAAGGTCTTTAAAAAGTTGTCTGCCCTTGGAAAAGACAATGAGTTGCTAATCCATATGCATTAAAGCTAAGGATAAAGTGAAAAGTCTTTAGATTTGCTTGCTTATGTTTCCAATTTTTTGATTAAAGAATCCCTATCAGATATAACTGAATCTCCAGTTCAAAGACAAAAACCTTTAATTAATAGCTATAACTCAGCTTCCTGCTCTGCTTGGCCTTCAAAACCCTCTCTAAGGAATTAAAGAGAACAGATACAGGAAAGATGAAGGAAAAAAGAACTTTTAGGCTATAAAAATCACTATACTATCTGAAAACATATGGCCTCTTATAGAGCCATGTCAGTAAAAGTTTATAGGAAAATATAAAGTTGCTTTTATGTCATTTATGATAAGATGGCAACAAAACCTTGAAATTATCCTCTGTGGGAACATATATTTTTCTAAACTGCCAATTTTTATAGTGATCATATTTTTAAATAGCAATAGGATATTAAGTTCAGTTGATACGAACCAGTTGCAAATTCCACTTGGGTTTCTCTCTTGAAAACTGCATTGGTGAGGGTGAAGCCATTGACTGCTTCTCCTATTTCTTTTGCTGTTGTCCAATAAATGGGATTTAGAATAGAAACTATCTTTCTCATTGCTGGACCTAGAGAAAAAAGGGGTAAATAAGATGTCAAAGCAAAACATTTACAGACCATTGTTGTTACTCACAGCAAGTTATTCAAAGGGATGAATCCTAAGTTTACTTGAATAACAACAAAAATATCAGCATCTAAAAATATCAGTTTTTAAAAAGAGTTTACCATTGGGATAAAACTAAGGACCATTACACTGCTCATTTAGTAGTAGCATCCCTAGAAATTTTTAGTGGAAATAACAGATGAAGAAGAATAATGTATGTTTTTAAAAAGAGGCTTATTGACAACTTTTATCAGCAAAGAGACTTACCGAGACTGCGAGGTACATTGGTAATTTTGGCATGTACTATTCTAGTATCAGAGTTTGGGCTATCTGTGACCGTGGCATTAAGGAAAGCAATTCCAAATTCAACATCATTAATGCTTCCAATAACACTTCCTCTGGCTCGCTGGGGCCCACCTATTGTGGGAAGAAAAAACATTCTTGGAAAGGAAACAATTTCATCAACATTACATTGGAGAAAAGAGAGCCAGTATTCAAAGATGCTCCAAATCTTCTCCCAAACATTTAAAATATCATATGACATCTGAATTTCAGAGTGAAATAAATAAGCTTTCAAAACATTCTACTCCCATGTAACACTCATCATCCCGCATAAATCTAGGATCCTTCCAATCTATGTACATCATAGTATTATTTCACAATCCAAAGAATACATTCAGCACCCAGTCCCAAAGCCAAAATAAAGTATGTGTTTGGTGACGGTGATGAAATGTTGATAATAATGAGGGTTTATTGAGCATGTCATGTACTACAAGAAGCACATAACATGTGTTAACTCATTCTAGCAACAATTCTATAAGGTAAGTTTAAATAGCCACAGTTAAAATAAATAGAATTTGCAGACTAGGAAAATAAAGTTCAGAGCATTCAAGTGGTTGTCCCATGATTACTTAATTAGGAAGCAACAGAATGAGGCTATAAACAGAGATCTGCTTGTCATCAAAACCCATATTCTTTATTTTTTAATTTATTTATCAGGGTACAGTTGCTTTACAATGTGTTGGTTTCTGCTGTTCAACAAGGGGAATCAGTCACATGTATACATCTAGCTCCTCCCTCTTAGCCTCCCTCCCACCCCATCCCACCCTTCTACGTCATCACAGAGCGCCGAGGTGAGCTCCCTGTGTGTCAGAAAGAGAAAAACAAGTTATCATCCATTAATGCGTAAATGGGGGCTCTAGAAAAATGGTTCAGAAAACCCATATTCTTTTATCCATTACCTCCTTCATGAGAACACAGAAGGAAGGAATGAAACAGCTCCAAAGCCTTGTGACAGGTCACTACCAACATAAATGTGAAGCGTTTAAGGGTTATTGTTCAGTCTTGGGTTTCAGGTCAATGGCTTACCAAGCTCTTCATATTATATATATATACTGGAATATGTTTACCTTGAGAAAAATTTGAGAAGAATGTTGTACTTTTAACATTGCTGCAAAGTTTATACCAAGACATTTATGCTGAGCAAGAATCATACAATCTTTTAAAAGTAGCTTTACAGTAATTTTATGCCTTCTTTCCATTGTTCAACAAAAATATTGGTTACTAACACAGAATCAGTGGCTAAGGAGTCCATGCTTTGACAAGAGAGGGAAATACACTGAGAAGAAACTAACAGTTGTTTTTTTGCCTATTTCCAGTTTTTTTTAAATTTATTCATTTTTAACTGAAGGATAATTGCTTTACAGAATTTTGTTGTTTTCTGTCAAACATCAAATTAATTTTATCAAAGTATAGTTGATTTACAATATTATATGTTTCTGCATCCATTCAGAAATATTTAGCAAAGTGAATATTGCCAGGTTTTAAATAGCTTTCTTTTTTAAATTGAAATATAAGGAAAGGATTTTATGAATGACAGCTGAATGGATAAGATTAAAAAAAAAATCAGAATAATCCCATAGAAATGCAAATTATATTCTTGGTATCTGGGTTCAGAGCAGCTAATAACTAAAAATATTCATTATTTGATTCCTTTTACTGAGAAGGAAATGGCAACCCACTCCAGTATTCTTGCCTGGAGAATCCCATGGACAAAGGAGCCTGGCGGGCTACAGTCCATGGGGTCAGAAAGAGTCAGACACAACTGAGCGACTAAATACACACACACTTGAGTATAGTTTAAAGCAATCATAAGGTGTTTCAGATGTTGTTGTCATGTATTATACACTGAGGCTTCTCTGATGGCTCACGGATAAAGACTCTGCCTGCCAATGCAGGAGATGTGGGTTTGATCCCAGGTGGGGAAGATCCCCTGAGGAAGGGCATGGCAACCCACTCCAGTATTCTTGCCTGGAGAACCCCACAGACAGAGGCGCCTGGCAGGCTACAGTCCTTAGGGTTGCGAAAGAGCAGGGCATGACTTAGCAACTAAACAACAAATTATATACTGGGGAGAAATACAGTTGTATTCAATCTGAGAAAAGTCAATAAGTGTTTCATCATTTTATTTTGCATTATTTTACTAGCGAGAGAAACAGTTTTTTTCACATTGATTCACCCTTCATGTTCTTGATTATATTCATCTGTTACTCAAGTATTGAAAATACAATGGTAAGAAAAATAAAAAAGACATGAAGCTTGCTTTCATAGCACTTATATCTAAACAGGGGAGATAATTAAATTAGAATTCTCTACAAATAGATGTGAAATGCACTAATGTGTAAGATATCTACTACTCAGGGAAGTCTGAGAAAGAGGTAAAAATAGACTAGAGATGGAAAAATTAGTTGCTTAGGTCTTAGCTAAGTCGAGGACTGAGCATGCACACAAGTCAAGGAGGGCAGAGAAAGGCTTTCTGGGTAGAAGATACAGCATATGTCACCCTTTTAGGAGATGGCGGCTTGTCACATCTGAGCAGCTAAGAGTAGAGAGTCTGGAGAGTGATGGGAACCATGCAGCAAGATGACGTGGAAAAGCACATAGTAGGACCTGGCTGGCTACTTTTGTTCTTGAGTCCTAAGCAGGGCCAGAGGAGGATAGTAGGGTCACTAATTTCCTTAGTTCTCAGGTCATCACTAACGAGTGGCCTCCCATTTTGACCTTGATTCTCTAGTCTCACAGAGGAACTTGAACCCCAGTGTTCAATAGATGTCTCCTAGTTCTGTCTACCCAGTTGGGATCCTTCAAACTCTCTATCAGATCCTGTAATCCAAATTATTTGCCTATTTGGACTTCCTTCTGTCACTGGGTCCCTGATACCATGAGAGACTGAGCTACAAAATATCTCACCTGAAATGAGACCCATCACTGTGCCTACATGTTAAGAGTCTCAACATCATTGGTGATCAGCGCCATGTGGAGGAGACATATTAAGCAACTGAGTGAGGGATGCTTGCTCTTTCAGCGTGCTTATATCCTATACATCTGTTCATATAACTCCTTTCTGTCACTCTTTCAAATAGGCCTTGCTGATTTTCAGGGATAATTAATTTCCAAAGCAGCCTTAAAGCTTCGGAATGTCCAATGGTGCCAATATTTCAACTGTGTAAAAATGTTCTTTTTGGTCTTCTGAAAGCCCTTAGGCAGTCCAGTTCTTTGAGATGAATACTCTTAATATTTTCCATTTCTTGGGACTCCAATAAACTCAGATCCATGAGTTCTAGAAGTCCAGCTTTGTTCCTTCTGAATTTTTGTATCACAATATCTTGGCATATTGCATGACTTGAATGATAGTAGTTGATCTCCCCCTAATCTTTTCCTTTTCCTGTTTAATTAAAAACAGGATTTTCCCTATTTTACTGTCTGTACTCATGTTTTTTATATTTCCATCTGTGAAAGAACAGCCTCCAAGTGTGTATTTCTATTAACTATTCAGTTTCTGCCCCACCCTCATTTTTCTGCCTGGAATCTCAGCCTGGTTTTCCCACTCTTCCTTGCCCTTCTTACTCCTCAAGCTCAGGACTACTATTTACAGCTGGGGGAAGACTATATCCTTTTATAAAAGGAGCCTATAAGGGGGCAAGTAGAGACTAATATACAGCATGAGCTTTGGTGCAGAGCTGCATCAATGAGGGGGAAAAAGTGCCCTTTTCCTAATTCTTCCATCCAGTTGTTGTCATTGTTTAGTCTCTACGTTGTGTCCAACTCTTTTCAACCCCATGGACTGTACCCCATGAGGCTCCTCTCTCCATGGGATTTCCCAGGCAAGAATACTGGAGTGGGTTGCCATTTCCTTCTCCCGGGGATCTTCCCAACCCAGGGATCAAACCTATGTTCCTGCTTGACAGGTGAATTCTTTACCTCTGAGCCACCTGGGAAGCCCCTCTTTCATCCAGAGTTGGCACTATTTTATAATTTGAGGGTTCAGAGTGACACCTTTTCTTTTTTTTTAATTCACAGAAAGTCTGTAAATGTGGTCCTGCCAAAGTCTAATGTAATTGCTTACCTGGACATACTTGTATATTACATCTGGATACCTGAGTAGCATCTCCTGGGCAGGGGCGACCACTTTTAGATGGTACTGGATTGTTGCAGAGCCGTTTTCGTATCTTTTCACCTCCTCCACAAGAGGTGGAACACCAGCTCCAGCTATGCCAGTTTCCCCAACTTCCATCCACTGTGAACAAGAACAAGATGGTCAATATTAACAAATGGGTAATAAAATCTACCCTCACGGTGACTCTGCCTATACAACTTTCATTTCAAGACCTGATGTGATGGGGCTGCCACAAGGAGCACTGAATGAAAGGCTTTACTACTTCTGCCACCAGGGGTTGGGAAGCTCACCAGGACACATGTCCGTGTTGCATCTCTGGATCTGGGAGTCTGGGCCTCCACAAGCTCTTCCTCCACTGGAGGGACGGGGGTTATCACATGTGCGGTACCGCCGCATCTGCCCCCCGCCACATGTCCGGCTGCACACTCCCCAGCCACTCCAAGGACTCCAGTTCCCATGAGCTGCGACACAGAACCATTGGAAAAGTGGTCATCAATGACGCTCATCCAAAGCGTACAGAAAGACTATCCAGGAAGTGAAAAGAAACACACAGAGCGATAAACAGGCATCTTCCAAAGACAGGTGGTTTGACTGGAAACTGGGTATACATTCCAGTGACTGTGCAATTCCATTTAACCTGCATAAACAAGGCTGAGTGCCAAAGCATTGATGCTTTTGAATTGTGGTGCTGGAGAAAACTTAGGAGAGACCCTTGAACCGCAAGATCAAACCAGTCAATCCTAAAGGAAATCAAGCCTGAATGTTCAAGGACTGCTCCTGAAGCTCTAATACTTTGGTCACCTAATGCTAAGAGCTGACTCCCTGGAAAAGACCCTGATGCTGCGAAAGAGTGAAGATGAAAGGGGAGGGAGAGAGTAAGATGTTTAGATAGAATCACTGACTCAGTGGACATGAATCTGAGCAAACTCCAGGAGACAGCAGAGGACAGAGGAGCCTGGCGTGCTGTAGTCCAAGAGGTCGCAGAGTCAGACATAACTCAGCAACTGAACCACAACAAAGTTTTCCAGGAGCTGGAGGATAGGAATAAGAAAAGGTCTCTGAGGAGTCAAGCTATAACATTCAGGATACAGTGAACTGAAATGCTGCTAGGGTCCACACTTCTAGCTTGGGTGACTACATTAAGGCAGAGAGGCACCTGCTTGCTTCCGTTACGGAATCAACATCATCACCAGTTAGTGTGGAAGGATGCCCTAGTCCTTGCACTCTGAAGCTGGTCCTATAAAGGACATGGAATAGAATGCAGCCTCTGCCCATCTAAATCAGTGGGGTCTATGGTATTATATAGACCCAACAGCAATCACGCAACATTTTGATATCCTAGACCAATGGTAGACAAATTAAGTAACAGACTGTTGAATTTTAAGGACTTAAGTCCATAATGAAACTTTAAGAAAGTATAATGTTGACTCACTATTTCCAACACTCACTTGGACAAGAGTCACTATTACAAAAATCGCTCTGGACATCACTCCCTTCGCATTTGTTGCCTCCATACTGAGGGGCAGGATCAGAGCAGTCCCTTGTTCGCTGCCTGGCGCCGCCTCCACAGGATACAGAGCAGGCACTCCAACTGGTCCAAGTGGCCCACTTGCCATCAACTGGGTTAAAGAAAAACATATGTGCTCTGTTACTACTTAGAAATGATCAAGTTAAACCCTGCACATTGATAGGTTGAATGATAATCTTATTGATACTGATTCTTTTAAGTTTTTATTTTGTATTGTATTGTATTTTGTATTGTATTGGCGTATAGCCGATCAACAATGTTGTAAGAGTTTCAGGTGGACAGCAAAGGGACTCAGCCATACATATACATGTATCCAGACTCCCCACCCATCCAGGCTGCCACATAACATTGAGCAGAGTGCTATTGAGTAGGACCATGTTGGTTATCCACTTTAAATATAGCAGTGTGTACATTTGACATTGATTCTTAATGACATACTCCCTAGATAAGATGTAGAGGTTAAATTATTGAGGGTACAAACATTGTATTTATCTTACTTGGACAGTGTCTTTCATTGCAAACTTGCATCTGTGTTTCTGCTCCATCACAGTAGGATCCAGAAAATGACGGTGGTGGGTTATTGCACAGTCTTGTTCTTGTTTGGGTACCTTTTCCACAACTTACGCTGCATGTACCCCAAGGCTGCCAGGTACTCCATGCTCCATGAACTACAAACATCCCAAGACACAGTTTTAAGTCACAGAACCACATTTGTTATTAAAAAAAATTGTTATATAAATAAATAACTCAATGAGTTAAGTTAGCCCAGAATCTAAAATAACTGAAATTGAACCAAAGGAAACATAACAAATGATGTTCTTCCCTTCTCCCTCTGGTGAGATTTTCATGAGAATTAGTATCTATAGGAAAATTGAGAAGGCTATCTGATGCCAAAATAAATGCTTAAAATTATCCAAAGGGGCTCTTTTGTTAAAATTAAATGTAATCAAACTACTACCCGTAAATAAAGTCTGAGCTTATAAGCCCTAACTAAGTATTTTCTGGGGAATGTGGAAGGAACCAGAAGCTAAGCTGTGTAACTAATCTCGATGCAGTTATGGCGAACACAATGGTCTCCATAATGATAACTTGGACCCCACACTGCAAGGCCACATCTTCAAACCTGATTCAGCTTCACATTTAAAAATGTACTTGGACCTTTCAGCAGCATGATGATTTGCACAGTTATAACTCTTTGAAAATTTTTCCCCATTACATAATGTTCTTGAATTAAAAGTTCTAAATAACACACTCACCTGCTTCCTAAACAACAGAAAAAACTGACCAGTAGTTTCCAAGAAATAAGATTAAGCCCTTCCTTTTAGTAACTAACATATTACACCATCTGACCACAAGCCTGGAACAACCTTATGTTTCCTTCCAGGTGTAGGGCTAAGAATAAACATGGTTTCTCTTATGTGTAAGTCAGTACAGGTCATGTTTTTGTCAAAAGGTATTTTCTAGATGTGGGGCTCAAAAAGTTTTTTGCCGTGGTCACCAGGTTTAACCAAGATAGGAACCATAGGGCTTTAAGGTCCTGTCTAAATATTCTCTTAACACAATCTGTAAGTTGAAAAACAAGGAATGGAATTACCATTTGGCTTCTTTGCTTAGAAAATATTTTAAAACACATCTTGAATTTCCTTCTAATTAACTATTGTCTAATTGAACTGACTACATATTCTTGTACTTCGTAGACACAAGAAACACAGTCACAAATTTATTTCAGCTGACAAGAATCTTCACTAAAAATTATTTGACGAAACATAAAAGGGAAAGAAAGCCTTTCATTAAATGGCAAGTACTACTCAAGACTACTACTTTATTAATTAAGATCACTGATGTTCATAGGTATTACATAAGGACTATGGCATTTCAAAATTCTGCTATTCCAACTGTTTTAATATGTTCTATTTTCAAGGATGTTGGTTAATGAAAGCATTTCGCTCTTATAAAGAGCCTTATGATACATGCATTTTTTGGAGGATTACAACTGGGTGACATTTATTAATTTCTTATCTGTGTAGATTCTATCTATTATGGAGCTTCCGTGGTGACTCAGATGGTAAAGAATCTGCCTGCAGTGCAAGAGACCTGGGTTTGATCCCTATGTAGGGAAGATCCCCTGGAGAAGGGAATGGCTACCCACTCCAGTGTTCGTGCCTGAAGAATTCCATGGGTAGCGGAGCCTGGTGGGCTATAGTTTCTATGACATATGGATAGAGGTTTTCAGCTGAAGATCCTTTTAATTTTTTAAGTCAATACAGAAAACCCTAACCAAAATTGAATTTCATGGCATGAAACGTAGAAGAATTGAAATGTTTCTTTTATGTGAATGGAATGATAGCAAGAATGACAATATAAACCAGAGAAGGTGTAAAATTTCATGGTATCTAAAGAATACAAAAGAAAACAGCTATGGAGAAATTAGAAGATTATGAAAAGTAAAACAGATGAGTTTGCTATTACACTGCATTGCAGTTCTGATTCTGGAAAGGCAGGAGAGCAGAGACTCTAGAGCAGATACCCTGTGCCTGAATAACCACTCTGCCCTTACTACCTGTGAGATCCTAGACAAGTTACTTAGCTTCTGGGCCTCTAGTTTCCTCATCTGCCATGTGTGGATAAGAAAAGAACCTCCCTTACTAGGATGGGTGTGAAAAATAATGAGTTGATAGATGAAAAGTGTTCAAATAGTATAAGACACACAATGTCACCTAAGTGTGAGCTCTGAGCTAGTACTGCTAGTCTTCACTCAAAGTTCTCAATGCTTTCAGAATAACACTTCAAAAAAAGCTCAGTCTTTAAGCAATCCAACAATATATCTTTCATGACTGACTCAAATGGCAGCAGAATGGCCTACAACAGAAGATATCAATCTTTTTTAGAGAGAGGGCTGTCAGTTTAGAAATATCTCTAATTGGGGGAGGACAAGATAGGTCTAAAATAGCAATTTGTACCAGAAAGCAGAAGTGTTCACAGAATCATGGGCACATGTCAAGAGGAAACTGAAGATAGTCTCAAGCGATCTCCACTAACCAAGACAATTTGTGCATCACAATAAATGATGACGGTAGTGCATTATAAATCACTGAAGGAAATGGTATTTGAGTTCTTACTGATATAACTCAAAAAAAAAGGTAGAAAGAGAAAGAAAAGTTCTTTCCTACAATGGAAAGCCAATAATAGATGTCTTGTAAGATCATAGCAATAACTGATTTAAAGCAAAAATAAATCATAAATAGATGCTAAAACTGGTAGGTAAAAGACTGATAAGAAACAAGATGTTTATGAAGTCTTAAAGTTTCCCTACAAAATGCTTATTAATTACAAAGGTAAATATAGTAACTACACACTGGAAAACACCACGTTAAAAAAGTGAACAAAGTTAACATTACCAGTTAGACACATCATGTGATATGATGTACTGAGGACACAAAATCATTTCTATGATATGTCTGCCAAAATGCAAAATCTGAATCTAATCGTGAAAAAATATCAGACACACCTAAACGGAAAATTCTTACAAAATGATTAGCCCATATACTTAAAAAAAACAGCAAGGCCATAAAACATAAAAAGTAGCTAAGAAATTGTTCCAGTTGAAAGGGACTAAAGAGACATGACACATAAATGCGAATGTGATCTTGGAAGAGATCTTGGACTGGAAAAAAGAGTTTATGAAGCATATATGACTGGGACGATTAATAGAATTTGAATGTGAACTGTGGATTAGATAAGATTTATAATAGTATTAAAGTTAAATTTCTTGATTTAGATAATTGTGTTTATAAAAGAGACTATTCTTGTTTTAGGAAATATGCACAATTGAGGAATCTGGGTAAAAGGTGTACAGAAGTTCTTTGTATTATTCTTGCAACTTTTCTGTAAGCTTGACACTATTAAACATAATTTTTTACTAAAAGAAAATCTCATCAAACCATGTGAGGCAAAAACTAACAGAAGTGCAGAGACAAATGGGTGAATCTACCATTACAGATGGAGACTCAAATACTCCTCTATCAGAAATGACAGATCCAGCACGCAGAAAAACAATAAGGAAATGATTGAACTCAAGAACAGCAATCAATTAGATAGAGTTGACATCTATAGACTAGTTCATCTGAGAACAGCAGAATTCACATTGTTCTCAGGCTCACATGGAACATTCATCAAGGTGGACCACATTCTGAGCCATAAAATATACGTCAACAAATTAAAAAGAATAGAAATTATATAATGTCTGCTCTCAGACCACAGTGAAATCAAGCTAGAAATCAATAATAGGTAGATGCAAAATCCCCAAATACGTGGAGATTAAACAACACACTACTAAATAATACAATTTCAAAGAAGAAATCTCAACAGATATTAAAAATATTTTGAATTAAATACAAATGAAAACACAACTTATCAAAATTTGTAGGATGCAGCAAAAGTAGTGCTTAGAGGGAAATTCATAGTATTGAATGCATAAGATCTAAAATAAATTATCTACATTTCCACCTGAGGAAACTAAAAAAGAAGAGAAAATGAAATCTAAGTAAGTAAGAAAAAGTACTTACTTAGTAAGTAAGAAGTAAGAAGAAGTAAGAAGAAAAGAAATAGAATTAGAGCAGAGATAAGTTAAACTGAACATAGGAAATCAACAGATAATAATCAATGAAACCCAAAGCTGATTCTTTGAAAAGATCAATAAAATCAGTAAGATTCTAGCCAGGCTAATCAAGAGAAAAAGAGAGAATACAAATTATTAATATCAAAATAAAAATATCAAATTAATATCAAATCAAAAATTAATATCAAAATAAAAATATCAAAAATAAAAGAGAAGGCATCTCTACAGATCCTATGGGTATTAAAAACATTAAAAGGAATATTAATAGAGTTTGAACAACTCTGTGTCTGCCAGTTTGACAACCTAGATGAAATAGATCAACTCCTTGAAAGATACGATTTGCCAAAACTCACACAAGAAAAAAGTTTGAAAAGTTCTATATCTATTAAAGAAATGTAATCACTAATTAATAAACTTCCATAACAGAAAACACAGTACCAGATGGGTTTACTGTTGAATTTTACCAAACATTTGTGGGAAAAAATGTACCCCATAGACCAATTCTCTACCTTTTCTTTCAGAGGACAGAGCAGAGAGACTACTTCCTAACTCTTTCTATGAGGCCAGCATTACCCTAATACTAAAACCAGACAAAGACATTATAAGAAAATGAAAGTCTAGGCCAATGTCTCTCATGAATATAGATGTAAAAAGTCTCAACAAATATTATCAAGTTGACTCCAACAATGTATTAAAAGAAAACCTCTTCTGTCCCTAAGATGCTGACATACCTCCTGGATGAAAAAGACCATCTTAGGCTATCTGCCCATTTTGCAGTGGTATACACTGATAAATGTTTAACAGCCAGCTTTCTGGGAGTAGGGAGGAAACTGATTTATAGCATCTATAGTTTTTATGGTACAAAACACTCCCACCATGGTCAATATCTACCTAGTAATGTGATATCATGAAACTCCCAGTGGGAAGAGACACACGCTTTCAGAGGCTGGATCCAGAACACCACTGACAATATGCCATAGTAACAGCTAAATTCAATTGGTTTAGGGGCTGAGAGATAACCAAAGAAAGTCTAAAAAACAGTAAGCCAACAGAATAGTGAGCAAAACAGCAGTAAGCCAATAGTTACTCAATAAAAACAAACAAAAAAACCCTTGAGTTTTGTTTTAGGACATGTACAAAAATCATTTAGCTTTTCATTATATAGATACCATAGCTGATAAACTGTACAAAGATTAATCAGGTATTGCTGGTTCTTTTTACTTTGATATGTTATTATAATTAGCTTTCTAATTTTTCAAGATTCAAATAATTTTGGCTTTATTTTTTTTAAGATTTCATAAGAATATTTAATTTTTATAGTAGATATTCTGAGCTGCAAATTAAGACACCCAAGATCTAAGTGAATAGGCTTAGGAATCAGATCAACTTGCATACAAATCCTTAATTCACTTTTTAGTAGTTATACAACCTCAGTAAATTATCATATATTTTCTCATATCAAATATTTTATCATATAGTTTCCTGAATTATGCAATAGAATGCAATACCCCATGCAGAGGGTGACTATCTCATTTTTGTCAACACCCCTTTTTTAGACCATCTCAGGTAAAGTATCTCTTCCAGGTATGCTCTGTCACTTCAACTCCTGAGTTTGCTCTGTATGCTTATCAGTATGTGAATGATATTCTCTGTTACCATTCTAATTCTAGCAGTTAGAACAGTGCCTTGAACACAGACTGGGTGCTCAATAAACAGCTGTTGGATTAATGAGTGATTTAAGGGATGAATTAATGAATCAACAGCCACTCTTCTATTCCATAGGATTTCTTTCAGGCTGTCAAACAAGGAGCCCTGCCTCTCTCGATCCACTGTGGGTCAGTGGCCCAAGCTGGCTCTCAGAGCGGTATCCTTCTCCTGGACTCCCTGAGTTCAGAGGTGAGCCTGGGACCCACAAAGTCAAGCAGGGTTCCTTCCCAGGGGCTGATACAAATTCTGAGAGAGAGGAACTCTTTTGCTTTGAGGCCTTAGATGCTAAGGCCCTTGTAGGCCAGGTACCACCAGTCATTTTTTTCCACATGGAAAGAGTCTAATGAAGAATAAAGCCAAAGAAAGGAAAGCAGATGAGAGATGGAAAACACTCTGGTACAAACATTAGCCAAATTCTTGGATTCAATCATACCTGAAAATAGAATTTTCTATGGAAGCTTAGTATTTAAGCTTGGTCTATTTAGATGGTATAAACAGATGGTCTATTTATTTAAGTTTAATTTCTGTCACTTTAATCTGAAAGGGCCCTAATATACCACACCTAGTAGAGTCACTCTGAGAATCTTTGCCCCAAAGAGGTTTTCCTCCAACTAATTGGCTATGGGGCAATTTTGCTGTGAAAGATAAAATAACTGGTTGACAGGTTTCAACTAGTTGGCAGTGGTTTCATTTCTCCACTGACTCAGTGTTCCCATTTTTTATATTACATACATCTTAGGTCTCATTAAGATCTATAGAGTGATGAACAGATATGATGGCCTTAGAAAAGTCAATAATAACTATGCATGACTTGATAGAAAATACAGTGATAAGAAAACTTATTGGAAGTGTGAAATAAGAGTATAAAGTTGGATTGCACACCATACTAAAGTGATAACATATCAGTTTGTAAATCCTTCGGTGAGCACAGTCATCCCTCCCACCTGTCAAAAGCAAAGGTTTACCAAGCTATGGTGAATATAAAAGGGTGATGAATAATTCATAGGAAAGGGGCTTCCCCTGGTGGCTCAGACAGTAAAGAATCTGCCTGCAATACAGAAGACCCTGGGTTCAATCCCTGAGTCAGGAAGATCCCCTGGAGAAGGGAATGGGTACCCACTCCAGTATTCTTGCCTGGACAATTCCATGGACAGGGCAGTCCGGTGGGCTGCAGTCCATGGGGTTGCAAAGAGTCAGACATGACTGAGTGACTAACTGTAATTCATAACCTGTATGGAGAGGTCGCAAAGAGTTGCTTGGACATGACTGAGTGGCTAACACACTAAGATCCTGAATCACTGATGATAAACTTTGAGAAAGGAAGTACCTTTGTTTTCCAAGATATACCTCAATACAACTATGTGCATGCAAGCTCAGTCATGTCTGACTTTGCAACCCTATGAACAGTAGCCCCCCAGGCTCTTCTGTCCATGGGATTTTCCTGGCAAGAATACTGGAGTGTGTTGTCATTTCCTTCTCCAGGGTATCCTCCTGATCTAGGGATCAAACTCAAGTCTCCTGTGTCTCTTGCATTGCATGTAGATTGTTTACCACTTGAGCCATTGGGGAAGCTATACAACATGAATTTACACACATTTGGAATGTATTCAAATATTTTCTGAAATTTTTTCATTTTAATTTTTCACAACAAATTGTTTAAAAACTGTTTTTTTCATCTTAATTATATCCTTTTAGATATACCTTTATTTTCATTAATTCATCTTTTACAGCAAAATTGTCTTATGGTCTATTTAGTTATGTGGCAATACTGCTTGCTTGGCAGCAAAGATTCTTACAGTGAAGATACCTAGAACCCTAAAATACCTATTGTTTCACAAAGTCAAAAATGACACGTAGATACAGTCCTAAGCATGGTTCCTAGCACATGACATTTATTGAGTGAATGTAGCTAATGCTATTTTTCTCCTTGCCAGCTGTGTGTTTCTGGGCAGGTCTTTAACCTCTCTAGACTTCATTTTTCCTGTCTGAAAGTGAATGACTGGATTAGCTGTTATCTAAGGTCTTCAACATCTCTAAAATTCTATTAATTCGATTACATTTAAATGATTAAAAAATATATTACAGTTTGGAACTCTTTCTCATGTTCAGTTAAATCAGGTACTTGAATTAACACTGATTTAATGTCACATCTCCTTAAGTTCATCCATGAGACAGAAGTGAGAACATAGGCCATAACATCTCTTCCTAATAAAGAAGAAAAGGTAATTATAACTCCTTTGTATGGGTCAAAAAGACATAAGTTTTGCTTATCTCTGGGTTCTTACCTGGGCAAGGCCGAATGTTGCACATGATGGTTTCCACGGCAATCCCTTCACATGGCCGCCCACCGTGCTGAACTGATGGATTATTGCAAGTTCTGGTCCTGGTTCGGTTGCCACGTCCACAGCTCCTCGTGCATTCTTCCCAGGAACTCCATTCTGACCAGTTCCCATCCACTATCCAAAGGCGACACGTTAACACCATCAGAGACATTTCAATCGAAAGAACTTATACTGAGACAAACCATAGTTAGGAGACAGACGTGGGTATCTATTGAACCACGTGCCTGTCTGTTGAATAAAGAGGTGTACCTGGACACGGCTTCTGTTGACAGTTTTGCATTTCTGAATCCGATCCCTGGCAAGGCTTCCCACCGTTGGCTGGAGAGGGGTTGTTGCACAGACGGCTCCTCTTCTGGATCCCTCTTCCACAGGTGACGCTGCAGGGTCTCCAGGCCGACCACTGGGAAAAGCCACCGGGCACTGCAAATGAAACACTGTACTTGGTCTCTGTTATTGTAGATACAAAAACTGTAAGTCAGATTTCATGGAAGATATGCACTGGGTCTAGCGCTGAACCTAGAAAGGCTGAGCAATTGTTTATGGAGGCTCTTCTTTACTGTAAAATTAAAACCGAAGCATCCAAGAAGAACTGAGCAGTTAACTAGAGTTTCTTTGGACATGGCTGTTGAAAGAGTGAGCGACGAAGACATTTATATGCTGTTTACCTTTTGGAATTAAGTCATTCTTTGAAGCAAAACTATGCACTGATTTTCGAGAGTAATTTTAACCTAGTTTTAAAAACAAAATTCCGTTTGGGATTTTGAATTATTAACTTGGTATTCCGCAGCTCTCATCTGTATTGTTTTTAATCTCTTCAGTTTGTAATGTGATTTTTGTCCTATCCCTATAATCTATAAGTATCTTGAGGGTACAAGGGATGTGGGCCAAGATGCTTCATGATTTTTATTGTTTAGATTGCCCCAGGTACTGTTTAACAAGGATATCTCAGGGTAAACTAATATCACACTCACCCTGGACTATGACCGGCACTCTCACAAGGACAGAACCCATCAAGTTTCGAGCAACGCATTCATACTCAGACGTATCTTCTTTCTGAGCAGCAGCGATATGTAATGAGTTGTTGGACAACACATTAATTCGCTCATCCCAGAGGATAGAGTGCCCTTGACGGGACCATGTAATGGTTGGACGAGGCTCTCCAGCTGCTTGACAATTCAAGATGACTTTGCCGCCAGCATTAATAATAGTTTCTACTGGTTCAAGAGTGATAACAGGAGGACCTATGGAGAAAAGCACATGTTTCTTAGTTTTTGTGGAATTATATTAACATTGTGAGTCATACTATATAATAACATTATTTAGAAAAAAATTACGCTGATTTTTTTTTAATACAATGTAGCTTCTCAGCGGTTGAGGTTGTAATTGCCATTGACAGAATGTTTTATTTAGTAAATGGTAAAAATTTTAAATCCCTAAGCAGTCTAGCCTAGAGCATGGGCTCTGCAGTTGTGCTTTTCTGGGTTCACATTCTGCCTCTGCTCTTTACTACCTTTTTTAATCACTGTGTCCTTAAAAATGGTGCCTAGTTCAGAGGATCTTGTTTGACTCAACTAAGATGATGTAAGCACAGATCTTCAACAATAGACAAGAAGACAATATTAGTATTACTCTTCTTATTGTTTTTGTTGTTATTGATTTTGTCTGTGTTTTACATGGTGAACATTCAATTCTCTTCCTTACATCATTTTTTGAGGTAAAGAGTCATTATTAAGTTATTCTTTCATCACTGATCATCATTCTCAATATATACATATATTGAGAATTTATTTCTTGCCAGGCATTGTGCACAGATACAGTTACTAGTTTCAAGGGACTCAGAGTCCATTTATAAGACAGACAAGTAACCAATTATTGAGCTATAATATACATATAAAATTTAGTAAAGAATAGATAAATGTATGATAACATGAGAGCATAAACAATAGTGACTCAATACATCAAACAAAAGCATGTCTCTGGAAATGAAGAGGTAAAGGAAGACATTCAAGAATTATTAAGAAAGTAGGAGTGATAGGAGTTAGCCATTCAATAGTATGGCATAAAGGGAGGAACTGATGACTACAGGGTTTTGATTTGGGGAATACAGTGTATCTTTGGGTAAATTCAGTAGAATACACAAGAAAGGACAGATTTATTAGGAAGGAATAAGGAATGATGATTCACATCCATTTAGAAATGCTGAGCTTGAGATATCTGTAGGACAGTCAAGTGGAGATGTCTAGATATTCATATCTCAAGCTCAGAATAGAGATGGAAGTAAGATTGCTTCAGGAGTGAGTCTAAAATGAGAGGGAGAGATCCAAGATAGAAACGATGGCAGCATTATTAGGTAAGAAACGGACAGAAAATGAGCCTGTAAATGATACTCAGAGCTGATCACTGAGGAAGGAAGAAACTCAGGAGAAAATGGTATCCTAGCAACCAAAGTGTGTTTCAAGGAGGATTGAGAGGTCAACAGTATCTGTAGTGGATGACAGCTATTCAAATGAAGTTACTGGAAAGATAAACATTATGCCACCAACTTTTTCTAGTTCCTTTTATCTATATTCTGGTCTACAGTGTTAAGAAAGAGAATATGAAGGACTTCATGGAGAAGCAGCTTGAACTGGATTTTTTAAAAAGTGAGTAAGATTACATAGAGGAGAAAGGAACTGCCGTGGAGAGAAGGAAACAGTACAGAGACAGAGTTAGCTCTGAAAGGTGATTCAGCCTGGACAGCAGTAGCATGCAGGTTTTAAACATCTCGTTAAAATCTTAAAAGATAATCTAAAGGGTTTACATTCGAATAGGTGAGAATAGGGGAGTGTGTTTTTTCTTGACAGAGTATGATAGGATGACAGCAGTGTTTTAGTGAGACTGAACTGAATGGTGGAAGGATTGGTTCAACAAACAGTAATGCATATAAGATAATTCAGGGTGGTGGCTGCATATTACAGACCAGGAAGTCTATCTGGAATGACAAAACACAAAACAAAAACAAATAAAATGTGTTTTATGGTAATACTACTATGATAGTATTTTATGCAAAAGCATCACTGACATGTTGTGTTTTACAAAAGTAATTATTTCACATCAGGTTTGAATCTTTCAGTGTTATTAATGTATTATTCATATATATGTCCACATCATCCTCAAATTGCATTCTTGCTTGATGTTTATATTAAAATCACTCTTAAGAACTTTCTGGGCTCTAAGAACACCGCCCCCCCCCCCCCAGTTTCAGATTATATTATGTATTCAATAAACTATTGTTGAATGAAGTAAGTGGCTCAGATTAATCATGCAACACACTAAATAAGAACATTGAATAAATAAGCCTGTTCATATTATTATGGTCAAAAAAGTGTTAAATAAAACTAAGAATCTTAATTTAGATTCCATATTTGAACATTTCCAATGGCACATAAGTCTATAAATTAACAATAAATACCATATGTAAAAAAATTCCATACATACATCTTTCAAAGTTGAATTAATTCTGTCAGTCACACAATAATTTGTTAAATATGAGCATTTTATCTAAAAGAAGACATTCCTTATGGTACTTTAATCTCAATTTTAAACATTACATTTTTTACTTTTTTATATCCCTCATTTATTACAATGAATTTATTGTCAGTAATATGTAGATGAGCTAATCTAATGCAGTTTTTCTTAAACTTGGCCAGTGAATCACTCTTCCATGGGAGATTAATTGTGAGGTGCCCTACATACATTCACCCAAGAAAGCAGGGAGGAGGGTTTCATGAGAATAACATTTTTTGGGGGGAAATTTAGAATATTATATCCTCCTCTAATTGAGTTAAATTCACATCTGCATGCTAACATTTCTGGAAATATCTGCAGTAAAGAAAACTGGTACACTTAAGCAAAGCTTGGCATATAGTAGGTGCTCTTATATATGTAACTATATATATAAATATGTATAGTTAATAAATGAAAACTTTGTTTAATCTATTTTTCTCATAATTATTCAATGATGGCATTCTACTTTTCTCCTAATGATATCCATAAAGTTATTATTTGGTACGTATGTATTTAAGTAAAACACTATCTTAGACACAGAAACAAGCTTATGGTATGTGTATCTCTATATATACACACATATAATAGAATATTATTGAGCCATGAAAAGAAGGGAATCCTGCCATTTGTGACAACATGGAAGGCATTATGTTAAATGAAATATGCCAGACAAGAGGCAAATAGTTGTGTGGTGTCACTTACATGTAGAATCTTAAAAAGTCAGGAACAGAGAATAGACTGGTGGTTGCCAGGGGCTGAAGGATGGGGGATATGGGGAGATACTGGTCAAAACATACAAACTTTCAATCACAAAAATGAGTAACTTTTGAGAATCTAATGTATAGCATGATGACTACAGTTAGTAACACTGTACTGTATACTTGAAATTTGCTGAGTAGATCTTAAATATTCTCACCAAAAATCCCACAAAAAACAATGTGTGAGGTGATGAATATGTTAATTAACTTGACTGTGGTAATCATTTTACAGTGTATTCAATATATGTATATCAAATCATCACACTGTACACTTCACTTTTTTTCACCACGCCACATGGCATGTAGGATCTTAGTTTCCTGACTTGGTATTGAACCTGCACCCCCAGCAGTAGAAGTGCAGGGTCTTAACCACTGGACCACCAGGGAAGTTCTACACTGTACGGTTTAAATATACATAGTTTTATTTGTCAACTATACCTCACTAAGGCTGCAGGGGGGGACCACTGTCTTCAATATCTATTCAGCATTTCAGAGAATATATAGAAATAGAGAAATATTTATTCAAGCTTTAAAGAGTAGTTTGGTAAACAGCTGTTAGTAAATGCTGGTCTACAGCATCTCTTAATAGTGAATAAAAAATGTAAATTCATTCCATTAAATACTGAGCCTATTCACAAAATAAACTGATTTCCTTAACTTAATGACACTGTTCTTGGGTCAGCCCCTGAAGTGGTCCTGGGGACTGTCCACTGAGCCACTTGAGTCTTTAACGATTTTCAAATTATGAAAACTTGTCTTCTGATTGTTTATACTGAGGACCCTCATCACAAGCACGCTCATCCTGCCCAGAACACACAGACACTTCACAACAGATTGACAGCAATCGATCCAGAGAACTCTTGAATTCATTTACATTAGTCTTCATTTTCAACACCTAGCTTTAAAGTGCCGTAAAATGACATCTTTGTAACCTCCTTACAAGAATGGTAGGGAGCTATAAAAAGGGTATTTGACTGAATATATTGCAAACAACAACAAAAGCTCTGATACCAAACCACTGCAAATTTGAACTGCACATGTTAGGTAAAACAGACAGAAATACCTGTGCAAAGTTGTATCAGTCTTCTGGTTGGTAACAATTGCTCTATCAGCAGCAGAAAACTAAATTAGACTCTGAAACCTACCATTAATGTATTTGCTAGAAAGTTAAATGAACAATTATATGGACATTTCTTCAATCAAGTGTTTAAGTAATTAAGCAGCTTACTCTGCAAAGTCAGACTCATGCTGCGTTCCACCACCCCAGCTTCATTGGTAGCTACGCACGTATAATCACCAGCATCTTCATTCTACGGAAATAAGCAGTGTTTTATAAAAATAGGAGCCTACAGAGCAGAGAAAAAAATTTTTTTTCACTGTGAGCTTGTTTATGCAATTATGTTTATGAGAAGGTATTTTAATAGAAATAGGAGAACTTACATACATTTAACCATACAAATAGATTTTTTTAAAAAAAGAAAAAAATTCTTAGCCTAATGTTTTTTTCCTAAAAAACCTAGGGAACTCTCAGGGAACAATAACTGGTAGAAACCAAAGCAGAAATACCATTTTTTTATAATGATTTATCCAAAATTGCCTTAGTAAAGAAAAATGCCAATATATTCTTATAGATATCTTAAAAAGCATTAAATATTCAGAATAAATGAAAAAATACCTAGTTCTTTGTTACAGAGGTTATTAAAAAAACATTAATCTTAGCCTCTACTTTAGAAGCTTGAAATGTAGGAAAGAAAGTGAAAAACTAATTTACAGGTGACGCAAATCACAGAACATAAGTGATAAATTTATACATATCTATACAGAAAAGAAGTACCACATGAATTCAGATTTGATGACTAATTAGAGATTTTGCTAAGGTCTTATGAACAGAGGAATTCTGGTCTTGTTAATAAAAAGAGTAAGTCAATTAAGGGGAAATGAATTGCAGGAAGTGGAAGAGGGTAGGAGAAGAAAGATGGATGTTGGTTTAGATATTTAATCAAAGTATCAATGCATGATCCAGATAGAAATTTCTAGTAGGAAACTGTAGATGGAACTTGAAAGAGTTTCAGGGTTGAAGGTATAGGGTTAGGAATCTGAAATTGTGTGGTGGAAAATCAGTATTAATATTAGAAGAAGTACCAAGGACTTCAAAAGTAATTATGTTTGTGTAGAGGAAACTCCAATACTTTGGCCACCTGATGCGAAGAGCTGACTTATTTGAAAAGACCCTGATGCTGGGTGAGATTGAGGGCAGGAGGAGAAGGGGACGATAGAGGATGAGACGGTTGGATGGCATCACCGACTCAATGGACATGGGTTTGGGTGGACTCCGGGAGTTGGGGATGGACAGGGAGGCCTGGCGTGCTGCGGTTCATGGGGTTGCAAAGAGCCGGACATGACTGAGCGACTGAACTGAACTGAACTGAAAGCGGGGAAAGCAGCAGTGAAGAAGCAGAGACTGATTAGTGTAGCCAGAGGTAGAAATCATCTCAAAATTGAAGGAACAGTCAACAGCATCTAATGCTGAAATAAAACCAAGCTGAATAAAAGACTGAAAGTGGTCCATCGGAACGGGTCCATTGGACAGTATAGTCTAATTATGATTTCAATGAATTCAACAGTGGGTTAACAACTCACCTTTAGTTAAGAATTTTTTAGATAAAATATCTCATTCACTTGACCCTCAAATTAGAATAATTTAAAGTACTAATATTGCCTGAATTACTGAAGCTTTTGGAAAGCCTGATAAAGTTGTTGACTTAGTGATGAAATCTACATTGTATTTAAAATGGTGTTTGTAATTCTTCAAATTCCTCATTCTAAAACAGATTTGAGGAAGTTACCTACTGATGCTGAATAACAGGTCAATGATAGAGAACAAAGCAGCAAAATTTTTTTTATTGCTCATACTCCTTCGAAGGGCTAAAAATCAATTTGAACTATTCTTTCAGTTTTTTAAAAGAACCCATTGATTAAGATTTTATGATTAAAATAGGAATGCAGAGAAACTTCCTATGGTACCCACAGAGAGGTGTTGATTGTGACATTTAAAGTGTGTACTGACAATTCAGTGTGACTTACTACAGTGCCATAAATGGCCAACGAGCCATTGCCAAGTTGCCGGATTCTGTGGCTAATTTCAATATCGATCCCCCTTCTGCTCCACTGGATGGTTGGGGCGGGATCTCCTTTCACCTCACAATTCAGGATTGCATTACCACCAAGTGGTTCAATCCAGTTAGAAGGGTAATCACCTTTGAAGACTGGAGGTTCTGGGAAATAACAAAAGACGAGTGTACATCAGTCTTTGTGATTCTAACCTGTTTAAAAGATAATTTAGTCTGAAGAGGGGGAAAATCCACTTTTGAGCCCCATGAATCTTCCAGAATCAACTGCTCATGCTAATCAACGAGAGAATTTTGTCCACTTCAATAACCTAAGTGGACGATTCCATTTTGTGCCAAGTGATCTCTTTACGTACTGCTTACCTACTTTTGAGATGAACGTTCATAATTTTTTTTATATCTCATGAGTTTGCACATCTGTGAAATAAGACTAAATTAATAAACTGAAGTTACATCATATTACTATACAATAGGGATGCAAAATACAAACCATTTATCATAAATATTAAAAACAGAACACTTTCACGCACCTTTCACATAAACAAACCCAATCGCCTTCACAAAACCAACGCTGTTTTCAGCAGTGCACACATAAGTGCCTGAATCCTCTTTTGATATCCTTTCAATAACAAGTTCACTGTGTCCATTGATGCTGTCAAAGTGGGCTGAAGGAAAAAAGGTAGAAAACAACACAAACGCCTCTCAGTAACCTCAGAAAATAATCACAACAGCTCAATATTTTGCAGGTTAGATTTATTGAGTCGGTCAGCAATTCAACCAAAGAGATCTCATTATGACACTGGAGGAGAGAGCCCTTTCCAGAAATTTCTTCCTCTGAGCTATTTGCTATGTCTCTAGACACTTGTTTGAAGAATGAAAAACAGCAGAAGGAACAGGAAAAGAGAATGAAAACAAACATCTTCTAAAATTATTTTCGATTGCACCTTTCATCTCAAAGAGTTGCCTAAAGCTGGCTTGCACCCTCTCTAGGTTTCAAAACTCTTTCATTCAGAAATATGACATTTTCCATTTCATTTCTCTCACCACCAATTTTCCCAAACAATTTACATCAAGAACATGAAAACCTTTTCAGTTATAATTCAACTGACCTGGCAGCTCAGAGGGAAAGTCATGAACACCTACGCTAGTTAGGTAATAATGACAAAATTAAATTTGTAATAATTTGAACTTGCCCATAAGTGGTAATGATATAAATTACCAAAGGTACTTTCAGTACTTGGAATAGAGTATAAGATAAATATGCAAATCCTAAAACAATAGATACTAAATAAGATTCCGATTAGATCAACCAATATCTAATTACATTAAGTATGTTTACTTTGCAGGTTCTCTCCCATTCAAATTATTATTATTTTTTAGTATAATTGCTTTACAATGTTGTGTTAGCGTTTGTTGTACAACAAAGTGAATCAGGTATATGTGAACATATATCTTCTCCCTCTTGGACCACCCCTGACCCCCAACCCCCAATCCCACCCATCTAGGTCATCACAGAGCATGGGGTTGAGCTCCCTGTGCTATATAGCTGGTTCAAATTATCTTTTCAAGTTTTCATACTGCTGAATAGTAAGTGGAAAATTAAGCTTGAAACACTTAAATATCTAAGTTAGTATTATATCCTCAGAAAACAGTACTGATTAGGTTTTTTAGAGTTTATTTTTCTTCAGTGAAGTATATTACACTATTACTGTTACGGTGACGCAGCTGATGAATTCTAGTTATCATAAATCTTTATAACAGAAAACTCAAGCTTATGACTGACTTTCTAGCAAGGCATTTATTAAATACTAATAGTGTAGTACTTCAGAACTCAATTTTGGGAAGCAACAATTTCTTTTTACAAACAGTATTTTTGTGCTGGTGATAAAAGTCTAACAGACAGAAACACATCTTCCCCAGGATGCGTGGCTCTACCTGAACATGCAAGTGCACACACAGACTGGAAACTCTTTACTTAATGATCTACACTCTGGTAGTGGATTAGAGAGGTTAATTCATACAGTGAAAAGTACAGTCTCTGTAAAATCAGGTGAATCTTCAGGGCTCTCTCAGTCATCTTAATCCATTTTTCAATAAGGAAGGAGATCCCAGGTAGCCAGTGGTAAAGAATTCTCCTGCCAGTGCAGGAACTGTAGGAGACACGAGTTTGATCCCTCGGTCGGGAACACCCCTGGAGGAGGAAATGGCAACAACCCACTCCAGTATTCTTGCCTGGGGAATCCTATGGACAGAGAAGCCTGGTGGGCTGCCGTCGGTGGGGTCACAAAGAGTCAGACATGACTGAGTAAGAACAGCGAGGAGGTCAGGGGGATACATTTGGGCGTCTGTGTATATGACTTCTCAGGGGGAAGGGAGATACTTTTAGGTTAAAAAACCTACCTATATCCTTCAATATATGGTCCTGTGACCAACATGTCCTTTCTAAAGAATGAAAAGAGCACATATACTGGGCATAGGCTAAAATCCAGGCGAAAGTACACATTTTACAGAATTTAAAGCCATCGATTCATTTAACTTTTCAATCAATTCCCACAGTTAAAGAAAATGGAGATGGGTTTCGAGTTCTCTATCAGTGTACTTATTCACTTCTTAAGAATTAAAGTACCAACCTGGGATAATATTGTTATTGAAGGTCCATGTTAACTTGGGCAATGGAATACCAGTTGCTTTACAGTTTAATCGCAGCTGTTCTCCCTTATTTAACGACACATCTCCAGGGAGTTCAGTAAAAGTGGGAAGAACATGAACAGTCAGGCTGATGGTGTGTCTGTCTTCACCTGCGGCATTGTTAGCAATGCAGGTATAGGTGCCAGAATCTTCCGGCTTAAAGAAAGAAAAGTCATTGTGCATAAAATTACACGCTCTTACATCATATTACATATAATTCATAAAACTGCATAGCTTGGTCCCCAAAGGAACACTCTAAAGATGATTTAAATTTCCATCTTTTAGTCTGAACCATCTGGCTAGTTTCTACAAAGCATAATTTACAACGTTTAAGAAATTAAACAAAAGTCCATACCTTACAGAACTATAGCATTTTACAGTAAGAAGATCTTAGAAAACCTTACATTATACAGTTTTACTAAACATCAACTGCTGTACTGCAATGTACAACTAAAGAGCAAATTTACTCCCAAAGGCTGTTAGAATCTTGATGGCATAGCTGGTTCTCTGGGTAATGTGGTACATAGGACCATGAAAATGATCAAAGGAAATGGCAAGAGTCAGGGCAATTAGCTGCAATTCCAAGATTTCACTTGCTAAATCCAATGGCCAGCTCTTGGCAATCATTTTACAGGAAGTTTTAGAATTTGACACAATTCTGGCTTCCTTCTTTTTAAAACCATGTCTTCACTTGGCTTCCAGGACACCCCATTCCCCTAGTTTCCTTTCTGCCTCACTGATTGCTTTTCTTCCATCTCCTTTTGCTGGCTTCCCCTCCACATTAATGTGTCAATGTAGGTGTATGAGAGGGCTCAGTCTCTTGTTCCTCTTTTCTTCTGTCCACACTCAACTTGGTTTTAATGGCTTTAAATACCACCGACATGCTGAGATGAGTACCAGTGTGTCCAGCCCAGGTGTTTCTTCCAAACTCCAATTGTACTGAACTTCTCATTCCAACGCTCTGCTTGGTTGCCTAAAACACATCTCAAGCCCAAGTTTTCAAAACCAACTTCCCCTCTTCCCCTTTCTGCTCTATCTGCAGCCTTCACGCCATCTCAGTTGATGGCTGATTTGTTCTTCCAGCTGTTCATGACTTTGCCCTCAAGACACTGGAGTGTTTGTTTATTCTTTTTCACACTATTTTCAGTCTAGCTAGGAAATCCTAGCTTCAAAGTATACACAAAATCCAACCACTTCTCACCCACCCCTTCTCGGCTGATATTCTGCTTTGAGTCCTATAATCTCTCATCTGCCTCCACACCATCTTCCCAACTGGTCTTTGGCTTCTCTCCTTGCCTCCCTACCATGTATCGTCATCACAATAGCCAATGCAATATTGCAAAAACATAAGGCGGACAACATTGCTCCCCTGCTCAAAGCCTGATTAATGGATTCTGATTTTACTCAGAGGAAAATGCAAATTGTTACATGGGACGGCAAGGAGTCGGACACGACTGAGCAACTGAACAGCAATAAGGCATTGCGTGTATCTGGTCTTCATTTTTCTCTGACTTCTTTCTCTCTCCCTTTGTTTTCACTGGTCTCCTGTTTCTCAAATAGATCAGGCATGTTCCTACTTTTTTTTTTTTATTCTTTCCACCCACCTTCATTTCTTTGCCCCCCAAATCTGGGGTAGGGGATCCCAGTTTTCTGCCTCTCTCCCAGGCAAAGAAAACCAGGATGCTCCTCTCCCAGATACCTGCTTAGCTAATTCACTTCCTTCAAATTTTGCTCAAAGTGTTTGTTTCCCAGAGGACATTTATTCTAACCATGCTATTTAAAATGTAACTTGTACTCTTCTAACTTCTGATACCTTCTACAGGTTCTTGTTTTATTTTTCACACTAGTTGTTTTCTTTTGAATTGTATACATTTTTATTTTTATTTCTTACTACTTTATTATTATTATTTTGAGATGTATGCATCACTTTTTTTATTTGTTATTTACTATCTCCCTCCTTTAGGAATAAACTCGATGAAGGCAAGGATCTTTGATTGTTTTGTTCGATGTATTTATTCCCAGTGTCTAAATCTGTGCTGATCATAGAGAAGGTACTCAATACTCAATAAATATTTGTTAAATTAACAACTGAATGCTTCTGATTCTATTAAGGTCCATAGCACAGACTTTACCTTCTTTTTTAAAAAGAAGTTTAAGAATAGATTTTCTTTTCATTGAAGCATCAAGTAATTGGCAATGCAGCATAAAAATTATAATCACTTACTATAGATACAATCTAACACTGGTAGGTTTCATAATGATTTTTTAAGGGCAAACAGAAATAAATCATTTTCCATGTAAATGTCTCCTCACCCTGACACCACTGAGCTACTCTTAAATTCCTGGATCTTAACATCTTAAGTTTAAAAATCAAAGATTTTATGGAATTGAAGCTTTGGAAAATCCAGATTATACATATTACTCACAGATAGACTTATCACTTGTGTCTTTCATCTGATATTTATAAGCTACCTTATTGTTGCTATTTTAAAAAATTTATCCCAGTTATCCCACTAAAAGTTTAAACTTTTCTCATTTAATTCCTTCAGGTCTGTAAGAGTGATTGAGAGGTCATATTCAACATTCTTGAATTTGATAGTATACCAGAGACTGTATACCAGTTTAAACAAACAAATTTAACATTGTTTTATCATTTTTAAGTTCACATTTTTAACTTTTAATAGCTCTGAAATTGGGATACAATGTAAAAATTGATGGTCTTCTCTAGTTTACTTGACTGAATTTTTTTTCTTTCTTTCTTTCTTAGTGGTACCTAAAATAAACGTGCATCTTACAATTGATGGAAACTTAGATTTGAATAAATACAATTTCTGCTTGCACATAAGATCAAGTTAGCCTATTCCTAGGGCTATTTTTCTGGTAATCAAGGAATCTAGCTAACAGCTGAAATTATATTATGAAGTGAATATGATCAATTTTATCCATTTAATCTGTTTGAATTTAATTCTATGAAGATTTTATAATGAAATTTAGGTACTCTGAAGGGTAGTGAAAAGGAATAATGAAAGTGTTAGTCACTCAGTCATGTCTGACTCTTTGTGATCCCATGGACAGTAGCCCACCAGGCTCCTCTGTCCAAGGAATTCTCCAGGCAAGAATACTGGAGTGGGTAGCCATCCCCTTCTCCATGGGATCTTCCTGACCCAGGGATAGAACCTGGGTCTCCTGCATTGCAGGCAGATTCTTTACTGTTTGTGCCACCAGGGAAGCCCAAAGTGAAAGTGAAGTCGCTCAGTCGTGTCCAACTCTTTGCGACCCCGTGGACTATAGCCCACCAGGCTCCCCCGTCCATGGGGTTCTCCAGGCAAGAATACTGGAGTGGGTGCCATTTCCTAAGATAGGCACAAAAACTCTGAAAGTGATTCATGTTTTAATCATGTTTAGTAGTTGGTACAAACTGTTGATACACTGAAATCACATGATAATTTTTAAAAGTCATGTGGTACGCATAAATATAGATTCTTCTTCAAATAGGCTAATGCTGAAAAAAACAGATGCTTCCCATAGCTACCATTCTGCAGACTGGAGAAATACCACCTAAGAATATTCAAAATTCCCAGCTTGCACAGATTCCTAAGACTGAGAGTTATTTAAAATCCTGAAAAGAGCAAAAAGCCTGTTTTTTGTATTTGCTTAATAATACATCAAACGTATTATGATCTCTCTTCTTGGAACAGTTCTCATGCACTGTTACAAGCATGGAATATAATAGAACTTAGAATTTTCCTGATAAACAAAGATTTTCACAAAAATAAAATAACTTTAGAAGAAAGTCATTTATAAGTTCCCATGATGTACCAAATACTGTTCTCGGGAACATAAAATGAAATACGTATAAAATTAATTTTTTGACCTGCATTTATATGGGTACTTTTCTTTCATGATTAAATAATACATGGGAATTCCCTGGTGCTTCAGTGGTTAGGACTTGGCCCTTTCGCTGCCATGGAACAGTTCGACCTCTGGTTAGGGAACTAAGATCCCACAAGCTGTGTGGCACAGCCAAAAACAAACAAAACAAAAACAAAACAAAATATACATTTTTAAGCTAGGTCACTAAAATGGTGAATTAATAATCTGTCTCAATGTATCTCTTCATATTTATTAAACTTACCACAACATTTTCCAGGATAAGCTCTCCATAGGGTTCGACAGTATATTTTCCTAACAAGTTAGACAAAAGAACATTGTCTTTTTTCCAGTTAATTGCTGGTGTGGGGATTCCATCAGCCACGCATGGAAGAACGGCTTGTGAATTCTCATTGACCGTGTAATGTACTTCTGTGTTTTGGATTGTAGGTGGTACTATAAAGAGTTTTAAAAAAGAAAGTCATTCGGGATGTTGAGTTCAATCATTATTCACACTGAAAATGAACACACAATTGATTCTCTTGAGAGTAACTTGGTAGAAATACTAACAAAATATATCAAGTCATTTGTTTGTTACTCTGAAAGCAATCAATATTTTTGACACCAGCAAGAATTCTAAGGCATTTGTACATGTTGGATATATTTACAATGAGCCTCTGAAAAAACGACATTGAACTGGTGAGAAATATTTAGATTTTATTTGACTTACTGACTTTCCCTTGAGTTTCTTTTGTTTATTGCAATGAAATAAAACAAACGAGCAACTAAAGCCAAAACCACTTCTATAGTTGTATAACTGTTGGATTTGTATCACAGAGATATTGTGAGGATAAACTGATAAAACTCACTAGTTTAAAGCACTATAAAATACCTCATAGTAAAGCTAAAGAAAAAAATTTATTGCAGTACTTTACATATTACAACAAATGTAAGTAAAACTGGTGAAAACATTTAATTTAGTTTTTATACTATCACAGAGGAAATGTTTTATAGTGATTTCATAATTCCATGCAAATACTGCTTATGCTTCAAATTTTTTGAAATGGAATTTAGGCAACATGGAAAGATCAACTGAATATTTCAGGGTACGAAGAAATACTTTAGAGGATTCAGAGCTAAGATATTTACTTCTAACAGAAATGTTTAAATATGTTAAGAATACTTGACTAAAAAAGAAAAAATATACTCTCCTCTCAAAACAGTAGATTTCAGAAATATTCAAGTACATCAGTGAGAAATGGATCAACTTTTTCACAAATTTTTTTACAGAACAAAAATAGGTTTCAGCAAAAAAAAAAAAAAAGATTATATGGATATGCAAACACTGTATGAATAATTATATGCATAAACAGGCTTCCTTGGTAGCTGAGTTGGTAAAGAATCTGCCTGCAATGCAAAAGACCCTGGTTCAATTTCTGGGTCAGGAAGCTCCCTGAAAGAAGGGATAGGCTACCCACTCCAGAATTTTTGAGCTTCCCTGGGGGCTCAGATGGTAAAGAATCCACCTGCAATGCAGGAGTCCTGGGTTCGATCCCTGGATTGGGAAGATCCCCTGGAGGAGGGCATGGCAACCCACTCCAGTTTTCTTCCTGGAGAATCCCATGAACAGAGGAGCTTGGCAGGCTGCATTCCATAGGGTTGCACAGAGTCGGACACAACTGAAGCCACTTTAGCATGCATATACGCACACATGCATGTATAAACGATAGATAACTTAAAAAAAGCCTAAAACCTATTTTGTTGAATGGTATATCATAAATATCCAATTCATTTTCATTAATTTATGCTATATTTTCATTATCTCATTTATCCTGGTTTCCCTGGAGTTGGTATTTCAACTTTGCTAACAGTTATAAAGTTGCAACACTAGTGCATTTACTTATTCTTTTTCAAAATGAAAATTTTAAGGTTGTGCCACTATACTTGATTTTAGCTTTGGGTACATACAATACATTTTGCTATGTGGTGTCCTTATTTTTATGATTTTCTAAATAATTTGAAAATAAAATCATATTCTTTGACCTACTTGTTAATCAGAATGATCATTTTTAATTTGCTTGGGGTTCAGGTTTTGGCATTAAAAATTCATTACTCATTTCAAGCTTTATTGCATTGTGGGTGGGGATTGTGGCCTATACTTTTAAGTTATTATTAATGATTTCTTTGTTCTTTGTGTGCACACATGCTCGGTTGTGTCTGACTCTTTGGCTCCGCGCTCCTCTGTCTATGGGGTTATCCAGGCAAGAATACTGGAGTGGGTTGCCATTTTCTCCTCCAGGGGATCTTCCTGACCTAGGGATTGAATCCATGTCTCCTGTGATTCTGAATTGCAGGCAGACTCTTCACCACTTAGCTACCTGGGAAGCCCCTCTTTGTTGTTTGGTATACAGTTACTTTTGGTAAACTTTCTATAAACATGTGAAAAAATATTATTATTTATTTGAAACCAAAAGACTAATGTTCAATTATATTAACTGAAAGCAAGAATAAAATTTTAGAAAACTCAAATACACCTGAAAGATAAAAAAAACACTTTCACAAATTTTTTAAAAAGGAAAAACAGAAACTTGTTATTAAAATGAGAGATACTTCTGAAAATACTAGTTGAAAACAGTTTAATTTACTTCTTGTTTCTTACCACTGATATTAATGGTTATTCTATCTTTGGTCTTAAAATATATATTAATAACTAAAATATTTCAGTGCTGATTTTTAGATATTTTATTAGTTGTCTGAATACAAAGGAAAAACAGGTATTTTTTTTCTATTACAAAAATATACCTGTAAATGTTTTGCTACTATAAAATAATGAATCAAATAGATCTCCAATTCTCACTAGGTTCACATTACAGTTATAAGGTAGGTCATATGCTGGTTAGTTTTGGGCCAAGAGGACTTGCAACTTGAAAAGTAAAGCAGAAGAGCAACAAAACAAATGAACTCCTCATAAGTCAACTTATAGATTCCAATAGTCACCATATGAAAGTACTGGCAACAGATTAATTGTCCTGGCTTTATTAATAAAATCACTCTCACACAGGTATTTGCACAAATAACATATTTGTGCCTACCAGTAACATATTTGAAGGACAAGTGTACCTACACACCACAGGCACACACCACACTCCACTCTAGGTTGCTGTTTTTCATTGTTTTTATTTCCATCTTATTTTTCGCTGGTGGTCTTTCCTCTCTGCTGTGGTACAGTAGTAAACTGAAATAGCTTCTGCTAAACAACCTACCATGGACGGTGAGCTTGGCGCTTGTGCTGCTTGACCCTGCCACGTTGGCTGCCATGCACGTGTACTGGCCAGCATCACCAGGCTGAGCAAATGCGATCTGCAGAGCGCCGGAGCTGAGGATGCGCTGGCGGACTGACTCCGTAATTACATGCCCATCTTTATGCCACATGATGTCAGGTGGTGGGAGGCCATCTGCCTCACACGGTAGCATGATGGGTTTATCCACAACAGTGATGTATTCCTTAGGATGAGGGCTAATGACTGGAGGAACTAAAAGTTACAAAGTTTAAACATCATCTTAAAAGCGTGAATGTACTATTTATGCAATGTGGTCTTATTCTAGCACAATGAAGTCACGTTGTTAAGAAACAAAGCCCTGATTTTACCATATCATCACCAAAGGATTGCTAGTTTGTTTTTGTTGGAAAAGAAGATTCTTTGAATCTGTTGCAGAAAATCATTCTCTACATAGTTAACAAATATAAATGACAATCAATCTTAAGCTTTAAATATGAACTCATGAGGGATTGTATGTCTAGAAAACTAAGACTGTGTTGATAGAGGTATTTTCTTTAACATACATGTATTATGTGATTCATTCATCAGTTCCTTAAACTTTCAAAATAGATCTCTTCAAGGTTTGGAAATTATTCACCTGCTCAGACCCCTTTATTCATGCTTTTCCTGCAGTGTTTATATGATCTCATATACTGGGATCATATTTAACAAAGTATTATTTTAATGAATGAAGAAGTGAAATATCGAAAAGAATTACAATTAACCGTTGAACAATACAGAGGTTAGGGGTGATGACTCTCTGCACTACAGAAAATCCAAATTTAACTTATAGTTGGCCTTCAGTATCCCTGGCCCCTCTGCATCTGTGGTTTTATATCTTCATATTCAACCAACTTTGGCTCATGCAGTAATGTAGTATTTACTACTGAATAAGTGGACTTGCAAAGAAATAGAGGAAAACAACAGAATGGGAAAGACTAGAGATCTCTTCAAGAAAATTAGAGATACCAACATTTCAGGGAACATTTCAGGCAAAGATGGGTTCGATAAAGGACAGAAATGGTATGGACCTAACAGAAGCAGAAGATATTAAGAAGAGGTGGCGAGAATACACAGAAGAACTGTACAAAAAGATCTTCACGACCCAGATAATCACGATGGTGTGATCACTCACCTAGAAACAGACATCCTGGAATGTGAAGTCGAGTGGGCCTTAGGAAGCATTACTACGAACAAAGCTAGTGGAGGTGATGGAATTCCAGTTGAGCTATTTCAAATCCTGAAAGATGATGCTGTGAAAGTCCTGCACTCAATATGCCAGCAAATTTGGAAAACTCAGCAGTGGCCACAGGACTGGAAAAGGTCAGTTTTCATTCCTATCCCTAAGAAAGACAATCCCCAAGAATTCTCAAACTACCACACAATTGTACTCATCTCACATGCTAGTAAAGTAATGCTCAAAATTCTCCAAGCCAGGCTTCAGCAATACGTGAACCGTGAACTTCCAGATGTTCAAGCTGGTTTTAGAAAAGGCAGAGGAACCAGAGATCAAATTGCCAATATCTGCTGGATCATTGAAAAAGCAAGAGAGTTCCAGAAAAACATCTATTTCTGCTTTATTGATTATGCCAAAGCCTTCGACTGATTGGATCACAATAAACTGTGTAAAATTCTGAAGAGATGGGCATACCAGACCACCTGACCTGCCTCTTGAGAAACCTGTAGGCAGGTCAGGAAGCAACAGTTAGAACTGGACATGGAACAACAGACTGGTTCCAAATAGGAAAAGGAGTATGTCTAGGCTGTATATTGTCACCCACCTTATTTAACTTATATGCAGAGTACATCATAAGAAAGGCTGGGCTGGAAGAAGAACAAGCTGGAATCAAGATTGCCGGGAGAGATATCAATAACCTCAGATATGCAGATGACACCACCCTTATGGCAGAGATTGAAGAGGAACTAAAAGGCCTCTTGATGAAAGTGAAAGAGGAGACTGAAAAAGTTGGCTTAAAGCTCAACATTCAGAAAACTAAGATCATGGCATCTGGTACCATCACCTCATGGGAAATAGATGGGGAAACAGTGGAAACAGTGTCAGACTTTATTTTTTTGGGCTCAAAAATCACTGCAGATGGTGATTGCAGCCATGAAATTAAAAGACGCTTACTCCTTGGAAGAAAAGTTATGACCAACCTAGATAGCATATTAAAAAGCAGAGACATTACTTTGCCAACAAAGGTCCGTCTGGTCAAGGCTATGGTTTTTCCAGTGGTCATGTATAGATGTGAGAGTTGGACTGTGAAGAAAGCTGAGCACCGAAAAATTGATGCTTTTGAACTGTGGTGTTGGAGAAGACTCTTGAGAGTCCCTTTGGACTGCAAGGAGATCCAACCAGTCCATCCTAAAGGAGACCAGGCCTGGGTGTTCACTGGAAGGACTGATGCTGAAGCTTAAACTCCAGTACTTTGGCCACCTGATGCGAAGAGCTGACTCATTGGAAAAGACCCTGATGCTGGGTGGGATTGGGGGCAGGAGGAGAAGGGGACGACAGAAGATGAGATGGCTGGATGGCATCACTGACTCAATGGGCATGATGAGTCTGAGTAAACTCCGGGAGTTGGTGATGGACAGGGAGGCCTGGCGTGCTGCGATTCATGGGGTCGCAAAGAGTCGGACACGACTGAGTAACTGAACTGAACTGAAGTGGATCTGCACGGTTCAAATTGTATTGGTTAAGGGTTGACTTTGTACAGGCAGAACTCTTCCTACTTTTTCAGAAAATTGTGGACAGGCTTATGATAACTGGTTCTCTTCCCAATGTTTACAATAGTAATTACCACTCAGGCTGTTTTACTAAGCTTTAAAGACACATCACATAATTACAAGAGACCAATCAAACACAAGTGAGGAACAACCAACCACAAGCACAGGAGAAAGAAAGGTAAGGATGATGCCCCCTCCCAATGTCAGTCAATGCAAGTCCAGAGACACTGACAAGGTGCAGAAAACGATGATGGTAAATTTACCTCTTTTAAACATGTGCAGGCCAAAAGAATAAAACCGTCTGAAATGTCTACAATCCATTCAAAATATTACTTGTTACCACATGCTGTAAGAAACAAGGGGCTTCTGAGAACTCTACTGATCCAAGTTATGCCCTGTGGATAGCAAGTCCCAGAGACCTGGAAATATCTGCTGCGTCTCTAGAGGAGGCTGGGCAGAAATGGCCAATTTTAGGGTACACTAATAGTGATGAGTGGGCTTCCCCAGTGGCTCAATGGCAAAGAATCTGTCTGCAATGCAGAAGACAAAAGAGATGTGAGTTTGATCCCTGTGTCGGGAAGATCCCTTGGAGGAGAAAATGGCAACCCACTCCAGTTTTCTTGCCTGGAAAATTTCATGGACAGATGAGCCTGGTGGGCTACAGTTCATGGGGTTGCAGAATCAGACATGACTGAGTGCGTATGCACGCGCGCACACACACACACACACACACACACACACACGCACGCACATAATGAGTAAATAAACAAGTTGTGAAAAATATTAATAACTTAAAATTATTTGTATCAACCAAAGTTATCTGGTTGATTTTCTGCTTGCTATTACATACTATATCTGTTAGAGATTTGTTGTTGTTGTTCCCATTGCATGGCATGTGGGATCTTAGTTCCCCAATCAGGGATCAAACCCATGCCTCCTGCATTGGAAGCTAGAGTCTTAACCACTGGAACACCAGAGAAGTCCCTACATATTGTATCTGAAAAGGGAGGGTCTATTCAGAGTTTTTCATGCCTCTAGAGTATGAAATTATCTCTGATTGCTTTTGGAATACTGAAATTCTATTAGTTGTTTTAATGTGTTTCTTTGTCCCATAATTGCTCATGCAATTTTAATCAATTAGTGAAAGAAAAAATCCTCACTAATTCTTTTATATGATCCCAATGGATGAAGCACAAGCTGAAATCAAGATTGTGGGGGGAAATAGCAATAACCTCAGATATGCAGATGACACCAAAGAGGAATTAAAGAACCTCTTGATGAAGGTGAAAGAAGAGAGTGAAAAAGCTGACTTAAAACTCAACATTCAAAAAACAAAGATCATGGCATCTGGTCCCATCACTTCATGGAAAATAGATGGGGAAACAGTGGAATCAGTGACAGACTTTATTTTCTTGGGCTCCAAAATCACTGCAGATGGTGACTGCAGCCATGAAATTAAAAGACGCTTGCTCCTTGGAAGAAAAGCTATGACTAACCTAAACAGCATATTAAAAAGCAGAGACATTACTTTGCCTACAAAGGCCCGTCTAGTCAAAGCTCTGGTTTTTCCAGTAGTCATGTATGGATGTGAGAGATGGACAGTTTAAAAGGCTGAGTGCCAAGGAATTGATGCTTTTGAACTGTGATGTTGGAGAACACTCTTGAGAGTCCCTTGGACTGCAAGGAGATTCAACCAGTCAATCCTAAAGGAAATCAACCCTGAATATTCACTGTAAGGACTGATGCTGAAGCTGAAGCTCCAACACTTTGTGGCCACCTGATGGGAAGAGCTGACTCATTGGAAAAGACCCTGATGCTGGGAAAGATTGAAGGCAGGAGGAGAAGGGAATGATAGAGGATGAGATGGCTGGATGGCATCACCGACTCAAAGGACATGAGTTTGAGTAAGCTCTGGGAGATTGTGAAGAACAAGAAAGTCTGGCGTGCTGCATTCTGTGGGGTCACAAAGAGTTGGACACAGCTGAGCAACTGAATGACAACGATGTTGCCAAAACCAATGACTATTTCTTGGTCATCATCTTAATTGACTCTCCCTAGGGTTAAAAAGAAAAAAATCTGTCTACTCCTTCTTGAAACACTGTCCTCTCCTAGACTCCATCTAGTTTTCCTCTGTCATCTCTTCCCTCTCCTTTGTTATTCTTTTTAGCATTCTGTTTTTCAGACCTCTTAACAATGCAGAGTCCTGGGCTCTTTTCTATCCAAATACTCATCCAGTCTTGTGGACTGAAAAACCCTAATTACTTCCAAATTTGTATCTTAGACTGTCCTTCTCCCTTGATTCCTGAATTCATAAATAATCAATGCTTTTTGACATCTCTGCTAGGATTTCTAACAGTTTCCCACATCTAACATGATCAGAAATCATGTTTTCCTTCCTCCAAAACCAGTTCCTTTCCTTGAAGCCCCCATAGCACTATCTCTGCTCAAGCCCAAGCCCAGGAAACATCATGAACTCTTCTCTTTTCCTGACCTCCCAATCTGATTAATCAGCAATCCTGGCTATTACATCTCCAAAAAAATTCTTGATTCTACCACTTTTTTTTCATTTACCCCTATAACTCACACACACACTCCCAGCCAGACCATATCGCATGATGCCTAGAGCAGCGGTCCCCAACATTTTTGGCACTAGGGATTAGTTTCTTGGAAGACAATTTTTCCATGAACTGGGGAGGGGGGCTGGTTTCGGGATGATTCAATACATTACATTTGTTGTGCACTATATTTCTATTATTATTACATCAGTTTCACCTCCAAACATCAGGTCTTAGATCCTGGGGGTTGGGGACCCCTGGCCTAAGCACTTTACTAGTTCTTCCAGATATAGTCTTGAGCTTTCTCTAAATCATCACCTACATACCAGCAGAGAGAGCTTCTTAAAACCAAACAAATGTCTTGGTTAAATCCTTGAAAGCCTTCCAATGCTGCACAGAAAAGAAAATCTTACCCCTCCCTCTGGTCTTTCAGGTGCTCCATGCACTGGCCCCACCTTATTTTCTGATCTCCTTCCCATTTTGTCAGCCTTCCCACGTTCACCACTGTCAGCCACGATTCTTTTCCTACCCTTTCCTGCCTCGGGACCATTGTACATGCTGCCTTCTCTTCCGTGGACACCTTTACATGGCTCATCTTCACTCATCATGCAGATCTCAGCTCTAATGGTGCCCCCAGAAAAGACTGGTTTTGTTTTTTCCTTCTTCACAGCATAAAAGTATTATGTCTGTAATGTTCAATGTATTTCTACTTAACATCCCAATAAATGTTTATTAAAATTGTTGAAAAATATAAGGAAATTAGATTTATAACCTGCAGATAAGTAAGTGAGCTTTACTACAGTTATTCATTCACCCTAGGAAAATCACACTACAAGGAAATTCAAACCAGCCAATGTGAGCTGAGTAGCTCAGAACCCATTTCTAGGTCAGGTTTTTATCCACAAAAGCAATGCATGCAAGATATGAACATTACATCAAGAAAATGTAAGGTCCTATGAAAAAAAAAAAACCCACTCTCTTATATATTTTTTCTCATCAAGTTGGTTTACTTGCAATATGATTTACTTTTTGGTTTCACAACTATCATTTTGTAAAATTTAAAACAATTATGATTTTTAAGTGGATATTACAATCCAGTGTTTTGTAATGTGTACAGAGAAGCATTATGGAGAAAATGGTTTTAAAAATCACCTTAAATATGTGCTATAATAGAAGTACCAATTTCACAGAAATTTAAAATATGAGATGTCTCGGTTTTCTTATACAAATAATGCCCCCAAACCACCCAAGCACTAAACTTTTTTCTTCAAAATAGTAAGAGAACAGAAATAGAATAGAAGACAAATAGAATAATGTAAACTAAGACTATGAAGGACTATGACAGCATCATTATTTGACATAATATGAATTTTGATAGGCACTGCTATAAGCATATTTACGTACCTTGGACATTCAACTTGATTTTGCCCAAGGCTGTACCAGCTGGATTCTGAGCCACACACAGGTAAGTGCCAGCATCCTCTCTGACAGCTCTGGAGATCTGCAAGCCGCCACGGGGAAGAACTGCATGGCTTCTACCTACGTCACGGTTATTAGAACGGGGTTAGAAGAATTTTTCCTTTTGTTAAAAGAATTATACTGACTTCTGAATGATAAAACTGAGTTGTCATGATTGTCTTGAGAGAAACAGTACCTGAACTGATGACACTGATGCCTTCTTTTTGCCAAGTGATGAAAGGACTGGGTGTCCCTGTTGCTTCACAGGGTAATAAAATGGGATTGTTTAGAATGACGTCCAGCTCACTTGGCTGAGGCTGAATGACTGGAGGCTCTATAAGAACCAATCAACAGAAATGTTGCAAGGACACGAGTTAGTGGCATAAATGTCTACTGTAGCCGTAAGGTTAAACCTGTCTGAATTCGTAATTCCAAAATATTAGTGATTTCATTGCCCCAAGGAAAAGCACATATCAGCCATATCACGTTGCTTTTTGAGTCTTGTTACTACAGCTAGTTTCCTTTAGAAGAACTCCAGAGAAAAGACTAAAATCAGAAACAGGTTGTAAAAATTCAACGAAAATAATTTAGAGGTTGTTCAGCGTGGTTTGTCATCTGTATGCTTTCTTTAGTCTGCTGAAGAATATCTATCAGCTTTCATGTCCCCAAAATATTACTGTGGTTTATGACCCTAGACAGGACCATCTTTGAAGAAAAAAACATGACTTAAAGAGATAACAGCAAGATTTTAATGAATAAGTACCCTTTCATACCTTGGACATGAAGGCTCACATGTCGATGTGCAGAACCAGCTGAATTCCTGGCAACACAAGTATATCTTCCAGCATGGCTTAGTTGAGTGGCAAGTATTTCAATTGCTCCTAAAAAGGAAAGAAGAATTTTATGCATAGGGCATCCCTCTTTTTATGGTTTGATAAACCATGTCTCTCTGATTTTTGTGTCTCTGTCCCCCTTGCGTGGGGGTACTTGGCTTGTAGTCCTACTTGTATTCCCTGTGCCTACGTAGCACAGAACTTTTTTTTATCCTAGCACAGAACTTAAAAAAAAAACAAAACACCATTAACAGCTTTATTTAGGCAAATTTTCAGACTATAAAATTCAGCCATTTAAATGTACAATTCCATAACTCCTGGCGTATTACAGACTCCTGCAATTATCACAGTTTAATTTTAGAACATTTTCATTATACCAAAAAGAAATCTCACCCCATTTATAGTCCTGCCTCACTCAACCCCAGAGATCACTAATTTACTTTCTGTCTCTAAATATCGACCTCTTCTGGATATTTTACCTAGATGGGATCATACTGAAATCTTTTGAGTCTGACTTCTACTGTGAGCATAGTTTTTGAGCTATATCTTTTGTAGCATGTGTCAGTATTTTTGTTCCATTTTATTGTTAAATAGAATTCCATTGTGTAAAGTGATCCCCATTGTTTATCCATTAACCAGTTAATGGAAATTTACACTGCTTCTCATTTTTGGCTCTTGAGAAGACTGCTACACGAATATTTGCATACAAATCTTTGTGTGGACATATGTTTTTATTTCTCTGGGAAGATACCTAGGAGTGGAGTTGCTGGGTCATAGGGTTAACTCTTTCTGAGAAAGTTCTAAACTGTTCTCTTAGCACAGTACTTTGTGGTGAAGAGTAGTTAATTAAATTTTATGATTTTACTTGCTACCCATCTATGCAGATTTCTGAGATAGCCAACATACTTTGCTATGAAAGCCAAGTTCATCTTTCATTATTTTCCTTCTTTTGAAGAAATAAATTCTCTTTAACATAAGATGTACATACTCATAAAGCCCCAGGATGTTCAGGATCTTAGTTGCTACTTTTCATCTCCAGTGTATCTCCTCAATGCAGGATGAATTTTCAGAAACACAAATGTGAATTACCTGCACTTTCATTTAGGTGAATTATTTTTTCTTTGTAATACATAAAATTTGCAGAGCTTAAATTTTATTAATGGTGTTTACAACCACCCTCAAAAAACAGCCACATCATAACACTTACCACCCAAACTTACTTGTTAAATTATAGAAAACTTGAAAGCAGGAACCCTGTCTTAGTTTTAGATCCTCAGAAATTTAGTGGAGTACAGAGCCCATTTTAGGTACTAAATGTTTATTAAATGAATGGACATTCTACTTGGCCAAAGAGGTGTGGTTCACCCAAAGGCAACCAGTAAAAATTTTAAACCATGTTGTTGTTTAGTTGCAAAGTTGTGTCCGACTCTTTTGCGACCCTATGGACTGGGCTTCCCGGGTGGCCCAGACAGTAAAGTGTCTGTCTACAGTGCAGGAGACGAGTTTGATCCCTGGGTTGGGAAGATCCCCTGGAGAAGGAAATAACCCACTCCAGTATTCTTGTCTGAAGAATTCCATGGACAGAGGAGCCTGGTGGGCTGCAGTCTATGGATTGCAAAGAATTGGACGTGACGGACTGAGTGACTACCACACACATGTGCTGCAGCCCAATAGGCTCCTCTGTCCATGGGGTTTCCCAGGCTAGAATACTGGAGTGGGTTGCCATTTCCTCCTCCAGGGGATCTTCCCGACCCAAAGACTGAACATGCGACTCCTGTAGCTCTTGCATTAACAGGCGGATTCTTTACCACTGAGCCACCAGGGAAGCCCTTCCAAACCTTAGGTTTAGAAAATATGCACATAAAATCTAAGTGGTCATGCTGAATATATGTAGATCAGTTTTAGATATTATTTATTATTTTGTTTTTAGGTTTTTTTCTACCCCTTTCCCTCATTGCCCTCCCCATCCTAACTGAATTTTTTCCCAAATGCCTAAGCCTAGGAATATTGATATTTTTTTTCTTTTCTTCTAGTGCAACGAAAGTCCAAATAAGGCCATCCATTAGTAACTAACCCAATCAATATCTGTGTAATCACTGAGCTGGGTCTTACCTGAGGACAGAATTCTATAGCCCTCTCCTCTGGGAAGCAGCCTTATACCATTCTTCATCCAGTGAATTGAGGGAAACGGAACTCCTGAAGCGGTGCAGGTGATCACTGTGGGTGTGTGTGTGGTCACTAGGAAGTCTGTAGGCTCATCAGCAATGGAAGGTGGAACTAAAAAGCAACAACGAAAAGAAAGAAAACTACATGTTTCCAACCCTGACAGATTTCCAAAGCCTGCTCATGTATCTTCCTCTTTCTACACTGAAAGTGAATGTTTGGTAAGTGGAACAGGAAGCCCCTTTGTGAAGTGGTGAAAAGAAGAAATGATATCATTTAATAACTTTCAGTCCACACACTAAGCCAGTTCTACCTTGGACAGTGAGATCCACAGTCCTCTTGTCCTCTCCGGCATCATTTGTCACCGTGCACTCGTAGGCCGCAGTGTCATCCACAGAAGGGGAAATAATCACTAGTGAACCTGAAGAAAGGAGCCTAGAAGAGAGATTTCAAAGCAATGAGGTGCTATATATCAGTTTTCACAAATGTTTCTAGTTGGTTCAACATGGTACCATGTTGTGAACTGAGGGAAATGGAACTCTTTCCTCAAATGTTAAACTGAGCATCATTTTATGTATCAAACTTTAAGTTTATATGGCAGTGAGTTAACAGGGCCTCAGCCTCAACATTTGCAGGAAGCAGTGGTGTGGAATGATTGCCTTATGAGGGAATCCTGCATTTTCTGAATGCTGATAGCATGACCAACCATGCTCTCCTAGGTGAAATACAGTGAAATGAGCACATTTGATGATAGCTGCTATTTACTGACCACTGAATACATTCCTGGTACTATCTCAAATGTTTCACATAGATTATCTCTAAATTTCACATTAACGCTGCAGCTTGGTATTTGATTATTTCCACTGACCGATAGGTAACTACAAGTCTGTCTTGCATCTTTCCCTACTTCACATGTCTCCTTAAATGTGGTAGATACCTTGGAGATACACAGTACATAAATTAGAATCTAACTTGAAATAAACTCCAAACTTAAGTTATCTGAATCACTTCAAATATACAAAAGGCTGAGTAAATACATATACATTATTTAAAGTAATCTAAATAAGAATATCTGTTTTCTTACCTCAAACTGTGCACTGATGACTGGGAATAATTTGATTCAGTGGGAACATATTTGACCTGCTTTTTAACTCAAGGGCATGGGCATTTTCCACATAGAGTATACTTTCAAGTCATTAAACCCCCAATGCCAAAAGATTAAAAGGATGAGAAAGAGACACAACAGATTTTCAAGTGAAACCCTCCTAATTTCATATTTCCAGGTGTAACAGAATCGATTTTTATCAGGATAGGTCTATGAAAACTCTTGTTTTTAGTGACAAGGCAAATCTTTTGACAAGATATCTATTAACTTGAGATACAAGAAATGATGCTCATCTAAGGAATCAGAAATCCACAGTATTTTTAAGGTTAGCCTTTAAAAATATGATATCATAGTAAGAAGAATGATAGTAAAGCTGAAAGAGTACAGAAAATTGGAGAAACTGCTATTCTTCATCCTTATACGTGCTGCCAAATCCATACACTGTATTTGAAGGTATAAAATCTGATTTTTATTCTTCAACTAAAACTTGTATTATTTTTCAAGAGCACTTTTTCTCTTATACCAAATGATGTTTTATCCTTTGTCATTATAAAATTACAAAAGGTGCTAAAAACAGCAGCAGAATGGAAATCTAATGCTACAGAGCTCACTGACAGTTATCCACAGGGCTTATGGTAAGAGAAGTTGTACCTATAATTCAGAAAAAAATACTTTAGATTGAAAAACTAATTCAATGCTAAGAAAAAAATAATACACTCTCTACATACTAGCTAGTTCATACTTTATATATTTTCTGTCCCCATTGATAAAGTGAAAATGTTAATTCTTTGAAAAATATGTTTCTAAATTGCTGGTGGAATTTTCCAGGTAAATTCCTCCTTACCTGTATGAATTCTGATTTTGATCCACATTCAGAAGATGCCCGTTTCTTCTCCAGTTGACTGATGGTTTAGGTATGCCGGTAGCCTCACAAGCCAGAGTGGTTTGAACATTTACTGTTACAGTTATGTTGGTAGGACCCAGAGCAATGGATGGAGGAACTAAAACAAAGTCACCAAGTGAGAGAGAAAACACATTCAGCAAACAGTATGCCATTTGAAGTATCTCTGCCAAACTGAAATTAATCACTGATAACTTACTTTACATTGGTGAACACAATAAGGTTCTCTGAACTTACATAGTGCTGTGATAATGCTATTCGCCATGAGTCTTGATTGTTCATAATAGAGCGCTAGACCTGAAGGTCTTTGTGCTATGACCTCACTGGTTTAGGCAACCAAAGAACGCTTGACTCTAAGACTGGATGTTGTTCATAAACGTATATTTACCATGGACCTGTAAATCTATTCGCCTGCGATCTGTCCCAGCAGCATTGGTAGCCATACACAAATATCGCCCACTATCAGTCACTTGTGCCGACTGGATATGAAGGAATCCATTTTCCAAGATGGAGTATCTACAAGAAAGATCACACGTGAAGGTCTCTGGATGAGTCTTTCTGATAATGCACATTTTAACTGAAAGCATTTTAAAAGACTCAGTTATCCATTTTCAGTCCTTTTCCTGCTTCAGAAATTTGTAATACCCTTGGTAGAAAAAAAGGATATTCTGCAAAGAGGTATAGCAGATGGACTTATGATCTTGGATACATTATAACCATTACATTTTAGATGCAAGCCTTGAGGAATTAGGGTTAGGGTTTTAAAATACTGAGTTTTGATTCTCATATTAAGATGAAGAGACTAATTTTAGAATGAAAAGACTCAAATAATGCATTGGATCAAATATTTAAAAACTTACATTTCAGTTCCTACAGTGTTTTTCATCCTTTTCTAGTTACCTTGCATGAGTCCCAGGTAGAACAGCTCCATCCTTTCTCCATGTTATCCTTGGGGCTGGCACACCTTCCGCAAAGCATTCCAATACAGTTGACTTATTTAAGTGAATGACAAGACTCTGGGGGCCACTCTTTATGCTCGGAGGAACTGTAAAAGAGATACATGTGGAAAATTTCATTTATATCAGTAACACAGCCTGAACTAAGACTGACTAGGTAATAATACAAGCTGAGATTTGAGTCAAATATATGGCTTTGCCTACAGCTAATTCAGGTTAATATAAATAGAATTGGGGTTGAATTCCTAAAACCTTATTCAAGATAAGATTTTATTTAAAAATTTACACAAAAGTGAAGAGTTAATAGTGGGGAGAGAAAGTGAAAGTTAAGTTGCTCAGTCGTGTCCGACTCTTTGTGACCCATGGACTGTAGCCCACCAGGCTCCTCCATCCACGGGATTCTCCAGGGAAGAATACTGGAATGGGTTGCCATTTCCTTCTCCAGGGGATCTTCTCGACCCAGGGATCGAACCCAGGTCTCCTGCATTGCAGGCAGATGCTTTAACCTCTGAGCCAATCCTCTTCCCTAATAGAAGACAGGGCTTTAAATCCCTGATATGGTGTGTGAAGGGCTTCCCTTGTGGCTCAGCTGGTAAAGAATCTGCCTACAATGTGGGAGACCTGGGTTTGATCCCTGGATTGGGAAGATCCCCTGGAGTAGGGAAAGGCTACCCACTCCAGTATTCTGGCCTAAAGGATTCCATGGGCTGTATAGTCCATGGGGTTGCAAAGAGTCGGACATGATTGAGCGACTTTCACTCACTCACTCATGGTGTGTGAAGTCTGTCTTTCTAAGGAAGAGGCTTGAAAAGAGTAAAAAAAAAAACAAAAAACAAAAACAAAAATCAGCTCTGGTATGATACAAATTAGAGATGATATTTCTTATTTCTCTTTGGCCAAATAATGGTCAGAGAATGTTAACACTGGAACAACTTCGCTTTAAATAAGGCTTAGAAAGTGGGCTGTTTTAGAAAAACACATCTGTGATTAATCATGCAAGTCTCAGAGCATGTATTTTACTAATCACTGAGTTCACATGGGAATAGAAAACTTGAATTTTAATTTTAGTGTTAGAGATATTAACTGCCTGGGTCATCCAACTTGTAAAATTTCATCTATTAAAACATCAGATGAACGGTTTTAGAAAGTTGGTGTCATATTCCTGAAATTTGGCAGATTTTAGTGTTTAGATTTTATATTTGAGAAAATTACAGTTCCATGGCAGTCTCTGTCTAGCACATATATAATCAAACCCCAACTTCAATAAAAGTGACTAAATAATTGGCTACTTGTCACCCAGAGATTTAGTATATTAACTTCTCCAGTGGCTCTGATCTGAATGATACAAAACATCAGAATATGCTGATAACAATTGGACATGTATTGTTCTCTAAGAGAAATGTATCTTTAATTATATTTTTGAAGTTGAGTTAGTTTGAATATAGCTATAGCACAAATGTCACACGCTGTCTATGTCAAAAGAAATAAGATAAGCACAAGAATTTGTTTAGTATGCTCATAAAAAACAAAAATGTTATATCTTTGAATGTCCTGTCTAAATTTTTTGATTGTGAAACAGTGGTTAAGCGTTCTTACCATTGACAGTGAGAATAAACTCTCTTGTAGTCTTTCCCGCAATGTTGCTGGCAACACAGGTGTAATTGGCTGTATCACCTAGATCTGCGTTATTAATTTGCAAGTATCTCCCTCCAGATAGGATTCTTACTCGAGGTGTTGCCTGGATTCAACAAGTAAAATTTGCCATTAAAATGTCAGGAAAATGAAATAAGAATCATCAAAAGTAACTAAACAGTGAACTGTAGCATACCTGTCTCCCAGTATCTTTGTCTGCTCCCCCTACTACTATCCTGGTATCAAAAGCTCTTGGGAGCTACCTCTATGAGTGTAGTTAAGGCAAGCGCACAATCAGTGACGGCCGCAGTGATCCACTCAAGGGTGGAAGAGTGTTTCAAGTTGGGCCCATGAGAGCTCCCTGCAGGACACTTCTCCAAGTGTTGGAACAGGCATATTTTTACTGGAATCTGATAGTGAGGATGACATAGGCTGGTGGCAGCTGTACCACCATGTGCGGACAACTTGCTGTGACTCTAAGACACAAGCAGAACTGAGATAAAGAAGGAAGGACAGAGATGTTTGACTACATAATTAGAGCCTTTGGATAATGCCCAAAACTTAAGTTCACTGATTTTTATTGCTAATATCTTCCCCCTGCTCCCAATTAAGTTGTTTACAGTCTGAAGCCTGTTACTTAAAGCTGAAAGTTTCCTGATAATAAATTAACTTTGGTTAACTTGAAACAATTATCCTTCAACATTTAAAAAATAAGTAAATAAATGATTTTTCGTCTACAAATATTTGTTAAGCATATATTTTGTGTCCAGGCATGGGACCAAAAATTATGAAACTATAGAGATCTATATTGAGAGGAAATACTGAAATATAGTGATATCTACTCTATTATGTCCAATTGAGGATTGTTCATAAACTTTTAAAAAAATGCCAGGTAGCAACAAAGGCTGATATTTTCTGGTTGTGCCAAAGTGGATCTACTTTAGGAAGAGTCCAAATGAGATTTTTCTACCATATGGGTTCTGTCCCAGATAAACATATATTTCTAGTGAAAAAAGTTGTTCACACTAAGATGTACAGTTCAGGTCAATTTATCTTTAAAGTCCACACGTTATCTGTAGGCCTTTAATTGCTACAGGGGCCATTAGTGGTAAATTTTTATTATTTCTAATGAGAACAGGTGAGTTTTTCAACATACATAGTAAGTTCTACAAAACATATTTTAATTTTTAAGTTCAATATGGGTATAGCAGGACTTTATGCTACTAAAAAGTTCTGAGTTGATTTTCATGTCTTTCTTCCATGAATATCAGTACGTTCTGCTAATTTACTCAGTCTCACTATACCTTCTCTGGTTCTCTTCCCACTTACTGCCAGTGATTCTTCCAGTTTGATTTCTTTCCTTACTCTGAGCAGATGACCCTGTTTCCTACTCCACTGAGAAAATCAAAGCCAAGAGCCTGCAATTTCTTCCTATCATCTTGCATATGAATGCATCCTTCCTTCCTACACTTCCATCTCTGTGGAAAAAGGTCATCCCTTCAGTCCAAGGCTAATCTCTTCATCTGTCACCGGGGTCCCATCCTTTCCCTACTCAACACACTTGGTTCTCTATCTTCAAACTCTTTTTAGTAAATAAGAATATACAAATCTCTTTTGTATTTAAATAATAGTCCACAACCATTTCCACTTCCTCTTCTTTCACTCTCCCAACAACTGTAACATGTCTTCTACTTCGATCACTCTACTGAAGGTTGCTTACATCTTGAATCACATCTGTGTATTACCCAAAGCCAATAAATACAGTTTTCTTTGTATCTTGACATGAACTCTGTTAACTGTTAACAGAGTGAACTCTGTTAACTCTCTATTTCTTGGCTTTCAGTACACCAATTTATCCAAGTGTTCCTTCTCAGTCCCACTTTTCTCCTCTTTTCCTTTGCTTTTAATCGTCAATATTGCCTTAGGTGTTATTCTCATTTACAAATCTTCTCACACCATGCGCTTTCTGGTTGACCTCATACAAACCTACAGCTTCAACAACAGGCTATACTGTTGAGGACCACCAAATCAAATATATTTATATTTGATTTGGTGGTCCTCAATAGCAAAATATCTAAAACTGAACTCATCTCTCTCTCTTTTTTTTTTTTCCATTTACTGTTGAATTCAGTCTGTTCCAGCACTGACATCACTTGGTCATATCTGAAATTAGATTGATTTCTCCATCATTAATATTTACTCAGTCCCTGTCTGAACATCTAGTGGTCTAGAGTGAAATGCACACATGGGAGATAAGACTCTGGAGGAAAAGTCAGAGCATGAAGGGCTTTGTAAGCAAAGCTGGGCAACTGAACCTGAAACTCGAAATCTATGGAGAATCATCAAAGGATTTTAAAGGTCTACTTCAACCCAACCAAGCTACCTGCAGTTCCTGAGACAACAGCATTCCTTTTCCTGTAATGTCTTTGTACATACTATCACTTGTGTTTGGAGTCCCCTTCTTTCTCACTCAACATTTAAACTGAACTCACACTTTCCAAGAGGCTCCCCTGGGCTATTCTTTACCCTTCAGTCTGGGTTACTTGCTTCTTCCCACTGTTTCCGCTCTGTATATCCCTCTAAGATAAAATTTATCAGCAGTATCAATGTTCTATAATCTTTGATGTACTTCTGTATATTTTCAGATAGTCTATGAGCTCCTTATGGATCAGGATTATTGTCAGGAGCAATCACAATGCACATCATTACAGCAGGCACACAATAAAGAGAGAAACTGAGGCATGGGGCTGTTAAGTGATATGCATGATAATTAAACATGTTAGTAACTCTCAGAATCCAGTCTGTGTTTAGTGTTTGTGTGATGTGATCATGGTTAAAGTCTCTCTGTCTTAGGTATTAGAGACATAATTTCCTTTTATTTAGACTCAGTGTATCACAATTGGTTATACTAAGAGGATGAGGAAAAAGAAGGATAAGTAACTACTAGGATAAGGACAATCTGAACATTCAAAGTCAAGGCTTAGAGCCAATCCTAAAAGGCTACTTAGGATCCTAGGCCGTGATACTCTATGGCAGCAGACAGGCATCACCAGAGCATGGGAGTCTCACAGAGCCAGTAACTGTGTTTCCAAGATTTCAGTCTAGACTCCTGGTATGGGAAAGACTGAAGGCGGGAGGAGAAGGGGACGACAGAGGATGAGATGGTTGGATGGCATCACCGACTTAATGGACATGAGTTTGAGTAAGCTGCAGGAGTTGGTGATAAGACAGAAAAGCCTGGCGTGCTGCAGTCCATGGGGTCGCAAAGAGTCTGACACGACTGAGTAACTGAACTGAACTGATTCACAGTTCCTTGGGGTCACTCCTGAGGTGCAAGTTTAGATCAAGGAAAGTCAGTAACAGGTTTGCCCAGGGACTTGGCAAGACAAGTCAGTTCTTTTGAGACTTTGATGGTTTCTTTTCTTTCAAGAAAAGACACGAGTGTTTCAATCCAAGTTTAATTTACCAGCTTCAGGCGATACATACTTAGGCCAATTTACAGAGTATGTGAATCAAAATACCTGTCTTTTGACTCGTAACTAGCTACTACCTACACCAGCAAAGGCTGAGAAAAGAAGGCTGACAAAAAGACTCTGTGCTCAGCCCTGCAATGCTGAATAACCAGTAACCTGATGTAGAAGGACTCTATAGCTGATTTTTTTTTCCCTCAAAATGAATCTGTGGAACTTGGCAAGACTTACCTGTAACCGTTCTCCATTTTTAAGCCAAGTGATTACAGGTGGAGGCACTGCATCTGATTTGCATTCCAGCGTCACTTGTCTGTTCCGTAACACAGTGAAGTCCTGGGGCTCACCAGTTCCAGCAATATTAGGGGGTACTGGGTGGGAAAACAGATACACCAAAGGCTTTTAATAAATGAGATGGAAAATACTCTGGATTATTTTAGGTGTTCACCAGTGTTGTTTCTGCTGTATGAAAGAAGCAGCATAAATTTAAAATGCTGCTCATTCAATTTATAGTACCCTGATAACAAATAGTGAATTTTTTAAATCATACTCAGTACTTAAGTACCTTAAGTAATGAAATTCTTCCAATAGCCGCATGAATGATAGGATAAGTAATATAACCACATTTTATCACCATTTAATAGGTAAAGAAACTAAGGCCCAAAGAAGGGATTTTTTTTTTGTCCAGGTCTACACTTGGTAATAACTTTCTCTGAACATATTTTAAAACTTTCAAATTAGGTTCTATCCATCATAACAAACAGAAATATATAGATTTTTCTTAATAAGCAGAAAGGAGGGCAAAAGAGGGGTAAGGAATTAAGAGGTATATACTACTATATATAAAATAAATAAGCTACAAGGATATAAAGTAAAGGGAATACAGTCAATATTTCATAATAACTTTAAGTGGAGTATAATTTATAAAAATTTTCAATGACTATGGTGTACACCTGAAACTAATATAATATTGTAAATCAAATATACCACAATTTTAAAAGTGTATATTTTTTATGTGACTGCTGTATACACAATTTACATGTCAATTGGTCTAATTTGTGTGTAGGACTGGTGGGGGCAGGGGAACACTCTTACATTACACCAGTCCTACAGTTTGGATTGCTTAGTGATTTAGGCTATGAGGAGATAAAGATCTTCTATTAAGTTCTTTAAATGTTCCTCTCTTTGAAGAGTAATTTCCAGCTCTATGTCAAAGTAGGACCAGCTACAGTCTAATTGGCCCAACTTTTCTAGAAGGTAATTTGGTCTTGAATATGTGTGTGTGTGTGTACATGCATATGCATATACTTACATATATTCAAGAAAGTGGATTTATAGAAATTTATTAAAACAAAATAATTAAAAATAGGCCAACACACTTATATAAGGATGTCTATAATAGCGCTGCTTATGTTGGTGGAAATACAGAAACAGCCAAAAATAAGGAATGTATTAAATAAGTAATGGTATGTTCATAAAATTAGAAATCATGCAACTGCTAAAAAGTAATGTTATAAAAATATATATTTTTTGACATGAAAACATGTTCAACATGCCACTGAGATAAAAAGTTAAATACTGTATGCTGCATGATCACGTTCCTGTGACAATATTTATATGTAAAAAGGTCTTATTCTTGTGTGATGAGATTATGAATACTTTTATTTTCATTTTTACTCTAATTTATATTCTATGATTTAAAATCAATGAATATGAATTACTTGTGCAGGAACAAAACATATAACTCAAAAATCCATTAAACTACTCCTATGAACATATCATCAGTCAAATATAAAAATCAAATTTGCAAAATACATATTTCCTAATATATAAACATAGTTTTATGATGTGTTGGATAGCTGCCCTATCTTCCATAAATTATGCCTTTTAATTAGGTATAAGTGTATGATGGACTGCAGGACATTTTGCCAACGTTACCGTGCACTCTCACTAAATACTCTTTATCATCATCTCCTGCAGGACTGGATGCCAGACATGTATATCTTCCTGTATCTTCCACCTATAAAATTCAAATAAGTGAATTACACAAGGTTAACAGGCTAGTTTTGATGATGAGAATAAATATCCATTAGAACAAATGTAAAGGACTCACACAAAGCAAGATATCATTAATATAGCACAATAATTAAAATTTAATAAATGTCTTAACATTTGTATTTAGCACTCTGATACTGAGCATGGCTCAGCATCTCTGCTACACATAAATCTATGTATCTGACATAGATTTAAGAGGGTTTCAGGGCACCTGTTCCCAATAAAATCTCTTTTTTGTCAAAAAAAACAAAAACAGGGTTTCAGTATTTGATCTCAGAATGTTTGCATGTTATATATGTTAATGATGTCAGAAAAGGCAGATACATATAGAATACAGCACCATATGTGACACAAATACTACTCAGTATTTTTTGAAGAAGTATTTATGAATTTAAATTGCAGATTGCAAAATTCTACTGGAGGCTTCCTGAAGCAAGTAAAATACATTAACCAACCAACCAACCAACCAAAGTAAATAAAAATCAGGTTATTTTAATAAAGAACATTAATACCATATTTTTAATATTCCTTGATATACATAGTGAAACAATATAGCTATGTTATGTAATTTGGCTGTAAACAGGTCAGGCTGACAGAAAAATCTACTATTTTCTGACTAAAACCAGAAACATTTCTTTAAAAATCCCCATGTATGGTTTCCACTGAAGTGTTAGACTTTATTCATATTTGACATTGTGTAAACACAGTCCATGCTTAAATAAGTGAAAAGTATACACTGAAAAACATATGATCTTACTACTGTGAAAAACATATTTTGAAAAAGTAGAAAATCCTGTTTTCATCTATTACTTGAATACTCCTAGAATATTGAGAATTTTAAAATTCTTACATTCAAAACTGACTTTATGGGTTATTGAAAAACTTTTTTTTTTGGTAAGGTGCACAGACTCCACTGAAAAAATTTTAGATTAGCATGTTAAGACTAGTATATCTGGAAAATTACTAAATATAACTTTAGAAGAGTGACAGCCACATTGTCCTTCAATTAAAGAATTGAAAGGGATGCACTACTGCCTGGAGAATAATTTCAAAGTTGCTCATCATACCTTGAAAACCTCTAAAAGTCAGCTCTTCTCCACCAATACAGTCTATTCCCCAATTACATCGCCCCCTCCACTGGCCCTGACTCAGCCAAACTTGCACCATCATTCATGACTGTTCTTAGATCTCACCTCCTCCAAGAACCATTTCCTGACAACGTACACCCTTCTGAATATTGATAATTACTATCAGTAGCTACATTTTCTAATGTGTGTTCTCTTAATAGGGTGTTTGAAAAATTATAATTAATCGGGTTTTTTAGAGAAGGATTTTGCAGTTATTGACATGCATTATAGCTCACAAAGGAGAGAAAGGTACAGTATATAGAGTTTTTCCAACCTGTTTTGTCACAGAAGAAGAGTTTGATGGAAAATGTCTTAGCAAACTCTCGTCTTTCACCACACAATTTGGAATTTGCAGAATATCCATTATGTACCAGGCATAATTATGTGCAATAGATACATACACAAAAAGACAAAGTTCAGGTAACTAAGGTATAATTTAGTAATAAGGGCTCTGACAGAGAGAAAATAAAACACAGAGGAGCAGAGGAACCCCTAGCAGTCTTGGGACTTGATAATATTTAATTTTTTAATTCTATAAGGTTTTAATGGTTTTCTATTGTTCCTTTTCCTAATTTTATCATGTGTGTGGTTTTACTTTTCTTAGACAACTGAAAACTTCTTGAAGGCTGAGAAATGTCTTATGTACTACATTTGTGTTCTTCACAATAGCTAGACTATGTGGGTCACCGTTTAATCCTTGATGGAAACTCTGTCTTGTTTAACATAATGTTTCATTTTCACATTTAAGACCTAATGTAATGTGGCCTCAATCTCTCCTTAGAGCTTTATTTACCATGATTCCTTTATATTTATGGTTCTAGTGCACACTTCACTGTCTCCATGCTATTCCTTAAGTTACAAAATTATTTTGCTTCCCTTTTGGTCAGTTGAAATTATAGCATTCAAGTATTTTGATTCAGCAAGTGGTTTGACAGTGTGACCTGAGTTTTTTCTGCGTTGCTAAAATGGTTGATGGAGAGAAGAGGGAAATGGAAGGTGTGTTCTCTTCAATGTTAGAAACAAGAGACTTCCACTGGCTACGCTGTTGAACCAGACCCAGGATTGAGATCAGTTCCATCACTGAGCAGTGATAAGTACTGGACAGGTGAATACTTAATCCTTCTCTGTTTCTGGATTTGTAGAAAGGGGATAAAGACATTGCCTCACCGAGTTGCCATGGTAGCCATGGGTGTGATAGACCTCATAGCCCAACATAAGACTGAGGCAATTCATAACCCTCAGCTCTCTTTTCTAGCTCCCTTTCTGTTTCCTCAGTGAAAATATACATGAAATGTGATTAAGACAACAGAAGATGAGATGGCTGGATGGCATCACCAACTCGATGGACATGAGTTTGGGTAAACTCCGGGAGTTGGTGATGGACAGGGAGGCCTGGCGTGCTGTGATTCATGGGGTCGCAAAGAGTCGGACACGACTGAGCGACTGAACTGAGCTGAACTGACTGAATATAAATACCTTTAAAGCAATGATGATTATAATAACAATAAGAGCAGCAGTAACAATAATCATTTTAACTCCATTTCAGCATCTCTCCATGCCTGTGGCATCCGTCTAAGCACATCACTTTAGATTATCTCTAAAGCCCTAAGGACATAAGTTCAGCATTGTTCCTATTTCCATCCCCAGTTAACAGATGAAGGCATCAGAGAACATATGGATAATTTTTGTAACATAAGATTTGCCTCTGTTTGCAGAAGAGTATATTGTTACAATAAGACACCCTGAGACATACCTTTCTTTAATATATTTACACTTCAGATTAATTTCCTTAAACATAAACTAAAAGAACAGTCAATTCTATTGAATTGACCATTTTTGGAAAAATTCCATCTCTTCAGATTTTCATGTCTGTGAGTTCATTCTGAAGATCAAAAGTTCCCTTTGAAGCCTCTTATACACATACATTTGACTGCTTTTTGCCATTTCTATAAAGGGCCACATGGCACAAATCAAGAGCTTCAGGAAATATACTATCACTTATGGCACTGTGAAAACTTGAAAAAATTAATATGAATGTATCTTGCTTTCTTCTACATTTAATCTGATAATTTTACTTCTTCGCTTTAGTCATGTTACCTTGTAAGTGTCTATTCAGTCATGCATGTCATAGAACAAATCTACCCTTGCTAAAGTCACAGAGATCTATGATATACTCAGACTCCAAGACAATTTCTCCAACACTGCCCAGAGATTAGCAAGTAAGAAGTTTAACCTAGGACAAAATAATCATATGAACTCTGAACTAACCTGAGTACTAGATATTCGAAGAACCTCTCCTCCTCCAAGAGTCTGCATCTGATCCATCTGTGGAAGGGGTCGACCATCTTTCATCCAGGTAATCTTAGGAGCTGGGATTCCAGAAGCCATGCAGGTAAGTTCAAGAGGATTATTAACAATTACTGACATTTCTATGGGTTCTTCAGATCCATTGATATGAGGTGGTTCTATTTAAAAGGAATTAAAGACAACAACAAAATAAACTTGCTGTTTGATAAGATACTGCAGTTTAGAAAAACTTTTAAGAATTCAACTCAAATTTATCTTTGTACAATACAAATTGATTTGGACAAGAATACCAAAATGATAATTCCTTATTCATTTTGGTATTATTAATGAGATGTTATTTGTCATTGGCACTATTTTATTTTACCGTAGTTTAGTTTTAGTCGCTCAGTTGGGTCCAACTCTTCGTGACCCCATGGATTGGAACCCGCCAGGCTCCTCTGTCCATGGGATTTTCCAGGCAAGAATATTGGAGTGGGTTGCCATTTCCTTCTCCATTATTGTAGTTTATTGAGGAACAATTTATTAAGTGTCAGCACTATATAAAGTCTTTGTGCATTATCTTTTCACTGGCACTATTTTAAAAGAGACAGATCATTCTTATAATAGATCATGAAGTAAGCCGCAAGCCATCAAAGGTAATTAAAGCTCAGCAACTGAGATTCAGATAATTAGAGCAGTTTTACTTAACTGTAAAGATTTGAAAATGATAAAAACTGAACCCATCTTGTACTATTTTTTAAAGAGTTACTTAAATATAGTAGTGTGTTTTTGCACCTTTAAAATATCTATTGTTTCTGCAAAAGCAATGAGCAAATGCTATGAAATTTTGCAATCATCTTTTCCATGAAGAACTTTAAGAGGAAACAATGACTAAGCAGAAGAAAAACAGTTACATTTGGAGACTATTTCTGCATAAAACACATTTGTTATGTCTGGGCAGAAATAATTTCCTCTTTTGTTATTTATACTTCTAAATTACCTTTCTCAAGAGGATGTTAAAGAATCTAAACACTTGGAGGAAACATTAAAGTTTCTTAGTCCAACTATTCCTAAGTTTAAGAATCACTTTAAAACAGATTTCCCTTACACTAATCATTCAAATTTTCTATGAAACTTTCCAGCTTACTATTTCACAAGGCAGCAAAAATAGCTGTTGGACAGCTCCAAGGATTAGCTCTGTGTGTGTGTGTGCACATGTGTGTGTGTTTTAAATCAGGCACATAGTTTAGAGCAGAGGTTCACAGTAGGAGACAGAGAATCTGGAATCAAACAGCCTGATTTTCATTCCTGGCTCCAACAATTATTAGGTTAGTGTATTTGAACAAATCTTTAAAAAAAAAAAAGACCACACTATTATTTAACTAAGAGAATTGTGAAGATTCAATGAGATAATCTATAAAGTATATTTCTTTTGTGTTTCTGAATCTGTTTTGTAATTAAAGGTTTATTAGTATAATAAAAACTTTCTTAAGAAAGTTATAACTACTACTAAGTATACTACATCTGTTGGTGTTATTATTAAAAACTGCCTCCTAGATTTCTTAAAAAACTAGGAATAAAACTACCATATGACCCAGCAATCCCACTACTGGGCATATACCCTGAGAAAAACCATAATTGAAAAAGACACATATTTGAAAAAGCAATCCCACTACTGGGCATATAGAATTGAAAAAGACACATGTACCCCAATGTTCATTGCAACACTATTTATAATAGCCAGGATAAGGAAGCAACCTAGATGTCTGTTGACAGATAAATGATAAAGAAGTTGTGGTATATATGATGGAATTCCATTTGAACTATTTCAAATCCTAAAAGAGGATGCTGTTAAAGTGCTGCACTCAATATGCCAGCAAATTTGGAAAACTCAGCAGTGACCACAGGACTGGAAAAGGTCAGCTTTCATTTCAACCCTAAGGAAAGGCAATCCCATAGACTGCTCAAATTACCGCCCAGTTGCTCTCATCTCACATGCTAGCAGAGTAATGCTCAAAATTCTCCAAGCCAGGCTTTAACAGTACATGAACCGTGAAATTCCAGATGTTCAAGCTGGATTTAGAAAAGACAGAGGAACTAGAGATCAAATTGCCAACATCCGTTGGATCACCGAAAAAGCAAGAAAATTCTAGAAGAACATCTACTTCTGCTTTATTGATTACGCCAAAGCCTTTGACTGTGTAGATCACAACAAACTGTGGAAAATTCTTCAAGAGATGGGAATACCAGACCACCTGACCTACCTCCTGAGAAACCTGTATGCAGGTCAGGAAGCACCAGTTAGAACCGGACATGGAACAACAGACTGGTTCCAAATAGGAAAAGGAGTACGTCAAGGCTGTATGTTGTCACCCTGCTTATTTAACTTATATGCAGAGTACATCATGAGAAATGCCAGGCCAGATGAAGCACAGGCTGGAATCAAGATTGCTGGGAGAAATATCAATAACCTCAGATATGCAGATGACACCACCCTTATGGCAGAAACTGAAGAGGAACTAGAGAGTCTGTTGATGAAAGTGAAAGAGGAGAGTGAAAAAGCTGGCTTAAAACTCAACATTCAGAAAACCAAGATCATGGCATCCAGTCCCATCACTTCATGGCAAATAGATGGGGAAACAATGGAAACAGTGACAGACTTTCTTTTCTTGGGCTCCAAAAATCACTGCAGATAGTAACTGCAGCCATGAAATTAAAAGACATTTGCTCCTTGAAAGAAAACTATGACCAACCTAGACAGCATATTCAAAAGCAGAGACATTACTTTGCTGACAAAGGTCTGTCTAGTAAAAGCTATGGTTTTTCCAGCAGTCATGTGTGGATGTGAGAGTTGCACTATAAAGAAAGCTGAGTGCTGAAGGATTGATGCTTTTGAACTGTGGTGTTGGGAGAAGACTCTTGAGAGTCCCTTGGACTTCAAGGAGATCCAACCAGTCTATCCTAAAGGAAATCAGTCCTGAATATTCATTGGAAGGACTGATGCTGAAGCTGAAACTCTAATACTTTGGCCACATAATACAAAGAACTGACTCACTAGAAAAGATTGATGCTGGGAAAGATTGAAGGCAGGAGGAGAAGGGGATGACAGAGGATGAGATGGTTGGATGGCATCACTGACTCTATGGACATGAGTTTGTGCAAGCTCTGGGAGTTGGTGATGGACAGGGAAGCCTGGCAGCCTGCAGTCCATGGGGTTGCAAAGAGTTGAACATGACTGAGTGACTGAACTGAACTGATATATACATATAGATGTAGATGTATATACATAGTAGAATGTTACTCAGCAATAAAACAGAATGGATTTGAGTCAGTTCTAGTGAGGTGGATGAACCTAGAGTCTGTTATACAGAGTTAAGTAAACAAGAAAGAGAAAACCAAATATCATATTAACACATATATATGGAATCTAGAAAAATGCTATTGATGAACCTATTTGAAGGGCAGGAATAGAGATTCAGACATAGAGAACAGACTTATGGACACAGCAGGGGTTGGAGAGGCTGGGACGGACTGAGAGAGCAGCACTGAAATATATACATTATCACAAATAAAATAGCTAGCCAATGAGAAGCTGCTATATAACAGAGGGAGCTCAACCTGGTGGTCTGTGACAACCTAGAGGGGTGGGATGGGGTGGGAGGTGGGAAGGACCTTCAAGAGGGAGGGGACATTTGTGTACTTATGGCTGATTCATATTGATGTACGGCAGAAACCAACACAACATTGTAAAGCAATTATACTCCAATTAAAAATAAATTTAAAAATACTGCCTCCTAAAATTTGTACCTATGGTCTTTGTTTTCCTTTCTGGAAGAAGGTAATATATTTTAATTAAGAACTCAGAGTTTCTTAACTATTGTCCCATATGACCACTCTTTTTCAGTTTTATCCATATTATGATATATTGTGGTCAAGATACATTTTCTTAAGTGCAGTTTAGATCAGTCCAAGATTCCCTGTTTAAAAGATGTTAGTGTCTCCATGTTGCTCACTGAATTAAATAAAAACTCATCATGGTTTCCAAGACTTCTACAACATAGCTTCAATCTCTCTTTATAATATTATTTATTTTTAATACACTTTATGTAACTTAGATTTCAAATTAGACTACTACTCTCCCTCAACAAGTTCAGTTGCCTCTTGCTCTACAACAAACTCTAAAATTTCTATCCCTTTAACAGAAACCCACTCCAGTATTCTTGCCTGGAGAATCCCATGGACAGAGGAGTCTTGCAGGCTACTGTCCATGGGTTCGCAAGAGACAGACATGACTTAGTGACTAAACCACGACCACCAATATTCATAGTATGCTATTTGTATCACTCAAAAGCATTGATCGGATTCTCCATTTGACTATAGGCAATTCTTTATTCCTCTCACTTTTTTGTTATTTACTGTGGGTAAGTCACTGTGGATACAAAGAGTAAGTAAGTATGGCCTTTATCCTCAAAAGATTATAGTACCAGATTTAAAGACTCAGCAATAGCAGCAGCAACAGAAACAGCATGTTTCCAACGGTTTCAAACCCCAGCCATCAGATCTCACATGTGTTAGGTGATTGCAAACACATTTCACCCTGTATCCTGTCACTAGTGAAAGTTGCTCAGTCCTGTCCAATTTTTTGCAACCCCATAGACTATATAGTCCACGGAAAGCTCCAGGCCAGAATACTGGAGTAGGTAGCCTTTCCCTTCTCCAGGGGATCTTCCCAACCCAGGGATCGAACCCAGGTATCCCACATTGCAGGCAGATTCTTTACCAGCTGAGCTATAAGGGAAGCCAATTTGTTTTACACTTTGAGCAGGATAGGAGTTGTTCATACTCTGATGACTCCAAAACTTACATTCCTAGCCTAGATCTCTTTTCTGGGCTCCAGATCCATATAACCAGTTACCAGATAAGAATCTTCAGTGGGTTCTTTGAAAACAACTTCTAACTCAACATATACTCAGACTGAACCTGTGACCTTATTCCTCAAAACCTGGTCCATTTCCAGCATTCCCTGCATTTATGTGATAAAACTGCCAATTGTTCAGTCACAAAAGCCAGAAACTAGGTGTCATCCTTGATATCTTCTTCATCATCATCACTTCCCTACATCCAAATCCACAATCAAGTCTTAATACTTCTATCTGAAGTTATCTTTTGAGTACATCTTTCCCTCTCACCTCTATCACTAATCTGAGTTACAAGGCCATTTATTTGGACTAATACATCTTGGCTATAGGTGCCTACCCAATATCATTTACCTGTTTCTTTTATGTTAACAGAACTCAATCTTGTTAGGGCTGTCATTGTGATAAAAATTACATTGTTTAGCCTTTTTAGTAGGTAGTAGATGGAGTGGCATGTGAAGAATCTAACCAAGGAGATGTAAGTGGGGTAGTTTTGTGGGAATTTTAAGAAAATCCTGAAAGGGACAATTTTTTGCCTTCCCTATTTTTCTTGCTCTACTGTTGCAACTAGTGATGCTGGGGTGAGCTGATGACACGATCACAGACTGACCATGATGTTGAGGCCAAGGGCCAAGAGAACTGTAAAGATTTGAACTGCTGAATGACTGCAAGTAGGGCCCAGCTCCAGACATCTTGTTCAGTGAGAAAAACAAAAGTTCTTTCTTTAAGTCACCATGTTTAGACTCTGTTAATCACAGTTAAACACCATTCCTAATAATACACTGTCTCTCAGAGTCCACTCTTGTCCTGCTCCAGGCCACTCTCCACTTTGCAGTCAGAATGATATTCTCAAACTGCAACTCTACTCATGGCATTCCCCTTATTAGAACTTTTAAAGATTTCCCATTGTTCTAGGACAAAATTCCAGATTCTTAACGTGGTCAACAATCCCTTCCCAGTCTGAACCCTGTCAATTGCCCCCCACCCCCAAACCGAGCTTTATTCTGCATGATCTTCTCCCTTGTTTTTAGTATTTTAGCCACAGCAGACTTTTCAGAACTTCTAACACACCGTGAGATCTCCCACCAGATGGATGGAGTTAAGTTGAGACGAGCATTTCCCCAAATTAGGATATTTACATTCACATTCCTAGTGGAGTACAGACTGAAGTTTTGCAGGTTTTAATGGAACTAGCCTTCAACAGACGCTGAAATGCTAAAGCTGCTCATCTTTCTGTTGAGCGGTTTTCAAACCTGTTTTAATATCCTTATAAATCTTGCAGGAGGGCAGGTTGTTCTTTGTATTGATATACGACTCTAACAGCATTTTTCTTACTTTCCTTTTTGTTTTCTACATCCATAAAAGCACCGGGCTGTGATTCTGCTCCTGGGTTCTGGAATTCCTGGAGAAGTATTCCTTCTCTCCACTGCCACATGCCCCTGTATTTTTAGGCCTGTATGAGTATAACAGACTCTTCAAGTCATTCTTCACTCTGTCGTCAGAGGGATTTTTTTGGAAGTGAAATCTGATTGTAACATATTCCTGCTTCTGCCTTCCTAATGAGGTCCAGATTTTCAGAATCTCTTCACAGTATGGCTTCTGTCCAGGTATATTTCCTGTCGCACTCAACTTCAGTGAGCACAAACAGAAAACTCAAGCTTTATCACTCCTAGGTGAAAAATGGATGCATCTCTGCATTCATCAGGGCAATTCGACTTTTTAAGGCTTAGATGTCTCCTTCAGGGAATCTTCTCTGAACCGTCCCATCCCACAGAATTTTCACCATATCATTCCTATCACACTCAAAAGTCATCACTTGTTCTATATCTGTGTTCTCCGCTGATGCAGGAAGTTAAGGGCTGAGACCACATCCTGTTTATTCAATGATGCATTCAAGTACCATATGGCACATAGTAGGTGTTCAATGATAATGTGCTACATGATACTAGAAACATGCCAGGCACATAATAAATAGTCAATAATTAATAATATGTGAATAATTAACGTACAAGATCACATTTATGTCATCTCCTGGTATTCTCCATATTCTGTGAATTGCTATATAGGAATTTGTTATTCCACCCTTCTTCACTAACACACACCTTCTTCTGCCTTCTGTCTCTAAATATTCTGGAGTACGGCCTTCACGATCACCTTTCATTCTGTGGAACACTTGTCTACACCACAGTATTTCTGTTTGCTTATTTGATATTGTTCTGTTTCCTGCTACAGTTAAAACTCACTTTGGTCCAGCTGATAAGTAGCTAAATCTATTTAGTTCAAGCCCACAGATAAATATTATGTGTCAAATGCCATGCTAAGCCCTGGGAATATAGCAGTATGTAAAAAAGGTACTGCTCATCACAGAGTTTAACTAAGGATAAGACAGACTTTTACGGTTACACAAAAAATTAAAATTGTAATAAGTACTATGAGAAAGTTTATAGCACATCCTGAAAACATTTGGCTACCAAAATTTTTAATTTTTCCTTGTGGGGCATATTTTGTTGAAAAAAAAAATTAACGAGCCTGAGGTTTATTTCAAACATTATGAAAAAACAAACAAAACTCCAAAAAATTATTGATCGTTGAAATAGTTCATTTCTTTCATGCTCATTTCTCCTCCCAATAAAAATGGTTTACTTCACGGAAAGCATATGTTTTCTCTTTATACTATTTGTTTGCACGCAGAACACTGGAACACACATTTAAAATATTTTTGTGTGTGAAATAATGCCATTTGCAGCAACATGGGTGAATCTAGAGATTGTCACACTAAGTGAAGTATGTCAGAGAAAGACAAATATCATATATAACTTACAGGTGAAATATAGAAGAGTGGTACGAATGAACTTATTTACAAGATAGAAATAGAGGCACATATGCAGAAAATAAACTTGTTACCAGGGAGGAAAGATGAAGGAGAGATAAATTGGGAGATTGGAACTGGTATATATACACACTACTATATATAAATAGGTAATAAGGAACTACTGTGTAGCACAGGGAACTCTACTCAATACTCTGTAATGACTTACATGGAAAAAGATCCCAAAAAAGAGTGGATATATGTGTAACTGATTCACTTTGCTGTACAACAAAAATTAACACAACATTGTTAATCAACTATACTTCAGTAAAAAAAAAAAAAATCCCTAATCAAATCTAGGCCAGAATTATTCAGCTTGCCAGGTTGGCTTTTTGAAACCATATACAAGCGTGTATATCTCCACAGTGAAATTTTTCTTCCATACATATATATATATATTAATGTAGAAAAGAATAAATAGAACTAGATCGTTTGAAATGACCATTACAACTAGAATCTACAGACTGGATCATGTAAAGACTGTTGGAATAACACAATAGCATAAAATTATGCTTTTCCATTAAATCACTATCATCAGAAGAGCTTTTAGTTCTCTTTGCTGTTGTTCAGTCACTAAGTGGTGTCCGACTTTTTGTGATCCCATGGGCTGCAGTGTGCCAGGCTCCTACGTCCTCCACTATCTCCTGGCATTTGCTCAAATTCATGTCCACTGAATTGATGGTGCTATCTAAACATCTCATCCTCTGCTGCCCTCTTCTCCTTTTGCCTTTAATCTTTCCCAGCATCAGAGTCTTTTCCAATGAGCTGGCTCTTTGTATCAGGTGGCCAAAGTACTGGAGTTTAAGCATCAGTTCTTCCAATAAGTTTTCAGAGTTGATTTCCTTTAGGATTGACTGGTTTGATTTCCTTGCAGCCCAAGGGAATAAAGACTCTTCTCTTTATTCTCTCAAGAGTCTTCTCCAGCACCATGAGTTGAAAGCACCAATTCTCTGGCGCTCAGTCTTCTTTATGGTCCAACTCTTAACATCTGTACATGAATCCTAGAAAAACCATAAATTTGACTCTACAGACCTCTGTTGGCAAAGTGATGTCTCTGCATTTTAATATTCTGTCTAGGGCTTCCCAGGTGGCACTATTGGTAAAGAACCACCTGCCGTTATAGGAGATGTAAGAGATGTGGGTTCAAGCCTTGGGTTGGGAAAATCCCCTGGAGGAAGACACAGCAATCAACTCCTATATTCTTGCTGAGAGAATCCCAGGGACAGAGGAGCCTGGTGGACTACTGTCCATTGGGTTGCAAAGAGTTGTACACGACTGAGTGACTCAGCATGCTAGGTTTGTCATAGCTTCCTTTCCAAGGAGCAGGTTTCTTTTAATTTCATGGCTGCAATCACCATCCACAGTGATTCTGGAGCCCAAGGGGAAAAAAAAATCTGTCACTGCTTCCACTTTTTCCTCTTCTGTTTGCCACAAAGTGATGGGACCCAATGCCTTGATCTTAGTTTTTTTTAATGCTGAGTTCCAAGCCAGGTTTTTCACTCTCCTGTTTCACCCTTATCAAGAAGCTCTTTAGTTCCTCTTCAATTTCAGCCATTAGAGTGGTATCATCTGCATATCTGAGGCTGTTGATATTTCTCCCAGCAATCTTGATTCCAGCTTGTGATTCACCAGCCTGGCATCTGGCATGATGTACTCTGCATAGAAGTTTAATTAACAGGGTGACAATGAATAGCCTTGTCATACTCTTTTACCAGTTTTGACCAGTCAGTTGTTCCATGTGAGGTTCTAACTGTTGCTTCTTGGCCGGCATGTAGGTTTCTTATGAGACAGGTAAGGTGGTCTGGTATTCCCATTTCTTGAAGAATTTTCCACAGTTCGTTGTGATCCACATAGTCAACGGCTTTCATGTGGTCAATGAAGCAGAAGCAAATGTTTTTCTGGAACTCCCTTGCTTTCTCCATGATCCAACAAATGTTAACAATTTATCTCTGGTTTTTCTATCTTTTCTAAATCCAGCTTGAACATCTGGAAGCTCTTGGTTCATATACTGCTAAAGCCTAGCTTGAAGGATTCTGAGCATAAACTTTGCTAGCATGTGAAATGAGTGCAACTGTATGATAGTTTTAACATTCTTTGGCAATGCCCTTTTTTGGGATTGGACTGAAAACAAACCTTTTCTAGTCCTGTGGCCACTGCTGAGTTTTCCACATCTGCTTACATATTGAGTGCAGCACTTTAACAGCATCATCTTTAAAATGATCTTTAGGATTTTAGTAGCTCACCTGGAATTTCATCACCTCCAGTAGCTTTGTTTGTAGTAATGCTTCCTAAGGGTCACTTGACTTCATACTCTAGGATGTCTGGCTCTAGGTAAGTGATCATACCATCATGGTTATCAGGGTTATTAAGACCTTTGTTGTATGGGTCTTCTGTATATTCCTACCACTTCTTAATCTCGTCTATTTCTGTTAGGTCCTCACCATTTCTGCCCTTTATTGAGCCCATCCTTGCATGAAATGTTCCCTTGATATCTCCAATTTTCTTGAAGAGTTCTTTGCACTGTTCATTTGTGAAGGCCTTCTTATCTTTCCTTGCTGTTCTGTGGACCTCTGCATTCAGCTGGGTGTAATTTTTCCTTTCTCCCTTGCCTTTCACCTTTCTTCTTTCCCTCAGCTATTTGTAAAGCCTCAGACAACCTTCTCAGACAACCACTCTGCATTCTTATATTTCTTTTTCTTTGGGCTGTTTTGGTCACTGCCTCCTGTGCAATGTTATGAACTTCTGCCCATAGTTCTTCAGGCACTCTATCTACCAGATCAGTCCCTTGAATCTATTTGTCACCTCCACTGTATAATCATAAGGGATTTGATTTAGGTCATACCTGAGTGGCCTAATGGTTTTTCTCTACTTCCTTTAAGCCCGAATTTAGCAATACGGAGCTCATGATCTGAGCCAGAGTCCCAGTACTGCATTTTGGACTTTTTTGTTGACTATGAGAGCTATTCCATTCCTTCAAAGGGATTTTTGCCTAATTCAGATATTGGTTATCTGAATTAAATTCGCCCATTCCAGTCCATCTTAGTTCACTGATTCCTAAGATGTTGATGTTTACTCTTGCTATCTCCTGCTTGACCACATCTAATTTACATTGATTCATGGACCTAACATTCCAGGTTCCTATGCAATATTGTTCTTTACAGCATCAGACTTTACTTTTACCACCAGACACGTACACATCTGAGCACTGTTTCTGCTTTGGCCCAGCCACTTAATTCTTTCTGGAGCTATTAGTAACTGCCCTCCACTCCTTGCCAGTAGCATACTGGGCACCTTCTACTTGGCGGGGGGCCTCCCCCTCCAAGGAGGGGGTGTCATATCTTCTTGCTTTTCATACTGTTTGCTGTGTTCTAATGCAAGAATAATGGAGTGGGTTGTCATTTCTACCTCCAATGGACCATGTTTTGCCAAAACTCTTCACTATGACCCATCCACCTTGGGTGGCCCTGCAAGGCATGGCTCATAGCTTCATTGAGTTGTGCAAGCCCCTTCACCTTGACAAGGCTGTTACCCATGAAGGGAGATTTTAATTCTTGGAAAAAGTTAAAAAACTACTTATCTACTAGTTGTATAACGTGGTCAGTGAATGATGTTTTATAAGTAGTAGGGCTCATCCTTTTATACAGAGAAGAAACAATAATTTAACATGCTTCAGATAAAAGTAAATGTAGGTGAATTATAGAACAGAAATATGAAGTACAATGAAAGTTTTAAAAATTCTGTCCCATGGCCAGTGATTCTAAAAATTACACTTACTCATTGTCTTTATTATGACATATTTCCCAATTATTTTACTCACCCAAGACCTTCAGGATAAAGTGTTTGCTGACTTCTCCTGCTTCGTTCGAGGCAATGCAGGTGTACCGTCCTGAATCTTCAGTTTCTGCTTTGATGAGCTGAAGGACCATTCCTTGAGAGCTGATTGACAGATGAGCATCTAGACCCAGATGCTGACCATCTCTAAGCCAGGACATCCTGGGAGCTGGGGTTCCATCAGTAAAACATGTCATGGAGGTGGAACTACCCTTGACAATTGTGATTTCCTCTGTTCCCATCCCATTGTCCAGACTTGGTGGTACTATATAGAAAACAAAATTATATATCTATTATTATTTTATATGAATTTAGATTAAAAATTTTAATGGTTCACTTAGTTCTATAGTGTTTCCATGATCTATAAAATTAAAGAATTTAAAATAGCATATAATTAATGACTTTACTATAAGAGCATGTGTTATAAGCTAATTTCTAACTTTGCAAAATATTAATAATAAACTCTCAGGATTGTTTCCTTGTTGAACATACAAAACTAAATGTGGTTTAAATTTGGTCATTTTTTAACATTTTAGATTTTCACCTGTAATTGATTATAATATATTCCAGATGTTACATCCTCTTCCAGCAACACAAGAGAAGACTCTACACATGGACATCACCAGATGGTCAATATTTAATGCAGATTGACTATACTCTTTGCAGCCAAAGATGGAGAAGCTCTATACAGTCAGCAAACACAAGAACGGGAGCTGACTGTGGCTCAGATCATGAACTCCGTATTGCCAAATTCAGACTTAAATTGAAGAAAGGAGGGAAAACCAGTAGACCATTCAGGTATGACCTAAATCAAATCCCTTGTGATTATACAGTGGAAGAGACAAACAGATTCAAGGGATTAGGTCTGATAGACTGAGTGCCTGAAGAACTATGGATGGAGGTTCGTGACGCTGTACAGAAGACAGGGATCAAGACCATCCCCAAGATAAAGTAATGCAAAGAGGCAAAACAGTTGTCTGAGGAGGCCTTACATATAGCTGAGAAAAGAAGAGAAGCAAAAGCAAAGGAGAAAAGGAAAGATAAACCCATTTGAATGCAGAGTTCCAAAGAATAGCAAGGAGAGATAAGAAAGCCTTCCTCAGTGATCAATGCAAAGAAATAGAGGAAAACAATAGGATGGGAAAGACTAGAGATCTCTTCAAGAAAATCAGAGATACCAAGGGAACATTTCATGCAAAGATGGGCTCAATAAAGGACAGAAATGGTATGGACCTAACAGAAGCAGAAGATGTTAAGAAGAGGTGGCAAGAATACACAGAAAAACTGTACAAAAAAGATCTTCATGACCCAGATAACCACGAAGGTGTGGTCACTCACCTAGAGCCAGACACCCTGGAATGCAAAGTCAAGTGGGCCTTAGAAAGCATCACTATGAACAAAGCTAGAGGAGATGATGGAACTCCAGTTGAGCTATTTCAAATCCTAAAAGATGATGCTGTGAAAGTGCTGCACTCAATATGCCAGCAAATTTGGAAAACTCAGCAGTGGCCACAGGACTGGAAAAGGTCACTTTTCATTCCAATCCCAAAGAAAGGCAATGCCAAAGAATGCTCAAACTACCAAACAATTGCACTCATCTCACACACTAGTAAAGTAATGCTCAACATACTCCAAGGCAAGCTTCTACTGTACATGAACCTTGAACTTTGAGATGTTCAAGCTGGTTTTAGAAAAGGCGAGGAACCAGAGATCAAATTGTCAACATCCGCTGGATCATGGAAAAAGCACGAGGGTTCCAGAAAAACATCTAATTCTGCTTTATTGATTATACCAAAGCCTTTGACTGTGTATCACCACAAACTGGAAAATTCTGAAACAGATGGGAATACCAGACCATCTAACCTGCCTCCTGATAAATCTGTATGCAGGTCAGGAAACAACAGTTAGAACCGGACATGGAATGACAGACTGCTTCCAAATAGGGAAAGCAGTATGTCAAGGCTGTATATTGTCACCCTGCTTATTTAATTTATATGCAGAGTACATCATGAGAAACGCTGGGCTGGATGAAGCACAATCTGGAATCAAGATTGCCAGGAGAAATATCAATAACCACAGATACGCAGGTTGACACCACCCTTATGGCAGAAAGTGAAGAAGAACTAAAGAGCCTCTTGAAAGTGAAAGAGGAGAGTGAAAAAGTTGGCTTAAAACATTCAGAAAACTAAGATTATGGCATTTGATCCTATCACTTCATGGTGAATAGATGGGGAAACAGTGGAAACAGTAACAGACTTTATTTTGGGGGGCTCCAAAATATCTGCAGATGGTGACTGTAGCCATGAAATTAAAAGACCCTTGCTCCTTGGATGAAAAGTTACAATCAACCTAGACAGCATATTAGAAAGCAGAGACATTACTTTGCCAGCAAAGGTCCATCTAGTCAAAGCTATGGTTTTCCAGTAGTCACGTATGGATGTGAGAGCTGGAATATAAAGAAAGTCGAGCGCCAAAGAATTGATGCTTTTGAACTGTGGTGTTGGAGAAGACTCTTGAGAGTCCTTTGGAGTGCAAGGAGATCAAACCTTTAGGATGCACATACTAAAGGAAATTAGTCCTGAATATTCATTGGAAGGACTGATGCTGAAGCTGAAACTCCAATACTTGGGCCACCTAATGCGAAGAACTGACTCGTTAGAAAAGACCCAGATGCTGGGCAATATTGAAAGCGGGAGAAGAAGGGGATAATAGAGGATGAGATGGTTGGATGACATCACCAACTCAATGGACACGAGTTTGAGTAAACTCTGGGAGTTGGTGATGGACAGGGAGGATGGAGGTGCTACAGTCCATGGGGTCGCCAAGAGTTGGACACGGTCGCCAAGAGTTGGACACAACTGAGTGACTGAACTGAACTGATATTATTCCAGAAGTATACTTTCAACTACCTTGTACAGAATAAACAAAATAATAAGTTCCAGAGTCAATTTTATATAATCCAACATAAATCATTTTTAGCCTATGGTAAATAGTTACTTAACTTTTCTGAGATGTTCTTGGGGATTGTGAAGTCTCTGGTCTAGCAAATCTTGAGAAATGGAACGTTTTGGGTTCTATCTCTGTCTAACATCACAGACAGATATTCAGTATACACACAAATATCCATTCATATTTTAAATACTCTCAGACGATAACATATTAGAAAACAGTCTTAACTGTCTTCTTGTATGAAAAGACTGGTCTTGTGTCTGGATTGAAATGCTACTTTAAAAAATTGACATTTCATTTAATGCTAAATTCCAGGTTACAAAAGTATTTTGACAGACAGTATGCTTCAATATATATGTATCCTCTGGGAAAAAAGGCATTCTGCCCTAGTTAGTAAGATCCTATTTTACCAATCTTTCCTGATATGTCAATATTGAAATTAAGCCTGTTGCCTAATACTGGACATATAGTAAAGTACTAGGGACGTTTCTGGTAACATACCCAAAACCTGAAGACTGTAATGTTTATTATCCACCCCGGCTCTGTTGGACGCCACACAAGTGTATACAGCAACATCGGATGCCTGGGCTCTCACAATCCTGAAAGACAATTTGACCCAACACTTCATAATTTCATCCCACTTTATAATTTTATATTTGATCAACAAATACAAATAAAAACACCTGTGATAATACAGAGATTATAGAAGGTGATTTATTTGGGGAAATTTTAGTGATAAAGATTTTAACCATCCATCACAAAACATAAGACGCCTCCAGTGAAATCTCTTTGACAAAGCTGATTAGGCACTCAGAGTAAGCCACTGAAAATGTAACACAATGTGAGAGATGAATATTTTTCAAATACATATTAATAGAGAATGAAAACCACATGATTATAATAAGCATCTTCCCATCATTTTGCCATACAAAGTTTTAGCTAAAATAGCAGCTCCTGGAAATATATATATGATAGATATAAGTCTATGAAAGACCTATTGTATACAAATTTACTAAAACATGAACATTTAAATAATAATAAAGCATTTCAAATTTATATTTGCCATTGTCCCTCTTCTTAAAAAAAAAAAAAACAAAACTGAAAGAAAAAAAAAGTAAAAAACTGTAGGAAAAGACATTTTAAAAACATTATTTAGATGAACTGTTGTTGTTTACTAGCTAAGTTGTGTTCAACTTTCTTGCTACCCCATGGACTGTAGTCCACCAGACTCCTTGGTCCATGGGATTTCCCAGGCAAGAATACTGGATTGGGTTGCCATTTCTTCCTCCAGGGGATCTTCCCAGCCCAGGGATTGAACCCATGTCTCTTGCATCTCTTGCAGGCGTGGATTCTTTATCAGGGAGCCAACTTTGGTACAACTTTACCTAAGTTAAGGTTTACAATTTTAGTAACTGTTTAGCAAATCACACACAATAAAAGCTGACCTGATAACTTGTCCTCCAGACAGCAACCGGATATGAGAGGAGAGAGGCAGAGGAAGTCCGTTCTTTAGCCAGTTTATCTGTGGAGGAGGCATTCCTGTGGCTCTGCATTCAATATTTATTGAGGTATCCACCAAAGCCATTAATTTCTCTGCTTCTTCTTTATTACCTCTAATTGCAGGTGGAACTACGTCATGCAGAAAATGAGAGAGGAGGGAGTGGGTTTATTACTAGTTTAAATCATTCAACTACATTTACCCATATTTCTGCTTTGTATCCCAAAAGGAAATAACAAGGACATCAGATCTTAGAACTAAATGCTTCAGACACCTATGGCTTCATTTCGTCTGCTAGATTCTAAGGCAGCATAATCAAAAGAGGATGAAATTTCATATTTACCATAGACATTTAAATTAAAAATCCGGTCTTCTTCTCCAGCAGGATTAGTAGCAACACACGTGTACTTCCCCATGTCAGATGGGAGAGCTCCGTAAATGTTTAATGCGCTGCCATCTGCAGTCACCCTGCAGGAAAGAGGATAACAGATGCACTGAGATGATTTGTATGGAGCTAGCTATTTCTGGAAAACTCACTTGGATTATTATATTCTTAAAAAAGAAAAAAAGAGTCACGCTAAAATGCATCTTCATCTTGGATATAATGGTTCAAAGTTTTTTCATTAAGTACATGGAAATCAGAGCTAGTGAAACTGAAGGTGATCTCAGGTAACCGACTAAACTTCTGCAGTAATGGGTGTCATACCCCCGCTGCCGCCTCCTGAGGAAAAGGAAATGAACAACACCAGGAATTTTTCTATCCAAATCACAGGCAAAGGCATGTTTTTCTCAGAATAGAATGTTTTGTCATTACTTATCAATATAAGATTGGAATTAAATGAAAATTATAAAAATTTTGGTATAAAAACTGAAGAATGTTTATAATGTTTTAATGAGAAATTAAAGTGAAAAATCTAGCTATAAACAACTTAGTATTAGTCTAAATGAGAAGGAGCAAGATGGAATAATTTATTTAAACAGTGACAACAGCTTAGTATTTATGTATGGGTGTCATTTGCAAAACTTTTTCCACACATTGCTACAGCTTTCTCTTTGAATGACATAATAGTGAATACTAACAATGTGATTACATTATCAATGATATCTAAATTAAGATTATTACATTACTGATTCTATTCACACACCATTTATTATCAAATAAAACTTGCTATGTTTTATAAAGAGGTTAAATTACTATCTACAGTTATTCTTACAATAGTCATTTTATTAGATTCTCCTAGTGTCGAGTAAATACTCCATTTCTACTATATCATATTATTAAATATAATTATTAAGAGTTACAATTTTATTATCTGGGTCTATTTTATTTTTTCTTCTTCAAAACATAAATTTTAAAATCCCATGAGTTTAACCATATGAATAAACAAAAAGCAAGCTGCCATGACTAAAGGAAAACAGTAAGTTGACTTTGGAAAAATTACTTCATTTGACGGATAAATTGGCCCACTCACAAACCTACATATATTGTGCAGCTGGGAACAAATAATCAAAAAATTGAAAATAAGAATAAATCTATTTGAGATCTTAATGTAAGATGAGAAGTGATAGATCCTAAATTCCTAGGTAGAAATATTACCTTTTAGAATAACTTAAAGTCCCACCAACTATCTAGTACTCGGTTTGGAAATGGGTTGATATCACAGCTGATTTAATAAAAATAGTTAAATATTGGTTAACTTTTGAGGGATGTCCAACCAGAGAAGTGAAATGCAAAATGTACCTCTAAACTAAAACATTATTTGGCAATTCACCTAATCTTGTAAAGGGGACTAATACCTAAATTTTAACATAAAACTTAAAGAAAAAAACATTTATTTTTCCATAAATTGTGTATATTCAATTCATTGATTAGAAAATATACTGCAAACCCTTAAATTTAAAATATTGGTTCAAAGTAATAAAGTTTGCAGTACATTTAATTAATGCCTGCTGAAGTATATTTAAGGGATTCCCAGGTGGTTCAGTGGTAAAGAATCCACCTGCCAATGTAGGAGACATGGTTTGATACCTGGGTCAGGAAAATCCCCTAGAGAAAGAAATAGCAACCCATTCCAGTATTCTTGTCTGAAAAATCCAATGACCAGAGGAGCCTGGCAGGCCTCAGTCTGTGGGGTCTCAAAGAGTCAGACATGACTGAGCAACTAAGCGTGCATGCAAGGTACATATAATTCTTCAAGTAATTACAATTACTCTGGTGTATATATATTATGGGACTTTGTAAAGAAGTAATCTAGCAGAGTACAGAATAATAGATTGTCCTTCAAAATGCATTTGTTGAAAATATCAGGAAGCCCGTAACATTTATCATTCCATCTCTGTGAGGTTTGTGGCATGAAGAGTCAACTAAAAACGGGATTTGGACACATTATAAGGGATGAACCAGGTTATGATGATAGTATCTTTTCTCAAAATGAGCCAAGCACTATGGCATGTCTGGTGGTTTGGTGATTTCAGGACACAAAATCACATCTAAGAGATGACCGATGAATCTTTCGTAGGATGAAATTGATTTGATGTTAGCAAGAAAGAAGAACTAATTATTTTTATGATGCAGACTTTGGTATAAATGTTCTGGAATTAGAGGAATAAAATCTACAACAGCTAACTAACATTTGCAGAAATGAACATGTAGGGAGATTTTATAACACAGAGTTAAAAGATAAAGAACACATGCACACACAAATACTTTTGAATGATTCTCCCAGGAGAATATCTTGTGTCCAGCTCTCCAAAACTTATCCTTTTTCTTTCTGAATATAATGATAACCAAGTTCCAAAAGACTGAATTCACTATTATTCATGTGAAATTTGAAGCATCAAGCATTGTAGAAGACATTACAATTAATGACACAAAGGTTCTTTTTACACATACCGAATTCTTTCTCTTTCACTGTTAACTACGGGCTTTCCTTCTTTAAGCCACTGAATAAGTGGGGTGGGAATGCCATTTGCATTGCAGACCAGCTCAACATTTTCCCCAAGAAGGACACTGACTTCACTTGGAATTTCAGCACCAGCAACATTTGGAGGAACTTTGGAGAAATAATTAAGACTTTCATTATCAAGGCATAAGAATGTAAATTCTCTGAATACAACAGAATCATAGAACAATATGCCATTTTTATGTCATAGTCTTCCTAGATTGTGGTTCAAGATCAAACTCTTGCCATTGTCAGAAATTACTTGAAAAATAAGTATAGAAATCACTTCAATATTCTTGGCACATTATAAGTTGATAATAATTATTTAGTCATAGGGGTTGGTGACAAATCTACCTCATGGGCACCCTTCTTGGCCAGAGAGAATCACTCCTGATTAAAGCCTCAAAAGATAGCTCAGAATTTATACAGTTCAGGAGAATCTGTTTTATAAAAGTTTAGCATAAGTCTGAGAAAGGTATCTGAATTGAGTATTTCTTTCTCTATGATACAGTTTAAATACTATTTATTCTGAACAACAAATAGCTTATTATTCAAGATTCAATCATCTCTATTGTTTTTACTAGCATCTTTCTTCCTCACTTTAATGATTCAATTAAGAAATAATGGATAATAAAAATATTGACAATTCTATTAGAAACACATTTGAACTACTCTTCTTAATAATTACAGTGGTGTGGTTCATATAGTGGAGGTAGTTCACACCAACTTGCAAGAGCCAGTTTTGCAGATCTTTACAACGCTGTGTTCGGTGCCATGATTTCAAGTGATAGGTTGAAACGGGCCACGGTGGGAATATTCCCACCACAGAAACTGACAAATGATTGGTTCCAAGTCAAGACCATTTTACTTGCAGAGTCAATTGTTAGACGTTTACCAACACACCACTGCATAATCTCTCCAAATCTCATTTCAGTTGTCCAGAAGATAGTAATAATTACCAAAGAAGTTGAATCAATAAGAATGCTAATGAGACATCCCATAACAAGTGTCTAATACAGGAAAGCAGGCTCTTGGGTAGCTCAGTGGTAAAGAACCCACTTGCCAATGCAGAAGATGTGGGTTCAGTCCCTGTGTTGGGAAGATTCCCTGAAGAAGGAAAATAACCCACTCCAGTATTCTTGCCTGGGAAATCCCACGGACAGAGGAGCCTGGCAGGCTACAGTCCACGGGGTCGCAAAAGAGTCAGACATGACTTAGCGACTAAAACAACAAAGGAAAAGCATGGACTAGGCCTCATGTACATATACAGTCTCTATATAGTCTTAAGATATAGTAACATATACAAAATGTCTGGTAAAAAATCTTTGATCATACCACATACTCCATGATTGGCATCTATTATTATTAATACATTAAGCATAAATTAGGCGTGTAATTTCTGACACTGAATCTCTGAACAGCTATATTTCCTTTTGTGCTTCTAAAATCTTCAGCACCACTAATAGGAAAAAACCACTGATACTTATAAACTAATTTTGATTTTTCTTTAATTTCAATTTTTAGGTGATGGATTTTAATCTTACTATGGTGATCATTTTGCAGTATATACATATATCAAATCATTATGTTGTACACATTAAACTTGTATAATGTTGGTGCATGTTCAGCCACTAAGTTGTGTCCAACTCTGCGACCCCATGGACTGTAGCCCAGCAGGCCCCTCTGTCCATGGGATTTCCCAGGCAAGAATACTGGAGTGGGTTGCCATTTCCTCTTTCTTGTGATAATGCAAAGATTATAGAAGGTGATTTATTTGGGGAAATTTTAGTTATAAAGATTATAACCATCCATCCCAGGATTAAATCCACATCTCCTGCATTGGCAGGTGAATTCTTTACCTCTGAGTACAGAATGGGAAGCCCTATACAATGTTACATGTCAACTATATTTCAATAAAACTGGAAAAAAAATTGCAATTTTTCTGTGATTATTTTTAGCAGAGCACAGAGCAAGTAGATAATACATATTCACAATTGCACTGGACAAACTTAGGACAAATTCTTTTCACAATAACTATAATAAAATTGGAAAAAGCAAGCATTTCAACTTGGTTTCAAGTTAGACTTCCATTTCAATTTAAAAATTAGGCTGAGAATAATACCCAGAAGTTTGCTGAAAATCAAAAGGATGCAAGTTCTCCCTGCAGTGCTCAATTCTATGCTGGAACATAGATGTTAATTAAATATTTCTTGGATAAATCAATGCTCTTTATTTTCACCTCCAATTAGATTCATGATTATTTAAATTTACCCATTCCTTGACCAGTAATTAGGACATATTTAATCTCTTCATGAGATAAATCATACTTACCTATATAAATAGAAAGAGACTTATAAGCTTAGCATCAAAATAAGTTATTCCAGCTTTAAGTGAACAAGTAATTCAATAGAATATACACTATAGGAAGGTACACATTTCTGGACACATGAAAAAATAGATTTTGAAATTTCTACTATTCTTTTCTTCACATTTATGTCCATTTTCATGAAAACACTACCTACTATTAAATGTAGGACAGAAAACTCACAGTATTTTTTGATTATCTAAAGATACTTTGGGACTTCCCTGGTGGCCCAGTGGTTAAGACTTCATATTCCAATGCAGGAAGTACAGGTTTGATCTCTGGCTGGGAAGCTAAGATCTTAAATGCCTTGTGCCTCATGACCAAAAAACCAGAACATAAAACAATAGAAGCAATACTGTAATAAATTCAATAAAGACTTTAAAAAAAATGGTCCACATAAAACAAAATCTTTTAAAAAAGATGTTTCGTAAGTCAAATCATTATGCTGTGTACTCTAAAATTATATGGTTCTTTACATCACTTAAATCTCAATATACTGAAAAGACCACAATATCCAAAACACACAGAGATATTTTGAACCAATTATAAATGATCTGTTTAGATAAACACTTATTTTGTACTATAAGTAGAATGGAATAAAGACACTGAAGACAGATCAGAGTGTACCCCACATACCTTGAATTGAAAGAATGTAATTTTTCTGTGCTTTTCCCTCCAAATTTGAGGCAATGCATGTATAGTTTCCACTATCTGAATGTTGGGACCTGGCAATTTGGAGTTTGCTTCCCCCAGACAAAATATGAACTTCCAGTGAGCCAGAATTTTCTAGCGGTAGAAACAAAGCAAATCATAAAAAAGCTTTTATTTTAACATCTCTACAATTCACCATAAAAATGTCTGACTCTATGTGATAAATGTATTTCTTAAAGGTCCTCCCATATGCTTTGATTTTAAAGGACAGCTTTATTTTTTGAGAAAGACAAGGAGAAAAATCTCTGTAAAATGAAGACTCTTTTGTAAGTTTATATTACAGTACATTAGGCTTTCTGAACTAAACATAGCTATGTGCACAATACTGAACGTGTGCTAGTTTATTAACCTAATGAATGAGGAGCAAACAATCATAAGAAATGCACAGTTACATTACCTATGGGTTTGTGGTTCTTCAGCCATGCTATTGAGGGAGGTGGGATTCCAGTAGCATCACATGTTAAAGTCACAGGATTGCTGACTGTCTCCACAATGACTTCGTTTTCAGGCCCTTCAATACTGGGTGGCACTGTAAAAAGACAGAAGAAAATCATGTGTCCTCATTAAGTTAATTCAGGATACTTTCTTTCATTTGCATATCTGGGGGAAAAAAGACTTGTATTAGAGGCAGATGCTCACCATATACATTGAGGTGGAAATTTTTATCATCTCGTCCTGCTACATTTATAGCTCTACATACATACTGGCCTGTGTCAGATACCTAAAAGAAAAAGATACTATTGTATGTGCTCCATTAAGTTACAGATGACCAATCACACTGTTCGAGTGTAGATTAAATCATCAGTCATCTTTATGCTCAAATGCCCCAGTCCTAATTGCCTTCTACAATCCTGCTTTTTCTTTTAAACGAAAAAATGAAGATAATGGTATTGATGATGTTATTTTTTTTAATGAAAATAATTTTTTAGTGTAGTAAAGATATAACTTCCAATTGTCTCTTTCATAATCCCACCAAGGAGTCACGCACAACACACAAACAAGAATAAAAGATGCACCTCAGCTTTTGTGATATGCAGCATTTGTCCATCGGCCAGAATCTCCAGCTGAGCAGACTCTGTTAGCATCCGTCCATTCTTATACCAGGTGACGACTGGAGGCGGGACAGCATTCGATTCACATTCCAGTGATACTGAGGTCCCCTCTCTTACATTAACTACAGAAAGAGATTCGCTTCCATGATCTTTAATGCTTGGGGGCACTGAAGGAAGAAAATAAAAAGAGGCTTTGTTTTTTCCATTAAGATGCTCAGATAGAAAATAGCTAATACCAGTTTAAAAATGAAAGACTCTTATGAGAAGAGTATAAACAAACCATAAACAGTCAGGGAAACTTTTTTCTTGCTTTCCCCAGCTTGGTTGATAGCTATACAAGTGTATTCACCACCATCAGATACCTTGGCCCGGATAATTTGCAAAGTTCGACCACCTGTGGGCAAATATAATGCAAATTGAAGAGTGGTATAGAAATTGTTGTAATAACTAGTTTATCGATAAGATAAATGACAAAATGTATCCTTTCCCTTAGAGAGAAATCTATATATATTAATAGAAGCATTTCATATACAAAATGAAAATTTAATCAGTTTCCTTGGATCCTCTCCTTATTACTTCTTCTGAAAGTGAAAGTGTTAGGCACTCAGTCATGTCCGATTCTTTTTTGTGACCCCATGGACTATAACCCACCAGACTCCCCTGTTCGTGGAATTTTCCAGCAAGAATACTGGAGTGGGTTGCCATTCCCTTCTCCAGGGGATCTTCCCCACCCAGGGATTGAACTCAGGTCTCTCACACTGCAGGCAGATTCTTTACCATCTAAGCAACCAGATAAGCCCATTACTTACTCTACTTCCTTCTAAAAGAAGAAATTAATAAAAATTTATCTCCAGTAACCAAATGTGGATAACAGAACTGTTTCATACAGATTCTTCAGAGTAAATAATAATTGTACTATAGTCAGTATGTGTTAAGTATTTCTGGTTTAAACCTCCCACAGTACGGAAGTGGCTATCATCTGTTAGTCAATTTATCTACCCTCCAGGAGCTTTAGTACTGATTAAAAACAACCAGTGAATTTATCCAATGAAAGAACTATTTTGTAAACTTATCATCCCCAAGGGATTAGTAAACAGTTCTGTTCCTAAATTTCATAATTTTGAAGCAGACCTTGTTACCGTACATTCCCACTAAACTCATAAAAGTCTACACAGTTTCATCCTAACGGCCCCAAATGGCTAGAGAGAGGCATTTAATGTGAACAAATTAATGTAGCAAGACAGAAGTCTGGAAAGAGACTAAGTTGAAATTCCATTTGTATTAAGAATAAAGAAAAATGAGAACGTGTCACCTACTTTAAAAGAGTACTAAGTTCCTTACCAGGCACAATGAAAGCATTTGTGTTTAGTTTGATAGGCTGTTCATTCTTGAGCCAGCTGAGATCAGGAGGTGGAAAACCAGAGACCTCACAGGTCAAAGAGATGAAATTGTTCACCACAACAGTGAGATTTTCAGGGTTAGGACCAATGACACTTGGAGGAACTATAATAGTAAATATATTAAAAGTGAAATATGTTAATATTAAACATATTAAAAGTGAAAAATGATATTATCAATAACACATATTCCAATTTATTAATATAAGCCCAACCACTGTACTCTGCTAAAGCACTGAGTTAATGATACTGTTAATTATTTACCTTTCTTCTTAGAATTCCCTAATGCCTTCATCAAATTCATGTATATCAGTTTTGTTTTTTCCAATTGAAAGAAAATACTAGAATTTTCAAAGGCAGAATTATTGTGCATTTTATTTGTAAAATGTAGTTGGAAGTACTTAAGATGGTTTTGTCAATGTACAAAGATCTAATACTGCTTTTCATTAAATATATTTGAATATTCTGGCTTTTAATATTACACCCTTAAAGTTTTAATTTTCTTGCTTATAGTAATACTAGACATTTTATTTCAGAGTATCTATTTGTAAATTATACAGGTAATTTCAACAATGTAAATAAATGACTTTCAAGATGAGCAAAAAATTTAACAAATAAACAAATTAACATCTTACTGTTCAAAACCAAAAAAGAATTCCAAAAGCAAAAGCAGTACAGAAAAAAGTGGGGTCACAAAAAGGCTAATAATGCAATGACAATTATGCATATTAAAACACACATTTATGGAACAATAGATGTTTTTATAAGAACACATGCATATTGAAGGAATAATATTACAGATTCAAATGACTTCCGAAGTGGGGATGGGGTGGGAATAGGAGTGAGGAATGGGCATTAAAAATGAATGAATACATGAATGAATGAATAGATTAATAAAGGCAGAGATAAGTCTTGCTCAGGCTAGTGAAGATAGTAAGATATGACATAAGGAATGTAATGTAGTGCTCGCTTCGGCAGCACATATACTAAAATTGGAACGGTGCAGAGAAGATTAGCATGGCCCCTGCGCAAGGATGACACGCAAATTCGTGAAGCGTTCCATATTTTTTAAAAAATGTAATGTAATCCTCTATTATTATATTATACTCTATATATTATTCTCTCTACATATTATATTCAGATTGAGTTTTTAAAACAGCATCAAAACAAAAAAAAGATCAAAAAGACAAAATTAGTTTAACAATATTACTGTCAAATTTTTGATCACTGATTTTCATGACCATTCATTTATACTTATTTCAGATGCTGTGCTAAATGCTGACGCAGTACAAAAATATAATAGATAATATCTATGAAGAATAATTTGGTGGTGGTGGGATTGAGCAAAAAAGTGACAGATAACGTGTTTTTGAGTGGTTACGCTGTGCCAGGCACCAAACACTTCGTAATGCCATTTCATTGAAAGCTCATAAAACTTGCGTGTTAGATACAGTTCTTATCCTCTTATTATAGATGAGGAAAGCTGAGACAGAGAGAGGTGAGAATCTTGCCTAAGGTTTCACGGTTACCGGGAGAGACTGGTGTCTGGCTTGAGAGTCCTGTTCTTAGCCGCCATCTGATACCGCCTTGTAATTACCAGTGTGCATGCTTAATTGTCAATGTCCGACTCTTTGTGAGCCCGTGGACTGTACTCTGTCAGGCTCCTCTGTACATGGGATTCTCCAAGAAGACAGAAAATGGGGGTATCTTCCAGAAAGAAGGCAAGGCATATACAATGGTCCAAACGGGGAAAAGAACATGAACCCGAAGGCTGACCTGACCAGAGTTTGAAGAGCAAGGTTGTTGGGGAGTTAGGCTGGAGAGTAGACAGGATTAAAGGACTAAGCAGGATCAAGTCCTACAAGGTCCTCTGGGTATCTTAAGGATACTGAAATACAGCCTAAGGAAAGGAAAGAGAAGAGTGGTTTACTCAAAAATTCACTTAAAAGATACCACTCTGGCCACAGTGGAGGGAACTGGTGAGAACGCTAAAACAGACTCAGAAAGACCAGTTAGGTGACTATTGCTGTGATAAGTGCAAAAGATTATAGTGCTATGCTCAGGATGGTGTCACAAAGAACAGAAAAGTGATGCTTTGGGTGTGAGGTTTAAGGAGGAGGAGGAATCAAGGATGACATTCCTTTTCCTGGCTTGAACAGTGGGAAGATGGTGATTCCCTTTACTGACACAGAGATCCCTGGAGGAACACATTTTGGGGAAAAGGTAATAAGCTCAGTTACATATACATTGTCTTAAGAATGACTATCACACATTTGTATTGATAGGAAGTAAATATCTGAATAGAAGAGTCTAGAGATCCTGAGGGGGGCCTGGCTAGAGATAAAACTTTGCAAACTATCTGCACATAAATGGTATCTAAAATTTGGGAATTCATGAGATCATACGATGCGTGAGGAAGAGTTCGAAGAAATGAAGTCAAGGGCTTAGAAAAATAAGAAGTGATAGTCAAGTAGGAAGGGAGGAACTAACAAAGGAAACTGGGAATGAGAGATTGGAAAGGAAAGATATAAATAAGGGACGTAAGTGTCACATAAGCCAAAGGAAGAGAAATTTTGAAAAAGATGGTCAAATGCTAAAGAATGTCAAATGCTCAAAAGTAAGAAAGGTAAAGCCTGGAAAATGCCTACTGGATTTTTGATGTCATTTCCTGAATTCAGTGAGCAGCTTCATTGGAGTTGTGGGGGTGAAATCTGGTGAGTAGTGGAGGGAGGAGTGAGCAGGAGTAAGGAGATGGAGACAGTAAATATATACAGCATTTAGAGAAGGTTTTTTGAAATAGGGGGCAAAGAGAGGGAGGCAGCTGAAGAGAAGTATTAGGTCCAAGGGAGAGTTTCTTATTTTTATTTTTTAAGAGGGAAGAGAGAAAAAAAAAAAGAGGGAAGAGAGAAGTAAATTTAAGTGCTCTTGGGAAAGAGCCAGTAAAAGTGTGAATTTCAATATTGGAGAGGAAGAGAGGAGACTGTGGGATTTCTCAGGGGGTAGTGGTAGGGATCTAGAGCCAAGTCAGTCTTTGGAAGGCAGAGGAACTCTTCCATTCTGTGTTGTAACAGAAGGAAAGAAGAAATGGCAATATCAGATGCAGCTGATACTGTCAATTTGATGGTAGGAATTAGAAGTGGTTTCTGCAATATGCCTTCTCTTTTCCCTGTAAAAAACAGGAGATAAGGGTATTGACTGAAAGTGAGAGGAGGGCTGTGATTAGCTGATTGTTTGTGTCCCCCCAAAATTCATATACTAAAACCCTAACTCTCAGTGTGGTTGTATGTGAAGATGGGGACTGAAAGGAAGAAATGCAACATAAATGAGGTCATAAAGGTCATAAACCTGATCCTACCAGATTACTGTCTTTATAAAAATAAGACACCTGAAAGCTTCCTTGCTTTTTCTGTCCATGTGTGCTCGTGGAAGGGCCTTGCGAGGACAAACTGGTCATCGACAAGCCAGAAAGAGCCTTCATCAAAGCTGAATCCTGCTGGAACCTTGATCTTAGACTTTCCAGCCTCCAGACTGGTGAGAAAATAAACTCTCATTGTTTAACCACGTAGTCTCTGGTATTTTGTTAATGGCTGCCCGAGCTAAGACAGGGGCCATGTGACATTCGAGAAGGTATGAGAGTCACTCTGAAGTAGAGACATAAGGATGTGCCCTAGCCAGTATAAAGGGCTCATTCCAAGCAGTACCTGTGAATTTATACTCCAATATTTCTGATGCCAAGAGTTTCTCCAGCCAGGGTTACCTACCTAGGTGTACGTATGGAATTCAGTTGAGAGGTAATACAGAAAAGCAGCTAAGTTTAAAGCCTCTGAAATCAGACTACCTGAGTTAAAATCCTGGTTCTGTATTTGCCAGCTGTGTAACTTTGGCCATGTTACTTTATCTCACAGAGGTTCATCTTTTTCATCCGTAAAAGATATATATAATAGGACCAACCACCTGGGTTGAGATAATTAAGTAAAATAACATATATAAAAAGACCTGATGCATCATCTTGTAGGTATCAAGCAGTCAGTATGTTGTGTTGCTATATGTGGAGCTGAGCTTTTACTAAGCAAGAGCACTGAGAAGACATGGGCTAAGAGCAGTAATTGATATGTTGGTCAATGAAGGCTAAGCTGGATGTGAAGGAAAGCAAAGACACAGAGGTATGAAAAAAACTGGAGGTCAACAGAATGAAGGTTAGAGACCAAAACGAACAAGCACTGTTGTCAAACAAATGGTGTGGTTTTAGGGAAGCAATTTAAATGGTTTCTCCCCCACGTGGATTTTCCAGTATTTAATCCAATATTAAGTATGGATTCCTTCTGCAGTCACGAGATCAAGATAGCATGAACTGGTAAAAGAGGAGACGCCCTCCTGTCCAATTCTTAACAGTAAACACTAATGGCAGCTGCCTCTCAATTCATGCAAGGTTCCCAATTCAGATGATTCTGCTATACATTGAGAAACTGGATATGAAGGAAATATAATCAAGGAACGACAAATATTTATTTAGCAACTACCATGTCTTTAGACTAGGAAGACCAAGGTCCATAAGAAATCACCATTTGTCTACAGCATTTATAATAAAGTTATAAGATAGAGGTGAAGATACAGACATATAAAGATAACAAGGTAGCATCTGTGACTGCTAAAACTGGGGTTTTTATGAGATGCTTTTGACCACGTAAAGGAAGAAAAATGAATCCTGCCTTGGGGAATCAGGAAAAATAATCAACACTTTTATTTTTCAACATTTATTCTACTGTACTTTATAGATTAGAATGTATACTTTCACAATGATTATTACTGTTTAATTCATTCTTTCCAGGAAATCATAACACATTTTTACCATTTCGGTCAGATTTACTCAACAAAAGTTGCTAAGCACTGGGACTGCACAGATAGCCGTGGCTCAAATCGGTTACACAGCATCAGTACCAGATACTGCTCGACATCAATACTTCCTACATATCACACCACAAAAGAATATCCATTGTGCTAAATAAAAGCCTTTTGAAAGAGGAAATGTTTCACTAATGTCAAATTTCTGCTATTTTCAAAATGAGCCAGAATTTGGTATATAAACCACACAGAGTGAGAGTGAGTGAAAGTCGCTTGATCGTGTCTGACTCTTTGCGACCTCATGGACTAATTAGTCCATGGAATCTCCAGCCAGAACACTGGAGTGGGTAGCCTTTCCCTTCTCCAGGGGATCTTCCCAACCCAGGGATTGAACCCAGGTCTCTCACATTGTAGGCAGATTCTTTACCAGCTGAGCCATGTGAATCAAACAGTTAAAGAAAATCTGTTATAATAATTGTTCACCATTTCCAATTTAATATTCTGGAAGCAGCTGTGTGTCATGAAAATAAAATTATTTATGGTTGACATCCAACAGCACTTTTAGCAAAAACAAAAAAACTATTAGTTATGGAGTGTCTAGCATTTATCGAAAACTTAAAATCTGATAAATGAATTAGATGTATGGATGGTTCTTAGGAATTATTTAACTCCACAAAGTGACTTTTTCTTCCTTGGGGAGTGTACTAAATTCTGGAGGGTGTAACTAAACATGAATTCTATAACTAAGGACAGAAACTGGTTCCAATCAGGCCCAGTGGGTAAATTTTCATGAGTAGAAGAGCTATTTTTGGTTCTTACGTCATATAAACTTTTACTCTTTGGGATTTCAAATTTTGATTTTTTTTTTTTTTTTTTACTTTAAAATACGTAGGAGTAACTACTTTGTCTTAGGGGACTGAAATAATATAAAAACAGTCTTCCTAAAAGATTTGTACTTTATAAATCCCACAAGCTGCAGTAAGAAAGAAAGAAGGGGAAAGATTGAATGAATGCTGGCTCCACACATTGTTCAAGTTAAAAAATAGGAAATAAGCCTACATAATCTAAAACACAGTTTTCCTGCTTTTTCAAGCATACTCTAACAGATGTTTTTGGAACTGAGCTCTTACCATGAACATTGAGGTTAAAATATTTTTTGGCACTTCCAGCTGTGTTCTCAGCAATGCACACATATCTGCCGATATCTGTTATTTGACTATTTAGAACCTAATGGGAAAAATGAAGAAATTCCAACTGAAACTTTTTAGAAAGCAACTTGTCAATTTTGAGAATAAAAAATCCATATTCTTTCTAGTTAATACCAGATAAACATAATAAAGAATTTTTGTAAGTAACACAGCTGATGCTGGTTTTTATGAGGTCAATTAAATAAACATTTATAAAGATTTCTAATCAGAAAAGGCAATTGCATATTGACTTGCATATTGACTAGGGAAAGTGCCAAATCTGTCTCCCACTTCCCCATCTACATCGCTGCCTATGTGACTACATCACTGGAAGTTCCTCCCATCAGGAAGTGGAATAAAGATGTAGAATTTGTGTTGGCCTTATGACCAGCTTTGACCAGCAGAGTGTGATGGATGTGACAGTGTTCCATTTCAAACCTAGGCCTTGTGTGCGTCCCCTCACTCATCTGGAAGCCTGCCACCACTCTTTGAGGAAATCAGGATTAGCTCGCTGGAAGGTGAGAGATCACATGGGAAGAGTCATCCTAGTTATTGCAACCGAGGCCCCAGAAATGTGCAAGAGCCCAGCTAAGACCAGCAGAGCCACTAATTCAACCCACAGTATGTAGACACTTGATTGAGTAAGCCTTGCCAAGACCAGAAAATCACCCAGTCAACCAGAAGGCTTGTGAGCTGAATAAATCCCTACTGTAGGGATGCAGTAGCTATAGCTATGTAGTAGCTACTTTTTTAAAATTATGCAGACATTTCTATCAATCTATATATCTTTTAGCGCTAGCCAATGGAAATATTTAAGCATTTAGCTAGAGGTTGTATGTGCATCAAATAAAAAAAGTCATGATGTTTAGAAGATACTTTAAGAGTTCAAGATTATTTATAAGTAGTGAATCTCATACTTTCTTTAAAAAAATAAAGAACTCCATGAGATATGTTCTGGGTTGGATTCCCTGATGCTTAAATTCTTGGGCCTACAGAACATCATTAATATATTTGAGAAGTAATTTCTTAAGTTGTGTCCTAACAAAAGAGTTGGTGTTATTTCTACAAGTGCCTATCTTTCTTTTAGGACACTTAAAAAGAAAAAAATAAAACATGCCCATTAGTGCACAATAATTCAGGATATTTATATGATTTCCATTATTATCAACTCTTTGCCAACAGAGGACAAATTTTAATCTACACAGAACCTTATACCATATAGAATCTTATCATCAGAAATCTGCAATGAAAATATTATAATAATTTGCTTATAATTTGATTTTTAACACAGAGGCCATATTACAGTAAATTTAGGTGTATGTGTGTTTGAATGTACAGATGACTTCTGGAAGAATTCACATAAAACTGTTAACAGTGGTCACCAGTGATAATGAGAAAATAATGAGGAAGAATAATTGTATTTTATATCCTTTTTATGCTGTGTTGTTTTTATAAATGGGGACTGAAGCCCACCAGGTTCCTCTGTCCATGGGATTCTCCAGGCAAGAATACTGGAGTGGGTAGCCTATCCCTTCTCCAGGGGATCTTCCTGACCCAGGAATAGAACTGGGGTCTCCTGCACTGAAGACAGATTCTTTATCAGCTGAGCTACCAGGGAAGTCCACAAATATTTATAAACCAATACAAATTATTTCTAAAAGCAAAAAGACAGTGATTATAAAATACAAAGTCAAATAGCTATTTTTAAATTAGACTGTTTACTGTTACCTGAAGAATTCTGCCATTAGACAGAAACTTATGATGCTCATCTTCTAGCAACGGCTGCCCATCTTTCTGCCAGGAACTCCTCGGTGCGGGGCTGCCACTGGATAAACACTCCATCATCACGCTCTTGTTCACCAGCACGGTGACTTCTTCAGGGAGATCGCCGTCTGCTCCCTTGATAACCGGCGGCACTAGTAAGTGATTGAAATAAAGAGAAAAGATGGGAAGCAAAGTCCTTTCGAAATTATTCTAGCTTTATGACAATTTTTTAAAGTTTGGGATAAGAGAGAAGCAAAAGCTGAAGAAGAATCCATGATCCTGAAGTAACATTTTATATTAATAAATTAGGGTGGTGATAAAGACTATGTGAATTTGGGTTTATATTTTCCTTCCTCACCTACCTTGGACTCCCAAAGTTTGCTTCCCATTTAGGTTAATACTGATTATTACCTTTCCGCACCACCCTCACAGACTCCCCTCCCCACCCTTAGATCATATTATAGTTTTTTTTTTTTTTTAATCTCTGATCCCAGGTTGATGAGGGTGGGAGCAGAAAGCAATGATGAAGCCAAGTAGCTCCAACTTCAATGTTTGACTGTCTATCACACGCTGCCCCCATGGTGGAAATGTCTAATGTTCTCTGTTTTCCATGGGACCAAAATACCACCCCGACCACTGTTTCTCTTATTCTCATACTTAAGGAAAGGACTAAATACATCTGTTTGTGTTCCCACATATCCTTTCTTACCATCTTAAGGGATGGCAATTCACTGCCATGGAAGGTAGTGAACCCTACTTGACCCGCCCTTGGTTTCTTGACTGCATTTTTCACCTATTCTAGGACTTGCTCCATCAATCTTGTACCTTCCTCCCATCTGCACACACTCACTAGAAACTTTAACTTGTCCCTGTCTGTTGGAGCACTTTCCTTGATCTATAAGCAAGTTCAAAACTCTCTTAAATATATTATTTCAAACAAGCTGTTATCCTACAACTCAATTATACCTCTTCCTGACTCTTCAAAAGCTCCTAAGAGTACTCTATATTTGCTTCCTTTTCTATCTGATTATTTGCTCAATATATATTCTTCTGTTCTGTGGTTGAGTACCACACCATACTAAACATAAATTGATCTTTTGAATTTCACCAATGATTTTTTAGTTTCAAAGCCAAATGACCTGTTTTAGTTTTCATTTCTTTAAATTTACTTTGCTCATAGTGATGCTTCCTAAGGCCCACTTGACTTCACATTCCAGGATGTCTGGCTCTAGGTGAGTGATCACAACATCGTGATTATCTATCTGGGTCATGAAGATCTTTTTTGTACAGTTCTTCTGTGTATGCTTGCCACCTCTTCTTAATATCTTCTGCTTCTGATAGGTCCATACCATTTCTGTGCTTAATTGTGCCCATCTTTGCATGAAATGTTCCCTTGGTATCTCTAATTTTCTTGAAGAGATCTCTAATCTTTCTCATTCTATTGTTTTCCTCTATCTCTTTGCAATGATCCCCGAGGAAGGCTTTCTTATCTCTCCTTGTTATTCCTTGAAACTCTGCACTCAAATGGGTATATCTTTCCTTTTCTCCTTTGCTTTTCACTTCTCTTCTTTTCTCAGCTATTTGTAAGGCCTCCTCAGACAGCCATTTTGCATTTCTTTTTCTTGCGGATGGTCTTGATCCCGGCTTCCTGTACAATGTCACAAACATCCATCCATAGTTCTTCAGGCACTCTGTCTATCAGATCTAATCCCCTGAATCTAATTGTCACTTCCTCTGTATAATTGTAAGGGATTTGATTTAGGTCATACCTGTATCAAGGAGAGAAAACCACTAGACCATTCAGGTATGACCTAAATCAAATCCCTTATATTATACAGTAGAAGTAGAAATAGACTTAAGGGACTAGATCTGATACAGTGCCTGATGAACTATGGACAGAGGTTCGTAACATTGTACAGGAGACAGGGATCAAGACCATCCCCATGGAAAAGAAATGCAAAAAAGCAAAATGGCTGTCTGAGGAGGCCTTACAAATAGTTGTGAAAAGAAGAGAAGTGAAAAGCAAAGGAGAAAAGGAAAGATATTCCCATTTGAATGCAGAGTTCCAAAGAATAGCAAGGAGAGATAAGAAAGCTTTCCTCAGTGATCAATGCAAAGAAATAGAGGAAAACAACAGAATGGGAAAGACTAGAGATCTCTTCAAGAAAATTAGAGGTACCAAGGGAACATTTCATGCAAAGATGGGCTCGATAAAGGACAGAAATGGAACGGACGTAACAGAAGCAGAAGATATTAAGAAGAGGTGGCAAGCATACACAGAAGAACTGTACAAAAAAGACCTTCATGACCCAGATAATCACGATGGTGTGATCACTCACCTAGAGCCAGACATCTTCGAATGTGAAGTCAAGTGGGCCTTAGAAAGCATCACTATGAACAAAGCTAGTGGAACTGATGGAATTACAGTTGAGCTTTTTCAAATCCTGAAAGATGACGTTGTGAAAGTGTTGCACTCAATATGCCAGCAAATTTGGAAAACTCAGCAGTGGCCACAGGACTGGAAAAGGTCCATTTTCATTCCAATTCCAAAGAAAGGCAATGCCAAAGAATGCTCAAACTACCACATGATTGCACTCATCTCGCACGCTAGTAAAGTAATGCTCAAAATTATACAAGCCAGGCTTCAGCAATACGTGAACTGTGAACTTCCATATGTTCAAGCTGGTTTTAAAAAAGGCAGAGGAACCAGAGATCAAGTTGCCAACTTCCCTTGGATCATCGAAAAAGCAAGAGAGTTCCAGAAAAACATCTACTTTTGCTTTATTGACTATGCCAAAGCCTTTGTGTGGATCACAACAAACTGTGGAAAATTCTGAAAGAGATGGGAATACCAGACCACCTGACCTGCCTCCTGAGAAATCTGTATGCAGGTCAAGAAGCAACAGTTAGAACTGGACGTAGAACAACAGACTGGTTCCAAATAGGTAAAGGAGCATGTCAAGGCTATATATTGTCACGCTGCTTACTTAGCTTATATGCAGAGTACATCATGAGAAATGCTGGGCTGGAAGAAGCACAAGCTGGAATCAAGATTGCTGGGAGGAATATCAATAACCTCAGATATGCAGATGACACCATGCTTATGGCAGAAAGTGAAGAGGCGCTAAAAAGCCTCTTGATGAAAGTGAACGAGAAGAGTGAAAAAGTTGGCTTAAAGCTCAACATTCAGAAAACTAAGATCATGGCATCCAGTCCCATCACTTCATGGTGAATAGATGGGGAAACAGTGGAAACAGTGTCAGACTTTATTTCTGGGGGGCTCCAAAATCACTACAGATGGTGACTGCAGCCATGAAATTAAAAGATGTTTACTCCTTGGAAGGAAAGTTATGACCAACCTAGACAGCATATTAAAAAGCAGAGTCATTACTTTGCCAACAAAGGTCTGTGTAGTCAAGGCTATCGTTTTTCCAGTGGTCATGTATGGTTGTGAGAGTTGGACTGTGAAGAAAGCTAGCGCCGATGAATTGATGCTTTTGAACTGTGGTGTTGGAGAAGACTTTTGAGAGTCCTTTGGACTCTCAAAGATCCAACCAGTCCATCCTAAAGAGATCAGTCCTAGGTGTTCATTGGAAGGACTGATGCTGAAGCTGAAACTCCAATAAGAGCTAACTCATTGGAAAAGACCCTGATGATGGGAGGGATTGGGGGCAGGAGGAGAAGGGGACGACAGAGGATGAGATGGCTGGATGTATCACCGACTCCATGGACATAAGTTTGGGTAAACTCTGGGAGTTGGTGATGGACAGGGAGACCTGGCGTGCTCTGATTCACGAGTCGGACATGACTGAGCGATTGAACTGAACTGAACCGTATCAAAGGTGTAGTGGTTTTCCCTACTTTCTTCAATTTAAGTCCAAATTTTGCAATAAAGAGTTCATGATCTGAGCCATAGTCAGCTCCTGAGAATTCCAGCTGAGCTATTTCAAACCTTAAAAGATGATGCTGTGAAAGTGCTGCACTCAATATGCCAGCAAATTTGGAAAACTCACCAATGGCCACAGGACTGGAAAAAGTCAGTTTTCATTCCAATCCCAAAGAAAGGCAATGCCAAAGAAAGTTCAAACTACCTCATAATTGAACTCAACTCACATGCTAGCAAAGTAATGCTTAAAATTCTCCAAGCTAGGATTCAACAGTATATGAACCGAGAACTTCCAGTTGTTCAAGCTGGATTTAGAAGAGGCAGAGGAGCCAGAAATCAAATTGCCAACACCCAGTGGATCATCAAAAAAGAAAGAGCATTCCAGAAAAACATCTATTTCTGCTTTATTTACTACAGCAAAGCCTTTGATTGTATGGATCACAACAAACTATGGAAAATTCTTAGAAACAGATGCGAATACCAGACCACCTGACCTGCCTCTTTAGAAATCTGTATGCAGATCAAGAAGCAACAGTTAGAACCAACATGGAACAATGAACTGTTTCCAAATTGGGAAAGGATTATGTCAAGGCTGTATACTGTCACCCTGTTTATTTAACTTACATGCAGAGTACAGCATGAGAAATGACAGGCCGGATGAAGCACAAGCTGGAATCAAGATTGCCAGGAGAAATACCAGTAACCTCAGATATGCAGATGACACCACCCTTATGGCAGAAAGTGAAGAGGAACTAAAGAGTCTGTTGATGAAAGGGAAAGAGGAGAGTGAAAAAGCTGGTTTAAAACTCAACATTCAAAAAGTGAAGATCATGGCATTCGGTCCCATCACTTCATGGCAAATAGATGGGGAAACAGTGACAGACTTTCTTTTCTTGGGCTCCAAAATCACTCCATATGGTGGCTGTAGCCATGAAATAAAAAGACACCTGCTCCTTGAAAGAAAAGCTATGACCAACCTAGACAGCATATTAAAAAGCAGAGATATTACTTTGCTGACAAAGGTCTGTCTAGGCAAAGCTATGGTTTTTCCAGTAGTCATATATGAATGTGAGAGTTGGGCTATAAAGAAAGCTGAGCGCCTTAGAATTGATGCTTTGGAACTGTGGAGTTGGAGAACACTCTTGAGAGTCCCTTGGACTGCAAGGAGATCAAACCAGTCCATCCTAAAGGAAATCAGTCCTGAATACTCATTGGAAGGACTGATGCTGAAGCTGAATCTCCAATACCTGATGCAAAGAACTGACTCATTGGAAAAGACCTGATGCTAGGAAAGATTGAAGGCAGGAGGAGAAGGGGACGACAGAGGATGAGATAGTTGAACGGCATCACCGACTTGATGGACAAGCTCCACTTCTTGATAACCTTTTTTATGCCTTGGATTCTATGACTTCATAGGTTACATGAACTCCTCAGATTGTTCCTCTTCTAATCTACTTTCTTTGTCCTGTCTCCTGCTTGTAAATGATGCTCAATGATCTTTTTGATATTCCTATCTATAACACTTTCTGTTGAAAAATCTCATGCCTCTTAATATCATTTGTTTGTGTACAACTTTCAAACCTATATTCTTAGTTCAATTCTCCCTCTTGTGTTGTAGTTCCGTATTTCCAATGTCTCTTTCAACATCTTCCTGAGTATCTTGGTACCATGCTAAATTCAACATATCCAAAACAACACTGATTTCATTCTTCTCAAGTCATGTTGTTTTCCTAAATCTTTTATTTTTATTACTCTTTCTATAATTTTCTTAATCACACATGACAAAAATCTGTTTCATCTTATACTCTCAGATAAGTGCCTACCTCTTCATATAACCTAATCACTTCCTCTATAAAAACTTTCATACCAACTGATTCCTATACATTTTCACTGCTACTTCTCTAGCTTAGCTCCTTCTAATGAAAACATCTATTTTTTTCCTGCTTCTACTACCATCCCCTCTCTTTTCCCTTAAAGGTACAGTACTTCTACTCTTAGTCCATGCATTCATAACATGTCTCTAGTCCCAGGGTGGACATGTAAATTATGCCTTATCAGTGAGGCCTCTTGGCCTCTGTTTTTGGTTCAAATATGGATATGTGACTCATGCTTGGCCAATTAAAGCCACGGAGATCCTATTTTAGGACTTCAGTTGTAAATACTGGGAAAGAAAAGCAAGCCAAGAGAAAGAGAAAGTTCAGTGGATCTCTTCTGAGTCACAGAAGTTAGACATGATTGCAGCCTAGGAGTTTTCAGGTTCATGGATCAGTGATTCTCTCTCTCTCTTTTTTTTAAATTTAAGCCAGTTTCTTATTTGATAGTTCAGGCATACTAACTAAGGTGCTCTCAATTTGTATACGACAGTTCCCTGGGAGAACTATCAGTTTCTGATTATCTTTATGTCTCTAACTTGTTGAGTGCAACAGCATGCAAACATTAGTCCCTCAAAAACCTTTTGAGTGAAAGAATGCATAATAAACAAAAACCAAACAAACTCACAGAGTACACGAATGTCATACTGAAGGGAATCTTCTCCAGCCTCATTCACAGCCACACACATGTATCTCCCAGCATCTTCTACTTTAGCCCGAGGAATCTGTAACACTCGCCCTCCTGAAAACAGATCCCAGTACATATGTCTACTTCTCTAAATCTTAGAGTGAAAGTGGTCATAAACAGAGCTATAACTTTTCAGCTCTAACGACTTCCTTACATTTTCTAAGGCCCTCACCCAGTGTTCCAGTGTTAACCCCACATACCACATTTATACCAAACCGTGCATTACTGAAAAGTGACCCAGCATATAAACGAGACCTTCTGAGAACTAAAGAGCTTATGTAGATTTTCCTCAAGGGAGGAATGTTGCTCTATGCCCTGCTCATGTTCCATGTGGAATGCTGTTACGTGTGACTTCTTGCTTTTACATAAAATTCTAAACACATGTGACAGGAGCCCAGCAGGTCACAGAGTCAGACATGACATACTGACTAAATGATAACAAACAATAGCAACAAAAGAAGTTTACACTGTTGGAGATAAGTACTGATTTGAGCAAATAATAGCCAAGGATATAAAAGGTATAAAGTATACCATTATACATATGATTTTGAAAGAATAGCTATATTTTCAAACTTTTCATGATGGTGTAATTTCAAACAGAGAAAAGTTGCAATATTTATATAAAAATTTTATCTATATCAATTATTTATATTTAAATCCATTAGTTTGATCTCTGTCATATATATGTACATATTAACTTTTATTTATATATATATAAATATGTAATACTCTAGAATGATTTAGAAAAAGATTACATATATATATATATATATAAAATTTGAGAGTAAATTGTTAACATGTTGCCCCTTTACCCCTAAATACTCACAAATCTATATTTCATAAAACAAGGATAATCCCTATATAATGATAGTATAATGATCAATATGTAGAATCAAGAAAAAACTACTATTGAACCAGAGTCCATATTCAAATTTCATTATTATTATATTGTCTTTTATATCTATTTTTTTCCCAAGCTCAGATCCAATATAGGATCACATACTATATCTAGTGATCATTTCTATTTAGTCCCTTTTTTTAAACTCCAAGATTATTTTATTTAATTGAGATGAAGTTTATATACAATGGAAGGCACTGGACTTTAAATGTACAGTTTGATAAATTTTGACAAGCCTATTTGAATATTTTCTAAAAGTAAATAGAAGCCTTGAAAATATTATTCCTCAATTTAAACATCTCTTTTTCCATCATAAACTATGTAATAACTGAAATATCTGAAACTAATCATCTTTACGATTGATTTATGAGAAATGCATTTAATAATTGAGTAGTAACTATTTGCAAATATACTTTAGAATTTATCATTAATAATGTACAGAAACAGAGCCGATTATTTCATCACATTATATAGAAAAAGAGAGGCACCTGGAGCCAAAAGATTTTAACTTGATAGAATGATTCCATAGAAAATTAACTAAGGTGTTCTATCCTATGTCAAATTCTCAGCCTAGACTCTCCTAACTTGAAGCTACATAGATACCAGTGGCCATAAAATCAATCAATTCGACTGGTCTAACAGAGAAGGGAAAGGCTACCCACTCCAGTATTCTGGCCTGGAGAATTCCATGGACTGCATAGTCCATGGGGTCCCAAAGAGTCGGACACGACTGAGTGACTTTCACTTCACTTCACTTCAATAAATGAGAAGAAGCACATCTGACGGAGATTCAGATTTGCACCCTGTTCCTAGCAGTCTTTACCTGGCAAAATCAGTACTCTCTCACTTGAGGTCAGAGGGCGGCCATCTTTATACCATGTCAGTGTCGGAGCGGGAGCAGCGTTAGTCTCACAATAAAGAGAGATGGGATTGTTGATGATCACATCCTTGGCTTCACCTCTCCTGCCAGTATCCAGCATGTTCCCTATTTCCCAGAGCTTCTGAAAACTTGGAGGAACTACAGAGGAAAGACATATACAATTCTGGACTCATGTAAATGACAGTGTCATCCATGAAAGAAAGATCTTGCCTGGTACAAGAGTGATTTGTACATGTAATAAATTAGACAATGTGAAAATATTTTCAAGTACTTATACACCTACCAACTCAGCCCTTAGCTAAAAAAAAAAAGATAGGAGACAGAAGTCAGAGCTGGTTCTCCAGTGGAAAAGCAAGAGGCTGGAGCTCATAATGTTGTGCTCATGTTCTGCTCTCCATTCATGTTTAAAGGATCTAGCACTTAGAAGATAGATTGTCCTGCTCTTAGGAAGGACCTACTATTAATATAATAAACATGGCTAAAGAATATGATCATAGCAGGGAAAACTAATTTCGAGAAGCCATTAAAAAATATTGGCTCAATAGAGTATTTCCCAATGATTTGTCTAATTAAGAAATCTAAAGAAGATATTAGCCAAGATTAAAAAGTGTATTAACAAAAATAAAGGGACATTCTTAAAGTTTTCTGGGTGAGAACTATGAACGTTCTAGAAGGCAATTTGCCTGTACATCAAAATTTTAAAAGTATATAAACAATTGACCTAAAATTTCCATCATTAGCAACTTATGAAAAATAAAAAATGTGCAAAAGTTTTAAGTATAAAGATGTTCAATAAAGTATTACTTATGAATAATAAAAGCTTGGACACAACCCAGACAATCAACAATAAGAGTCTGGTTAAATAAATATTTGGATACTCAACTGATAAAACAGGTAAGTTATTAAAAATCATGTTGAAAAAAAAATCATGTTGAGAGCAAAATATCAACAATAAAAACAAGTATCATTTCTTAAGCATTTTGCTAAGAGTTTTATCTAATTTATCTTATTTGGTACTCACTACAATTCTACAAGGTGTTAATTTTAAAAGTGAAGAAAAAGAGGCTTAAAATATATAGGTAACTCACCAAGTCACAAAGCCTGAAGGAGCCTAAGTTCATCAGATTCCAAGTCTCACTACTTTAAAATCTGATATAATGTTACATTGGCTTTCTGATAAACTTCCGGGGAAGTTTCTGATAAACTTCAGGGGAAAGCTAATGTAACAGAGAAGTATGTATTGGGTGATCCCAATTTACAAATAACATACACATTTACAAAAATACATCAAAAGGAAACACACAAAAATGACAGAAGTAACCCTGAATGACAGGATTATTTTCTGCTTTGTTAATTTTTCGAGTCCAAGTTTTCAATAATGAATTTATATTATTGTCAATAGAAAAAAAAATACTAAAGCAAACCAAGCCAAATTTCTTTGTCATTGCTTTGCCAAAGCATATAAATGAAATTACATTTAATAAGCATATTAGCATTACCTTGTATATTCACATCAAAATCCAGCTCATCTTCACCTGCGATATTAGATGCTACACACGTGTATCGTCCAGTGTCTGATATTTGAGCCTCCTTGATTTGAAGTGTGTGTCCACTGGCAGCAATAGTAACATGATCATCTGATTTAAGGGGCTGTGATTCAATTATAATAATGTTATCATTAAGTACTCCAATAAATCCCCAAGGGGGCCATGCAGTTGAGAGTTTTTATGATTCTTTAATAAAAATTAAAATGTAGGTCAAATAGAAATACTCAAGACAACAATAACTTAATTTACTTTGAATAAGCTGATTGTTTTTGAGCAATCATGTCTTTATTTATTGAAAATTGTAGTTCATGTAGTTTATATCTGTGCTAGGTATTTCTGGGTGGTGCATTTATAAATCATTTATGATGAAAAATATTCTTAAGGTATCATATTTATGTTTGGAAAAAAAATGACTTTAGCTGATCCCACATTGTAGTGAAGCATCTCTTATTATTTTGTAGCAAAGGCTAGAGTTTTTTAAAGAAAGATTGAAGGCATTAGCATAGTCTGATTAGATTTAAAAATCACTATTGCTCATTCAGAAACATCTTTACTTAATAAATGAAAAAATTTAACCTAGAGATATATATATTATGAGGTTTTATTGATAACATTAGCTACATTTAATAGGACATTTCTCATCTTTTAAACATTCTGTATATACTAAGTTCCCTCTTATTTCTTGAAAATTTTAGTTCTTGGCTCACTGTTACTCCTTCCAATGATTTTTCTCATAATTCTTGGTGGTTTCAAAACCCACATAGGCAGCCATCTAATGCTTTGTGCTCTCAGCTCCTTGAATCTTTTTTATTTTTTTGGTCCCAGCCCTCTCTCAGTCACTTAATAGGAGAGTTATACCTAGAACTTGATAATTATCAATAATCACAGCTCTTGATAATTTCAGTTTCAAGTTCTCACCTTCTGACCATCACCTCTTAACTCTCTAACTCATTTTCTCTAGCATCCCAACTCCCATAATTTTCTGTTGCCACAGGAGCACCCAAAATTCACTGAACTTGAAATCTTTTCACTATCATTCACTCTCCTCCTGATTCAGAGAAGGTTCCCTGGGGCTTAATCCTTGGACCTCGTCTCTTTCCACCTAATCTCACTCTCCCAGAGATCTCATGCAAAACCTTTGACTTATCTCTTTCCCTCACATCCTGCTACCACCTTCATCCAAGCAACCAACTTCTATCTCTTGGACAATTTTAATAAATTCATTTCTGGACTTCTTTCTTCAGCCAGTAAAGAAGCCAATGTAATCTTTTAAAAATCTTTTAAGTCAGATCATTTCACTCCTGTGTTCAAAATTTTCCAGAGGCTTTCCATCAGTAAAAGGCCAACAGATCTATACGCATTATAATCTGTATGTGTGTGTGCAGTGACTCATTCGTGTCTGCCTCTTTGCAACCCTATGGACTGTAGCCTGCCAGGCTCCTCTGTCCATGGGCTTCTCCAGGCAAGAATACTGGAGTTGGGTTGCAATTTCCTTCTCCAAGGGATCTTCCCAACCCAGGGGTTGAACCTGCCTCTCCTGCATTGACAGGTAGATTCTTTACCACTGTGCCGCCTTAGCTCTCAGCATGATCCAACCCTCCGTTAATCTTTTGCTCTCACCTTCCTTCGTGTTTCCATTGATCCCTGCACTCCAGCCAAATGCCTCAGGGCCTCTGTCTTTTGCTAGTCTCTCTAGAATATTTTCCTCTCAGGCATCTTATGTCTGCTTCCTTCACGTGCTTTGAGTTTCAGCTTAAATACCACCTTATCAGTGAGGTCTTCCCTAGATAAATAGGAGATCATACTCCTCTTTTCTCTGTAACATTCACCCCTAAGCACTGTGTGTTTTATTTTTTTTGTTTCGTTTCCTCCCTACCCCTAAACTCCACAAAAGCAAAGATTTGTGTGTGTGTGTGTCTATTTCCTTCACAGTGGTATCACCTGGATCTAAAATAGTGTTTGGCAACTACTATATGCTCAATAAATAATTTGGGGTGCAATGAATCATTATTAACATCACATATAAAAATAGTATAATTTAAACTTTCCATGTCAAAGAAACATTTCAGAGCATGAGTAAACAAACACATAGTAGTAGTAGTAATAGTAGTTAAGTCGCTAAGTTGTGTCCGACTCTTGCGACCCCATGGACTGTAGCCCACCAGGCTCCTCTGTCCATGGGATTCTCCAGGCAAGCATACTGGAGTGGGTTGCCATTTCCTTCTCCAGGGGATAGACTCTATCAAAACTTATTGTGGTTAATGCTGCTGATATTTTTGGTGACTTTTCAAGCAGTGTTGCTTATCTGAGAAATGAACTAGTGGAAGGAGTGATATGGAAGATAAACCAAAACCAGTATTTTTTGTACACATTTTAGGGGACCAATCGCAAATCCTGAAAAATTTAGCAATTTAACTAAAGCATAATAATAGGATCAGTTTCAGTCTGGATGTGAAACTAGTTTAACTGCTCATTATGAAACTTAAGAAAAACTGCCCTATTCCTAGTAAAATGCCAGCTTTTATCAAATTTTTATGTGTATATATGTATATGTGTGCATGTGTATGAAATGCAAGGAATGAAAAGATTTGAGGTGAAATTAAAAATAAAATAATAACATTTCAAAGGAGAAAGGAATTATTTGATTCCAAGCAAAGTCATATAGAATTGATATTGTTCATAAAGTGTGTTTGTAGTCAGAAAAGAAACTGTAAACAGAACATAGTGGGAGTTCCATATTTTTCCTTTGGCAATGGCTTCCAGATGAAATTTGCTTATTTTGTAAGAGATGATTTTTTTTCTGGCCACCAGGATCGCAGAATCCATCTGTGATATGAAAAAATAAATCAATATCTTTCTGCATCTTAAATTATGACTCTGACCTGAACGTCTACAGTTGGAACTTGACTATTTGGTTGATTATGTGTAAAACAGGACAAACATCAGCTTAGCTATGTCACATCTGTATTAAGCAGAGTGTTAACAGCAGCTAAAAAAATCTATTTTGGTCTTAAAACACTAGCACATGTTTTTAAAACATGCATAAAAGTAAGTAAGTTGAATGAGAAATAGTGTGTGGTCTGAAAGTCAGATTACATAATTGAAGGCTGGATCTTTCCATGGCGCCAGTTACTTGTATTGGGCACTTCGTCATCACATTTAGCCTTTTTTCTTCATCTTAAAATGTTAGGAATATTACCCTTTTGAAGAAGAGTTAAAGGTGTTTAGAGAAAGTTCTGAATAAGCTTAGTATTTATGTCATACCGATCATTCTAATCTGACTCAGCACTGTTTTTGTATTTCTTCTCCACAAAGTTTACTTTGAAAAACCACAGAGCACAAAAATCATTCACCAGTGGGAAGGTGGCTGGATTTTCAAAGACAATTGCTAGTGTATATTAAAACAGTCCTTCAAACTTTTTAGTGATGAAATAATATTAAAATTGTTGAATATGGTTCAATTTTGTGTGTGTGTGTTTTTGCAATTTTACACTCTAGCAGCATGGGATTGTTCTAGTTTTAAGGTCACACTGATTCTCTGAGTTACCTGTGTCTGGGTGTTTTGATTTTTTAATTTAATTGACCATTTTAGTCTATAAAAGACCATCAACAAAAGAAAAAAACTTGACTGGCCTGTCCATCCTTGTACCAGCTGAGAGACGCAGAAGGAATCGCATAGGCTTCACACTCCAAGGTCAGTGTGTTGTTTACTTTGATCTTCACTTCTTTAGGGGAAAGACCTGGCCCCAGGAGGTCCCCTTTATTGATTATGGGTGGAACTGCATAAACACAAATATTAAAGTATTAAACATGAGTTCTTTTACTTTTTAAAATTTTTTCTATTTTAATTTTTTTTTATAATGTTGTGTAACCATTAGCACAATCTAATTTTATTTTATTTTGGTCATGCCACATAGCCTGTGGGATCTTAGTTCCCTGGCCAGGGGTTGAACCTGTGTCCCCTGCAGTGGAAGCGTGGAGTCTTAACCACTGGACTGAAAGGGAGGTCCCAAACATTAGTTCTTTAAATGGAATGCCATGGAAATCACAATGAGAACCACTTAAGAAAACAAGGAAATAACTTAGGCACTTGTGCTCTCCTTTCATCAAGGACCCAACTGAGCACTTTATGAAACGGCAGTGTTCACACATAGAATGTGGAGAAAATTTTCTTTCTCCCCTCATCACTATAATACTGCCAGTGAGGTTAACATCCTTCACAGAACAGTTAGTTTAGTTTGTTCTGGGTCCCCAAACACAGCCTGAGTATAACCCATAAAATGCATTTTATTAGTTTCTAAGGGGAATTAGTCAATGAACAAAAGATAATTAAACAGATGCTTTTCCTTTCTTTTTTAAAAAAACCTTCAAATGTAGTCCTTATTAATGCTACCATTCTTTTTTTTTTTTTTTTTGTAATAAATCAGTGTACAGTGGATCAGCCCAAAGTCACTGACAAACTCATCTGAGGCTGCAGAATAAAGCATGTATAGTTAAGGAACAGTTTTGAACATGAAGGTACTTCTACACAGCAAAATTGAGAAGAGGGTAATTCACAAGAAAAAAAATAGAGGAACTTAAGAAAGTGCTACTGACAAGTCCTCCAAAATGTCAGTGAGTAGATTCAGTGGGCTTTTCACATCTTGAAGCAACTGAGGTCATGGGCACAATGTTTAATTCAACTTCCATCTTAATGAAGAGAGTTGCATAAATGATCAACTTTAATGATGAATATAAATAATTATGAACCCAGCATGAAAAACAGAATTGAAAAAGTTAGAAAACCTGGAGAAAACCTGGAACATAGTTTTCTTTCAGAACTTACTGTAGACCTTCACTTCATAGTGCTTTACCATCTCCCCTGCCTCATTAGTGGCTACACAAGCGTATCTCCCAGCATTGTCCTCCTGCGCATTGAGGATCTGCAGAGTCCTGCCTCCTGAAAAGCAACGGAACACCAAAGAATCTCTGAAGTCACAGTGGCAGTGGGGTTTGCACAAACCACAAGTTTTAGTTCTTACTATTTACCTATTTATTCTTCTCTATGCTGATTCTACAACAGACAAAACAAACTACAATATAGATGGACAAAATACAATATAGACTGGTAAGTCCTCAGTGGTCTGCTGTGGTAATGACTCTTCATGCTCATTCTGACCCTCCCCTACCTCTTTGCACACACTATAACTAGGGTTTTTATTTTTTTTTATTTTTTAGCATTTTTAAAATTAATTAATTTAATTGGAGGCTAACTACTTTACAATATTGTGGTGGTTTTTGCCATACATCGACATGAATCAGCCATGGGTGTACATGTGTCTTTACAGACAGTTCTTCTGCCTTAGTCATCTTCTTCCTTTCATCTACCTGGCCTATCAGTGAAGACTGATTTTGCTAAAACAACTTAAAAAAAAATTACTTATTTGCTGTGCTGGCTCTTACTTACTGCATGCGAACTCTTAGTTGCAGCATGCGGGATCTAGTTCCCTAACAAGGAATCGAACCTGGGCCCCCTGCATTGGGATTGTGGAGTCAGCAACTGGACCACCAGGGAAGTCCCTAAAACACAGTTTTTCATTATAATCTTTCTTCCAAAAAATCTTAAATGATTTTCAATTGACTAAAGTATAAAGTCAAAACTCTTAAATCTAGGCATTCAAAACAAGACTCCAACATTCCATTCTGATCTATATCCTGCATGCCCTCCTCCCTGACATATATACCTGTGCACACAGTCTACTCAGGAGGGAGGTAAGGAGTATTTTTATTATTACCTGCATGTAAACAGGGCATTCTTACCTTCTACTTTTCCCATACTAGTCATTCTGATGGATCTGAAATCTCCCCTAACTCATTTCCAACCAACAAAGTTCTATAACTTTCTTGAAGGTTTGGTTCAAGTTCTGGCTATGACAAACCATTTCATGACCACTTCAGCCTATGGTGGCCATTTCCTTTTTCATTCTTATAAAACTTGTCACTACCTCATTTATTATACTCTATGACTATCAATAAAAAAAATCATCCTGTGAATGCCTGCCAATGCAAGAGATGTAGGTTCAATCCCTGGGACGGAAAGATCCCCTAGAGAAGGAAATGGAAGCCCACTCCAGTATTCTTACTTGGGAAGTCCCATAGCCAGAGGAGCTGGGTGGGCGACAGTCCACGAGGTTGCAAAGAGTCAAACATGACTTAGCAACTACACAAAAACATGACTATTCATAACCCATGATTATCCATGGATTCCTACTGTTAATGAACTTCCTTCCACATGTATTATCCCTATAAATTTCTTAAAGTCAGTGATCATACTTTTAAATGTTTTCTGTTTTCATACATATTTCCAAGTATTAATGAGGAATAACAAACTGTCAATCTAAATACTAACCTTCAAGGTTCAATTTCACAAGAAGTGAATTTCTACCCTTTTTGGTATTCCATATTATATTTAAGCAATTAATCACACTGTAGTATTTATTTACTTGCCTTTTATTTACTTTATTGGTCTTTCAAAAAGTAATTTTATTACCCTAGATTACAAGATATAGAGATAAAATTAAAAAAATAAGATAGCCATAGTACCACGAACAACATAAGTGTTTATATAAAAATAGCCAATGGTTCTGTTTTTTTTATAAAAGTAGGTGGCACAAACGCATCTTGGGTATCTGAAGTAAGCTAGTTACCTGGAAGAATATGGATATTTCGGTTGGATTCTAAAGGAGTTCCATTCTTAAACCAGGTGATGGTGGCTGGGGGATATGAATAAGCTTCGCAGACCAAAGATGTGGGGCTGTTAAGGATAACAGTGACGTCTTCAGGGCTGCCGTCACTATCAACACCAGCAATTATAGGAGATACTGAAAAAGATTTAAAATTTAATCCAAGAAATAGATGCAGAAACTTCTTTGTGCATTTCTAAGTTTCTATAAGTACTTATTTGCATAATTCCATTCCCTAACAACTATAGAAACAATTGATTACTGTTCTCATTCTACACAATAGCAGTGAGAACCTTCAAAAGCTCACAGAGTGAAGGAGGAGATGACACATAAAAGGGAATCCTAACACATTGCAGTGTGGACAATCATGGAAATCGCAGTACAGAGCAGCACCAGAGCATCCAATCCAACCCAATCTAAGGTGTGGGGTTGTGGGAGGACTCTCATCAAAGAAGATCACCTAAAAGGGGAGATTTCAAAGTGAGCGTCAAAGAACTGGTACTGGTTAGAAGATGAAAGAAAGGAGAGTAGTAGGAGGCAGGGGCATATTGGGAGCAGAGGAATGTAAACAATGAGGAGCAAGCAGGAAATATACAGAGAATATAGGAAATACACAGAGTTTGGACTCAAAGGGGTTAGTTTGGAAGCAAGAGAAAGATAGGTACACTTGCTCCATAAAAGATAATGAAAGCTTTTCTACTATACTTGGGAAAAGCATGAGAAAGAACATCAAAAGAAAAAAAAAGAGAGAGAGAAATTGGAAAACATAAACTAAACGAAATGGGAGCACTGAATGTGAAATTGAAAAAGTGAAACACACTACATAAAAGTAGAAGATCACCATATAGTCCTGTTGTTTTTAAACATGGGTGCTCATCAGAAACACATCTGGAGCTTTGGAGGAAAAAAAGCAATACCCAGGCATTTGTATTTTTCAAAAAACCTTTCATATACATATACGTGTGTGTGTGTGTGTGCATGCATGCGCACTCAGTCATGTCTGACTCTTTGTGACCTCATGAACTATAGCCCGCCAGATTCCCCTGTCAATGAGAATTTCCAGGCAAGAATGCTGGGGTGGGTTGCCATTTCCTTCTCCAGCAGATCTTCTTAACCCAAGAACTTAGCTCATGTCTTTACATCTCCTGCATTGGCAGGCAGACTTATTACTGCTGAGCCACTTGGGAAGCCCATATATATATATATACATATACAGTATGTATAATATGTATTTTTTAGAAAACTTATGAAATTTTGCCTACCTAAAAAATTTATGACAGTTTGATTCTATTTGTTTGAGTTAGCATGAATAGAATGCTAGATTTCTAATTTATAGTCACTCAAAATTTTGATATAGTTCCATGTGTTCTGGCATCTAGTATTACTGTTAAAAGTCTAAAAAATTTATTATCTTGGTGATTAAGAACAGTTTGAATGAGGTTTGAAACTTCTAATCCAACTCTGAGAATATACAGAAATATTATTTTGTAAAACAAAAATAATGAGGGCCTGAACTAGAGCAGTGCGGAAAGGAACAGAGAGGAGGGGACAACTAAAGAAGGATTTAGAAAAGCCAGCTGTCAGGACTTGATGATAGAATTTAATGGGTTAAGAAACCAAAGTCAAAGGTAACTTCCAATTTTCTTGCTTGGGAATGAACCTAGGTAAATTGCACTGAGGCAAAACAAAGAGAAAATATGGAAAGACCTGCACATTCAGGAGGGGAAGATGGTTTGTTCAGTCTGACTATCTTAAATTTTAAGTGCTTGTGAGAATTCCAGGTAGAAATGTCCAACAAGTAATTGTATATAGAAATCTGATCCTTGGGAGAAAGATCTGGGTTGCAGGTATGGATTTTAAAAAGTCTCCAGTTGATAGGAAATGATAATTAAACCGCTGGGGAATTAAATTTGTTACCTGATGAGACTAGAGTAAAATGAGCAGTGAAATAAGGATGAAACATAAGGGGATCTAACGTTTAAGAGATGGATTAAGTAAGAGTTCATAAAGGAGGGAGAAAGAGAGCAACCAAAGGTATGCAAGGATAACTAGGGAAGGACAGTGTCCAGGAGAAAGGGATACATTGTTAGGGGATCCAAACATTAACAAAAGAATTGAACGATGTTTGATCTAACAACAGGTAGTCTTACAACAGTAGTATCAAGAATGGTGTGGGCAGAAGCTTGTTTTTAGTGGGATAAGACATATAGACAGAGTGTTGACTATCTGAAGTGATGGAGGCAACAGAAGATGAAGCTGGAAGTAAGGCAGACAGTGGATATGACTGACAGACCAAAGAAGGGGGCAAGATAGAGGATGAAGGGCAGAAGCGATAACTGAACAAAAAGGACAATTCACCCTCTGGGGAAAGAAAGAGTGAAAACACTGACTTATGGCTGGGTAGACTGGAACTTACAAGTATACACACTTAAACAGCCTTAGCTTTATATGAAGTTGGTGAAAAGAAGACTGTGATTTAGATCCCTCATCTTCAATGAATGAATGAGAATGGTAAGGAATAAATAACCAGGAAGTGAGTAGGAAGTGGAGGAAAGAATATAGTCAGATAATATAACTTAAGATGCCTGTGATAAAGAATAAATGATCTGCACTGGAGAGAATCCCCAGGGAGCTGATGTCTCTTGGGAAGAGTCAGACTTCAACTACTGCAAGGAGCTGGAAAGAGTTTGAAATCCGGTTTCCAGAGGACAGGGGTAGGATTTGGGCATAAGCCTGTACTAGGAGGTCAATTAGTGGTGGGAGGAAGGGGTCATGAAGAATTTAGGGCTCTAAGAGAAGCAACAGGTAACAGCAGAGGGAAGGAAATCCAGGGCTTCAAACACTGATGGGCATGCAGGGAAGATGAGTTTGTTATAGGACAACTGGTTCATGAACTCTCGTTGTTATTGATCCATACATAACATATTATGTGTTGGGGCTATATTTTTTCAAGATAAAAACTGTTTTGCCTTAGGGAGCTTATATTTATATAATTATTACTTATATATAGGGTATTCATCTGACACTTACTTATACATTATTCACTATTCTGACTTAACTTTTCTGGCCTACATGTCTCTTCTACTTTCAACTAGACTGTAAACTGCTTGAGGACTGTATCTTGTAGGAGACGAGCTATTCCACTAGTCTAGCCAGTAAGTATCACAACATACAAGTAAAGAAATTAAAAAACTGCAAAAATTTGCATCCTCAATTATAGTCAGTTTTTTTTTAGTGGAATGAAACATGTTTTGATATCAGTAATCAAATGCAATATACTTAGGTGGTACACTTTAAATTTCTAATGTGAGCAGAAATCTGGACTCTATTTTAATGTCATTCCTGAGACATAACTTTAATGCTATAGAAAATGAATGTACAGTTATTTCATCATTCTTAGTCCATCTGTTTTCATGGTATAGTTTTTCTTGAGTTCAAAGGGCTTGATATTCAAATGTACAACTGATCTGTGTTAAATGAGAAGGAAACCATTTGAGATTTAAAACCTACACTTGTGGTCTCAGTGCACTCTTTAACCTAGGAATCTTCACAGCTCATCACTGACTCAATATAGAATTTACACATTGCATATTAATCTCAAGGGGAGGGAATTTAGCTGGGAAAAAGAATCACTAACCAAATGGTTAAAAACCTAAATTTGCAATTTCAACATAATTTACCGCATAGCCGTACCCTCTAAGACTTTTTAGGTATTAGTGAGTTAGCAAACGACATAGATAAACACACATACAAATAGAGGAGCAGCATGTTATACGAAGGAAAAGAAAATCTACAGCAGTTGCTGACCCCAGTGGGAGCAGCTCTGAGTTCTGCTATATGTTAGCAAAGGGAAGAAGAGATGATGTGTTTTAAAACAGAGGAAACACACTTCTAAAATAAAAGCATTTTAATGCTGTTTTAACCCTTCGGCCTCACAAGGGATTGTGTTAATTCATTATCACTCATGAGCAAGCGTAAAAGTTTGATGAGCTTGTCCACATCTGTTCTTCATCTTAGTTACCAACAGAGATTCCAGTATGTACAATTACCAATAGCGGCAAAATCCCCCAAAGAAATGATAAAATATCTCACACGTTGAGCCCCTTTCATTGCTGACCTGCTTTTCTTTGACCAGTATTTGTTTTTCCTTTATTACTGTTTATTTAATGTATATCTTATTCATAATTGTGCTTAGTACAAAACACAGCACCTGGAAACAGCAGGTATGCCAAATGGAATGAATGAATGTATAAATTAATTAATGCAAGAAACCAGCAAATGTACACAAGCTCTGGTCCAGGTAGAAATATTAACTAAACAATAAAAGAAGAGAATTGAACTTGTTGCCATGGCTGATTCTTCAAGATTTGAAGCAATGCTTACACCTACCCAACACATTAAGACTGAAACTTTTGCTCTTGTCACCAGCTGTATTAGAGGCCAAACATGTGTATCTTCCAGTGTGTGACACTTGGGCATTCGTAATTTGAAGAAAACGGCCACCAGACATAAGATGATGAGTGTCATCTTCTTTGAGAAGCTGACCATCTTTATGCCATGTTATTTCTGGTACTGGATTCCCTGTAACAAAAAGACATTTCTGAGAGTTGGCTAATTATCACATCTACAATTGGTAACTAAAAGGATGCATTTTAAATAGTGCTGCAATGAACACTGGGGTACATGTATCTTTTCAAATTACGGTTTTCTCTGGATTATACTCCAATACAAATTTAAAAAATAAAGAAAAGGATGCATTTTTCATTCATTTCCCTTTTTAATTATTCCACTTCTAAAAGAATGGAATAGCTATTCATTTAAAAATAAATTTGCAAACATAAGCAAATTTACAATAATAATCAGGCTTATATTTTAAAAATATACAAGTGAAACAGTTATATTAGTCTTTGTGTTTAACTAAATTTATACCATACCTTGGGCTTCCCTGGTGGCTCAGATGGTAAAAAATCTGCCTGCAATGCAGGAGACCTGAGTTTGATCCCTGGGTTGGGAAGATCCCTATGGCTACCCATTCCATTGCTCTTGCCTGGAGAAGTCCATGGACAGAGGAGCCTGGTGGGCTACAGTCCATGGGGTTGCAAAGAGTCAGACACATCTGAATGACTAACACACACACACACATACACACACACATACACACACCCCCATACCTTAGGCTATTACAATTAAATATTTTCATAGTAAAATACATTTAAAAAAGAATGGAGCATGCATTTTTACTAAAATTGTTACTCATGAATACCTTTATATGCATATTAAATTTCTAAAGAAGATTTCATATTATTGAGGGAAAGCTGCAAATAAGGAAAGCCTTTAATTAAACAATTCAACAACCAGGTATTTTGTGTTTATATCAGGATTCTAGCATAGATATACAGATAGATAGAAAGACAGAAATAAATAGTATTATTCCTTTAATATTTATAGCCTTTAGAAAAAATACCTTTCATATTTTTAAAGAGACTTTTAAAAATACTGTTTTAAATTGCTCAAATTTTTTATTTTTGAAAATGTAAAACTATAAAGACAAGTTCTGTTAGGAAAGTGGACAAGGATGATATATTAAGGCTCAACTGTATTGGCCATGAAGTCTGTTCTATAGCCCTAACAGGGCAGGAAAGCAAACTCACAGGTCCACCTAACTGCTGAGTATAGCACACATGTCAGGCACTCCGTGTCCTGACCTCACATCTCAGGAAGGGACAGTGGGCCTCACCCAAATAGAGACCCTGACAGAAAGGCCCATCTGTACAAGCATGCTACCAGCTGACCCAGACAGAATCCCAAGTTGAGCTGCATGGTGAAGAACTATCTCTGCTGAAGCAAACTTTTAGTCTGGAAATGGAGACCCTCAAGTGTGCAGATACCACTGCAAGGGATTGGTTAAACATGACACTTTACTGGAAACTAATAAAGCTCCAATAACAAAATAACTGACTCTAAAAATGTGGAGGTCTATGAATAATCCTCTTAAAGAGGACTAGTAAACAAAAGTAAGAACATAATTCATGAACAAAATGAGAAGTTCAACAAAGAAATAGAAACCACACACACACACAAAAAAACCCAAAAACCCCACAACCAAACAAACAAATCCTAGGGCTAAAGAATACAATGACCAAACTAAAGAATTCAAAAGAAAGCCTCAACTTCGGACTTGACCAAGCAAAAGAAATAATCAGTGAACTAGAAGATTTGAAATTATCTAAACAGAGGATCAAAATGAAAAAAAGAATGAAGAAACATGAAGAAAGCCTACAGGAGTTACGAAGTACTATCACCGAAGCAATATTCACATTATGGGAATCCCAGAAGGAAAGGAGAATGAGAAAGGAAGAGAAAGTATATTTAAAGTGATAATGTCTGAAAACTTCCCCAAATAAACATTTACATTCATGAGTCCCCAAAGATCCCAAATAGGCTGAACTAAAAAGGGCTACATTTAAATACATTATAACTAAATTTTAAATGTAGTAAGAGGGAAGCAACACATCACATACAAGGGAACTCCCGTAAGAGTAGGCAGATTTCTCATAAGAAACTTAGAAGGCTAAGAGAGAATAGCCTAAGATACTCTAAATATTGAGAAAAAAAAAAAAAGCGCCTGTCAACCAAGAATACTAAAGCTGACAAAATATGAATAAGAGATTTTCCCAAGCAAACAAAAGCTGAGAGTAACAAACAAAAACAAAAACCACCGCCAGACCAGTCTTCTAAGAAATTAAAAATGGCATTCTTAAATGGAAATAAATTAGATATTAGAGCAGAAATCAATGAAATAGAGTACAAGAAAACAACAGAAAAGATATAAAACTAAGAACTGGTTCTTTGAAAAGATAAAATTTACAAACCTTTAGCTAGACTAAGGAAAAAAGAGAGAGATGAGAGAGGATCAAAATAAGATTACAAATGAAAGAGGAGACATTACAACTGATACTACAGAACTGCAAGAACCATAAGCAACTACTCTCCAAAACTATAGCCAAAAAGCTGAACAATCTAGGAGAAAATGAATAAATTCTTAGAAATATAAAACCTGCCAAGGCTAAATCATGAGAACACAGAAAATTTTAAACAGACCAATTACTAGTAAGGACATTAAACCAGAAATCTAAAACCTCCCAACAGGGAAAAGCTAAAACCAGATGGTTTCAGTGATAAATTTTACCAAATGTTTAAAAAGGAATTAATATCAATTCTTCCCAGACTCTTTAAAAAATTGACACGGGGACATTCCCAAACTCATTTGAGAAGGCCAGCGTTACCCTGATACCAAAGTCAGATAAGAAAGAAAACTATAAGCCAATATCCCTGATGAATACAAAAAAAATTCTCAAAAAAAAAATATACTAGAAAATGGAATTCAACATTAAATTAAAAGGATCATGCACCACGATCAAATGGAATTCATACCTGGGATGCAAGGATGGTTCAAGACACACAAAAAATATAATATATCACATCAACAGAATGAAAGATAAAAATCACATATCCATATCAGTAGATGCATAGAAGCTTTTAACCAAATTCAACATCTGTTCATGATAAAAAAAAAAAAACTCAAGAAGTTGTATATAGAAGGAACATTCTTCAATATAAAATAGGCCTTATAACACCTCTGCAGCTAACATCATACTGAATGGTGAGAGTAAAAGTTTCTTTTTGAAGACCAAGAACAAGATGGGAGTGCCCACTCTCATCATTCCTATTCAACACAGTATTAGAAATCTGAGCCAGATAATCACACACAAAAAAGAAAAGGCATCACAATTGTAAAGGAAGAAGTTGTCTCTGTTTGTAGATGGCATGATTATAGAGAAAATCTTAAAGATTCCACCAAAAAAACCTGTTAGATTTAATTAACAAATTCAGTAAAGCTTCAGAACAAAATCAAGATAAAAATCAGTAGCATTTTATATACTAACAACAAATTATCTGCAAAAGAAATTTTTTAAAATCTCATTTAAAATAGCATTGAAACCAAAAAATACTTAGGAAAAAGTATAACCAAGGAAGTGAAAGATCCCTACATTGAAAACTATAAGACACTGATGATATAAATAAAAGAAGACACAAATAAATGGACAGATATCTTGTATTCATGGACTGGAAGAATTAATATTGTTAAAATGTCCATATTACTCAAAGTTATTTATAGGTCCAATACAATCCTTATGAAGATTCCCATGGCATTTTGTTTTTAAACAGATACAGAAAAAAAAGTCTTAAAATTTGTTTGGAACTACAAAACATCCTCAATAGCCAAAGTGATCCTGAGAAGGAAGAACAAAGTGAGAAGCTTCACATGTCCTCATTTTAAACTGTATTACAAAGCTCCAGTCATCAAACCAGTAAGGTATTCCATCAAAAAAGACACATAGCCCAATGGAACAAAATTATAAATGGAAAGATAAACTGATACATATACAATCAGGCGGTTCAAGAATACTCAATGGAAAAAAACATTCTTTTCAATAAATACTGGTGGAAGAACCAGATATTCACATGCAAAAGAATGAAACTAGATCCATATCTTATATTACGCATAAAAATTAACTTGAAATGGATCAAAGACTTAAATGTATGACCTGAAGCTCTAAAACTCCTGAAAGACAACATAGGGACAAAGCTCTTTGACACTGGTCTTGGCAATGATTTCTGAGATATGACACCAGAAGTATAGGCAACAAAAGCAAAAACAAACAAACAGGACTATATCAAACTAAAAAACTCTATGCAGCAAAGAAACCATCAACAAAATGAAATGGCAACTATAAAACAGGAAAAATATTTGCAAGCCACTATCTGATAAAGTGGTTAATATTCAAAATATGTAAGGAACTCATATAACTCAACAGCAAAACACACACACACAAAGATACAAAGGATTCAATTAAAAATTTGGCAATGGGCCTGAATAGATAATTTTGCAAAGAAGATATTCAAATGTCTGACAGGTACAAGAAAAGCTGTTCAATGTCACTAATCAACCAGGAAATAAAAATCAAAAACACAACGAGATAACACTTTACACCCGTTAGAATAGCTATTACCAAAAACATAGGAGTTGCAGATGTAGAAAATAAACTTATGGTGACTAGGGAATAAGAGAGGGGAAGGATAAATTGGAAGGCTGGGACTGACATATACACACTACTATATATCAGATAGGTAACTAGGAAGGACCTACTATATGGCACAAAGAAATCAGATAACTAATAAGGATCTACTGGATGGCACAAAGAACTCTCCTCAATACTCTAACGACCTATATGGGAAAAGAATCTAAAAAAGAGTGGATATATGTATATCAGATTCACTTTGCTATACTCCTAAGACTAACACATTGTAAATCGACCACAGTCCAATTAAAAAAAATTTTTTTTTAAATTACAGTTAATGACAAGTGTTGATGAGGATGTGAAAAAAAGGAATCCTTGGACACCTTTGGAGGGAATGTAAATTGGTATAACCCCTATGGAAAACAGTATCACAGTTCCTCAAAAAACTGAAAATAGAATTACTATGTGTCCAACAATCTGAAGAAAATGAAATCACTATTTCAAAGGAGACATCTGCATTTCCATGTTCACTGCAACATTATTCACAATAGCCAAGACAAGGAAATAACTTAAGTGTCCATAGATACATGACTGGATAAAGATAATGTGACTTATGAAAAACTATACATATAATTTAATGTTTTATTAAATACTATTATTCTATAATATATAATACTAATATTAAATACTATATATAGTGTGTGTGTATATATATATATTATATTTTAATATTATCCAGCCATGAAAAAGAAGGAAATCCTAACATTTGTGACAACATGGATAAACCTTGAGGACATTATGCTAAGTGAAATAAGTCAAAGACAAAGACAAATATGGTCTGATCTCTCTTACACACAGAGACTAATAAAATCAAACTCACAGAAATTGAGAGCCCATTAGTGATTGTATAGGTAGGGGGTTGGAGGTGGGATAAATAAGTGAAGGTGGTCAAAAAGCACAAAATTCTAATAACAAGATAATAATCATGATTACAGTTAATGATACTTATTGTATATTTGAAAGCTGCAAGAAAGTAGATCTTAAAAGTTCTAACCACAAAAAAAGTGTGCAGCTATGTGAGGTGATGGATGTTAACAGTGTGGTAGTCTCTCTCTGTGTGTGTATGATCATTATGTTGTTCACCTTAAAGTTATACAATATTATATATCAATTATATCTTGATGAAACAAAAATAAAAAAGAAATTTCTAAAAACCAAATGACAACATTAAGAAGCTAGAAGGCTCAAGATAAGATGTTATAAAATTTAGGCAGATAGTCTCTTTGCATAGTCGTTACCACATCATTCTAAAAAAAAGAAAACAGGTTACACAATGTATATGTGACAGTTTTTATATCTGCCTTTCTAAAATGAAAATACTTCCTTGCTTTCATAAATGTATTATAGGGCACCTAAACAACAAAGCAATAAATTAATTGAATCTTTCTTAAAACTCTTACTTTCTATAAAATGTATGGGCTGCTCCAGTTGTTGCATTAAAACTGCAAGGTCATGTCTTCACTAAACAGATGGTCTCAGAAATGTTCTCTCATAGATTTATTTGTATTACATACAACACAATGATTCATGGGGAAAGCCAGTAAAATTGGCTTTAGAATTTTCATTTTTATTCATCTCCATTCTCTTTATCATATACAAACATGTTAACTAAAGGTGACAATTTTGATCATAACTGATGGTGGGTAACTATTAGTGATGCTATCCTTTCACCAAAATTATTTCTTTGAAGAAAACAGTAAAAAGGAAAGGAAGGTACAAAAGGAGGGAAGGAAGGAAAAAAATAACAGGAGGTGGGACAGAAAACTCCTACCCACAAACAGAAGAATTAAAAAAAAAAAATTTTACCTAATTCAAAGAAAAGACCAGAATGTATTTCTTTCTCTGTCTCTGTTCCATGCTTCTTTCCCTTCCTTTTTTCACTGTTAAGAATTTCCTTTTTATCTCCATAGAATCTGAAAGATTTCCTCCTATATTTCTACCATCTATACTGGTCTAGAATTCAATTTCAAATGCTTGATTTTTCTCAACTAATTGTGATGTAAGTGAAGGCAATGGATAGCCAGTGAGCTGAGGAAGAATCTAAGAGATGAGCCCCTTACCTGTCACTTCACAAGTCAGTGTAACACTCTGTTTCTCTTTTACTTTCACATCTTCAAATGTATTTTCACCCACGATGTGAGGTGGTACTTGAAAAAAAAAAGAAAGAAAGAAAAAGGAACAATTGTAAAAGCAGTTTGGTTATTTATAGGTATCTATTTTATATTTTTTTATTAGGCTGCACCCTTTAAAACATTCCAAATTCTCATTATTATTTGTTTACTAGAACAATGTTACCATATTGCTTGATCAATTCTAAACTATAAAGTTACATGTCATAAATTCAATTATAATGAATTTTATTATATGTAAATCATAAAATCCAGATAAATATATCAACAAGTCAATAAGTAAGAAAATCTATTAGATACTTATTTCTCTCTCTACAGTTCAGATACACACTCACATTAAAAAAGTTATCACATTCTTAGAACACTGGTGAACAATTGTGAACTGACAAGACATGGCATTTCAGCCATTTTAATTTAACTGATTACATACAAACTATTCTGACATTGAATTCTTGCCAAGAGTCACAATCCAGGGGCCAAAGAATACATAAATATAAGATCAAGCTGCAGATAAATGTTAAATCTGCTTCCAGAATGTGTTTAAGATAATTTTATTTTTTTCTGTTGTTGTTGTCACTCAGTCGTGTCTGACTCTTTGTGACCCCATGGACTGCAGACTGCAGCACGCCAGGCTTCCCTGTCCTTCACCATCTACTGGAGTTTGCTCAAACTCATGTCCACTGAGTCAATATTGTAAACTGTATAAATACCTAATACTGAAAGCCGAAAGATTTTCCTTTCTTCACCAGCTGCGTTTCTTACAACACATGTATACTGGCCAGCATCTTCTGTTCTGATCTGTATCAATCGCAGAATCCTACCTCCTGGAGAAGCAAACCACCAGATGACTCAAGAAATCTGTAACTTTACAAGTTTGCCATGCAGTGCTGAATTTTGGTAAAATTTAATCAATTCACTTCAAAGTCCTTTAAAATGTATTTATGTCAAGCTTTTTTATAAATATCACATTTTAAGGCTGTATATAACAGAATGGATAATTCAGAATAATTTTCCAGTTTAATGGACAAAAAAAGTTAATACAAACCCAGGTGACACCAAGCAAGAAATGGAGTTTCACAGAAGTGATGTTTGAACATAATCTTGAAAGGTAAGCATACTTTAACACAGAAAGGAGTCAAGAGATACCACTGTAGGTAGAGTATGAGGATATAGAGGTAGAAAGTAGGTGTGGCACCTAAAACAGAACAGGGGGAGAAGATAGTGAGAGATGAGACCAGTTGGAGTATGACCAATTTTGAGGATTCTGTGGGTGCTCAAAGGCAATGTTAAGGAATTTAGGCTTTATTATGTTCACTAAAGGCTATGAAGTATGTAAACAAAGTCATGGTATGATTCGTACTTTAGAAAAACAACTGTGACAATGTTTAGGAAAAGATTCCCAGTTTTCCATGGAACATATGAAATGGAAACATTAGAAAGAACACTATACCAACAACCCAGATAGGAATGACATCAGTTATATAAGGGATGGATGAAACCATGAAGACTGACAACCAGTTTTCAATTTGAGTTTCATGGAATTCTAGAGCTATTTATATCAATGTTTATGAGGGTCACCTCCCTTTATTAGCATGACTCTGATTTTTTTCCTCCTTATAGTCTGAACTTCTACATAATGAAGAAAAGATTCTGGTAGACTGGGAATGAAACTGATATGCTGAAGGGTGTGATTTGGAGGAAAATTCCTCTTAAGGATCAAGGAAAGAGGAGTCAGCAAATGAGACTGAAACATATTGAAAGAGCAGAGTCCTTGAAATCGTTTGAGAAGTAATTTCTAAGAACAAAATGTAAATCACTTCTTAGATTTTGTAATAATTTTTCATTTGGTATATTTTTGCTTAGTACTCTGAATTTGAACTAAAACAATTGAAATGGTTAAACATAAAATTTTCATGTAAATATTCACCTGGATCTGAATTCATCAGGAATTTCCATCTGCTTTCTGTTTTTATAAACACAGCAAGTCCTCATTGAGCTTTTTTTTTCCTTTAAGCAACCTACTTATCCTCAACCCACCGAAAGATGAACTTTGTCTAGCATCTTACTTGGACAAAACGGATTACCAAATTTAGTCTTTTTCCTCAGTTGAATTTAAGTAAGCAAAGTTGAATACAAAAATTCTCTAAACATGTCAAAAAACTTATATTAATTAAGAAAAGATTCAAGCACTCACTACTACTTCAGATTAGTGAGACCGTGAGACCATACTATGATGCCAGTTGAGAGGTATTATTAAAACAATACAACTTTTATGAGTCATTGCTGGCTCAGCAAACCTCAACCTCATAAATCTCACGATCTTTCTTTTCTCTTTGTTTCCTGGTCCTCTCCCTCATTCCAGTGAAAGACCAAAAAAAAAAAAAAAAGATTTGACAGTAAGTTAGACCTAGATGGAGACATTTCTTGTACCTATTAAATTTTTATAGCAGCTATCTGTTCTTGGCAGGTAACTTCATAACAATGATAGAGCCTTCAACAATGTACTGCTTTCAGGAAAACTTAACGTCTCAGGAGAACTAATCTTAATGAAACAGAAAGGGGCAGCAGATCAAGGAACGAGAGAGTCATACGCCATTAGGTGATTCTCAGTCATCACGTGCACAACACACATGTTCAGACTGTAAAACTGAATGACTCCTCTGGCAGCATCACAAACGTGAAATACTTCTAACGTGTTCGCTCAGGGATCTCCATTTGCTAGTCAAGCGAAACAAAACTATATGATAAAACCAAAACACTACTCCTGTGAATCTATTACAGGCCAGAGTACCTCACTCTGTCTTGACTTTTTCACTTCCAGGAGCTCTGATGTAGTTATATTTAAAAAGTTTCCTACTTTTTCAGCAATTGAGAATGGAAAAAAAAAAAACAAAAACAATACAAGGATATTTTTAAGAGAAGAAGATAAAGTGTTCAGGTTTTTGGTAACCAAATTATAAAATCTTTGCCATGAGTATGCATTCTCTAAGATCAACAGAGGATGGAAAATGAACGTACTGTAGGACATGGGAAAGTTTCCCAGGATAGGGAGACCCAAACTTTTTAGCTGGTTGTCTATGACAATAAAAGGAAACATGTTACTGGATGCTTAGGACATAAGCAGGCACAGTGCTAGCTGCTTTACACATATTAACTCATCTTTATAAAAATCCCTAAATACTACTAATATCTTCACTTACAAGTGAAGAACTGAGGTTAGCAAAGTGAAGTAACTTGCCTGAGGGCACAGATCTAGTATTGTAGGTAATGTGTGCATGCACGCTCAGCTGTGTCTAACTCTGTGACTCCATGGACTGGGGCCTGCCAGGCTCCTCTGTCTATGGGATTATCCTGGCAAGAATCCTGGAGTGGATTGCCATTCTGCTCTCCAGGGGATCTTCCTGAGTCAGGGATCGAACCTGCGTCTCCTGCATCAGTAGGCAGATTCTTTACCACTGGGAAGCCCATTACAGGCAATAAATATTGATAATAATTATTTTTATTTATATAATTATAGGCAATAAATATCATAACTACAGCAATGTACGTTTCTCATTTAGTCCCTATCATTTATAGACCAAGATCTTGAAGAAATATATAATAGAATATTTAGATCTAATTCAAATACAAGGAAAACATCTTTTCTGAAAAATCCTTCAAAAATGGGAATTTAAACTTTGAATACACTTAGGGGCAAGGAGCTCATTACCTCTTAGAATAGTTCATCTTGACTTTCAACAACACAAATATTTTTTTAAAGTTGTTCGTATTTGGACCCAAATCTGTCCCTTACTTTTAACCTCTGGAACTACACAGAACCAACATAATCTCTTCTACCCCATGGCTCTTCAAGTATTTAAATGTAATTTTCACTATGAGATCATCAGGTTACACAAAGTTTATTTTTTCAGATTAAACGGAATCAAGCATATAGCTTATTTTGCAATCATTGGCCATCATGGTTATCCTCCATGAAAATATTGTCAATAAATACTTCTTACATCTTCCTAATGAGTAAGATAAGTTCAGAATACAACCAGTCATGTCTTACTGGTAAAAACATATTCAGGTGGCAAAACACTGTATTTGCTTTTCGCAATAAAACACCTTACACTGTTAATGCATACTCAATCACTAACACAATTCAGAGATCTTTTTATATGAAGAATTTTGAAGCAATATTTCTTAGCAAAACCCCAATTTTCATCACTGGTTTTTGAATGTAAGTACTGGAGTCTACTTAACTTTCATTTTGTTAGGTTTAATTCAGAAGTTCCAGAGTAAGATGTGTTTGAATTCAGACATCCTCACTCAACACGTTAGGTATTCTTCTAAGTACCCCTGCTTTTTATTACCCATAAACTTGGAGAGATTATTTTCTTAGTCTGTATCCAAGTCATTAGTGAAAGGAGCCAAGTGTAGATTCCAGGGGCATGCCCCAAGACATCTCTCTCCACACTATATCTATAAAGAATAAGATAATAGATTTTCCTACATAATTAGATGAGGAATCAGCAGAGTATATTCTATAATAACGATGAAGTCTTAGCTCAAAAGAAACTATCCCATCTTGGAAATACAAATCTCACTTAGAACAGCCATGAATAAATTCAAACACTTTGTTTGAATATGGAGTTATGTTATATAACATTATATCCTCTAGGCTCTGGTTTCAATTCCAGTACTTCTTTTCATTCTTCACTTTTCAAATCAGTTTGTACTCATTCTAGCATGAATGCTCTGACATCCCCATGAATTAAGTAATAATCGAGTGCCAAGATTACTCTTTCAAAAGGATCCAGAGATATTTAGAGATTTTCCCCATTGTCCTATAGCTTCTGATGTCGTTCCAAAGTGTTTTCTTAATATGATCAGTGGATATTATAGTAAGCAGTTAGCTCAAAAAAGGAAAAAATAAAACATGGAGATATGAGAAATTAAGGAGAAGCTGTGGCCACAGGAAGCTAACCAGATTACCAAGCTACAAGAATTTTTAATACCTGAGAGGATTCGCAGGGAGCTGCTAAGGTTGATGGGCCACCCATCTTTAAGCCACGTAATTGAAGGCAGGGGAATTCCTGAAGCTTCACAATTTAAGGACACTGAGCTTTTTTCCACCACACTTATATTTTCGGGTGTCCTGTGGTTTCCAATGATGCTTGGAGGGGCTGTAAGACAAAGGGCCAAATTCTAAATAGTTTATTCTTAAAAATAATTTTCTGGTCAACACTAGCAAAATAAACAATGACAACAATGAGATGATGATGATGATGATGACTGACATTCCTGGAAGTAAAAATGTGAAGGAGCTGCCTGAGACTCAGAGATCAGCTAAGAGGGGCAGAGGAGGGCGAACCCAGAAGCCTAGAGAAGACAGGAGTGACCAGCTCCTAGAGGGCAAGTATGCCTTGTGGGTGAAAACATGTGAAACACACAAAGCAGGCTGAGAAGGCAAGTTTGGGCGAAGAGCAGAGTACAATCAGGATAGTCTGAGGATGGGATGGCAGGTCAAATTGACCCAACAGGCTTGGACAAGTGCAAGGGCTGGGTTAGAGAACTGGTATTAAAATTCAATTAAGCCAACACCAGAAGATAGAGGAAACAGGCTACACACAGGCCTTGAGTGTCTCTATATGTCCCTCAGTAGTCCAGGGAAAGATACCCCTCCATCATGTTTTCCTTCTGTACAGAGCAGGGCCAGTGACACTCTACTTTCAGGGTCTCACAGAATTGAAGCAAGCAGAGGACTGAGTCAACTGGAATTTATCATAATCTGAGATCTTGATTTCTCAACATCAGTCTTGCCTAGGAAATTTTATGACAGACACTCTTGTTAATACACCTGACCTAAATGTTCTTTCCTAGAGGATTGATCAAATAAAGTATGAAACATTCAAATAATGCAATAAGCACCTGTTAAAAAGAATGAAAAAACCCCCACAATTTAACTAAAAGATACATAAGACTGATTCCTTTTCAATCATAAGCTTGATTCACACATTGCTTGCAAACGATACTGGACTTTATGCATGTTTTAACTGGAATTAAGTTGGAAGACTAAGTCTATTAGATTTACCGTTGGTTCCATTGATTTAAAAACTCCAACTCAAATCATATGCATACAAATAGGTGTCACACATAAATAGGAGTATATGTGTGTCTGATCAATTCCTACTGACATTTATGCTCATTATTTAGAATTTTAAAGCTGATTTCAATACAACTTATACCCAACTGAAGCTGAGTCAGTAAGCTGTAAGGAATCTAGATTTACACTTGTCAAGTCAGCTAACGTGGAAAACATAGAATCAACGAATATTACTTGGGATGTCATTGGATCAAAAGTATTTGAAAAAGATAATTATTGACTTCACAATGTGCTTTTCTAAAAGAATATCCAATATATGCTTATTTCAGCAAAGTAAGACAAGGGAGGTCAGGCATAGAATGCTAAGTGATAAGACTGATCTAAAGAAGTGGTATAAGTATAGAAAATTGTTGTTGTTCAGTCACTAAGTTGTGTCCAGCTCTTTGCGACCCCATGGAATGCAGCATGCCAGGCTTCCCTGTCCATTCACCATCTCCTGGAATTTGCTCAAACTCATGTACATTGAGTTGATGATGTCATCCAGCCATCTCATACTCTGACACCCCTTTGTCCTCCTGCCCTCAATCTTTCCCAGCATCGGAGTCTTTTCCAATGAGTAGAAAATAATAGACTATAAATAAAACACTCAACACCTGAGGTCTGTATCTCCCATCCAGGAGGCTGTAGATTATATCAGCCAGTTAATAGACTTAAGGAGCCTCTTTATACTTACTGTGTACACTTAAGTCATATTTTCTGTCAGTCATTCCTGCTATATTCACAGCAACACACACATAACGGCCTGTGTCAGACACATGAACATTCTTCAGCTGAACAACACGACCTTCATCCATTATTTCCATTCCCCTTCCTTTGGTCAAAGGGCGGCCATCTTTCATCCAGCTCACTGTTGGTTGAGGAATACCTTCCACCTCACACTCCAAGGAAATGCTCTTTCCTCGAGTTACAATGATTTCAGTAGGGTGGCTACCACTGTTGGATATAGTTGGTCGAGCTGGGGAAGAAAAAAAAAGAAAAGAAATAGGAAATGTCTGCCTCAGATAAGGCAGAGTACAGACGTATGTGCTGTGCTGTGCTCAGTCATGTCCGACTCTTTTTGACCTCATGGACTGTAGCCTGCTGGACTCCTCCGTCCATGAATTTTCCAGGCAAGAATACTGGAGTGGGTTGCCATTTCCTTCTCCAGGGGATCTTCCCAATCTAGGGATCGAACCCACTTCTCTTGTGTCTCCTGCATTGGCAGGCAGATTCTTTATGCTGCACCACCTGGGAAGTCCAAGTCTTATGTAAGAATTTTCATCAGGTAAAGTTAAATTCATTTTTTTATGTCAAAAAATTAACTACAAAGAAAAAACCTAGGACTAGTAGACATGGCATTGCCATATTGAGAGGTGGAATTCTTCTCTAATGTTTCTAAATGGGTTCGTACCTAAACTCAGTATAGTAAGGAAAGAAAGCTCCATTAGCTACTCTTCCTGCTTTGGAGACATTAAACAAGTTTTTGAACTTATCATCATTTGTAGCTCCAACCTATATAAGTCTTTCTAGTACTAATTTTAAATAAATACAATAGTATAGTTCATGACCCAATGTCCATTACCGGTTCCTTTCTTTCACCCACTAGAGGAGTTGGAAAAACTGTTTCTCCGCCTTTAGAAATTGTGGTGACGAAACAAATCACTGTAGATCTAAAAAATCTGAATGAAGGTCTGCTGGCAGGGGTAAAGTGAGGGGGCAGATTTGTGAAATTTTTTGCTCTCCTGCTATAAGAGAAAGATAATATCCCTTCCCCTTCTTTTTGCCTTCAATGTGGACTTGACACTACAAACACAGAAACCAGAATCTTGAGATCACAAAAGGAGGACCAGGAGGATCCTAGATCTCCTGTCCTGTCCTGATAAAAGTAAGATGCTGACCAACTTTAGTGACGGCCAACCTCAGCTTCTCATTATGTCAGAAAATAAATCTCTATTTGTTTAAGCCACCGATGGCCAGTGATTCTGTAACCTTACAGCTAAATTCACCTAATGGAACCTGATTCCAAGAAAGAAGATTAAACAAACTCAAAGACATATCTGTGTGGGAAAGAAAATGGACCCGTGTTAGTAATCCTGTGTTCAAGTGCCAATCCTGTCATACACAAGTCATATGACCTCAGCTAGTCATGGAAACTTCTCTGGGCTTAAGTTTTTGCTGATATAAAAGGGAGGCCATATTTTTGTCTCATATCATAGTTCATGTAGAGATTAAATGAGGTAATGCAAATATTTTAAATACTTTAAAATTTTACATAAATTAAACAATCTTTAAAATGGGATATTTGAGGGAATCTGGGGGAGAACCGGTACATGTATGTGTAGGGCTGAGCCCCTTTCACTGTTTACCTGAAACTATCATAACGTTGTTAATCAGCTATACCCCAATACAAAAGAAAGGTTTAAGGTAAACAAACAAACAAAAATGGATATTTTTACATACTGTAACTACACCCAATGATACAATGCCATTCTCCCCATTTCATGTCTACCACCCTGCCTCCAACAAATCATAGCGACACTGTGAGTCTGCCATCAGCGAGCTGATGCAGAAATGGACAGCTGTATAACTGAATAAGTACTAGCTAGAAAGAAATAACTGCTCTCTGGTTATGTCAACACAATTTAAACGTGTGGGTCTTATGAAAGGTATAGCTGTCCCTGCGTATCCAGAGGTGACTAGTTCCAGGATCTAACTCAGGTACCAAAATCTGGGGATGCGCAAGTCCATTATATAGAAAATGGCACAGCATTTACCTATAACCTATGAACATCCTCTGTTACACTTTAAATCATCATGAGATTATAATACCTTACAACGATATGTAAATAGATGTAAATACAATGTAAATGATATGCAAATAATTGCCTGATGCCCAGAAAAATTCAAGTTTTGCTTTTTTTTAAAAACTTTTTGGACATTAAAAAAAAAACACGGATGTGGAATTTATGGATAAGGAGGGTCAAGGAGGGCCAACTATATATTATAACTATACTACTTTGAATCTTAAAGATATGAAGAAAAAGTAAAAGAGAAGGATGGAAAAGTTTTTTTTTTTTTAACTGCGCCAAAGCCTGGCTAATCAATAACTTACTGTAAACTTGCAGACTGTAGTCTTTCTTTGCAGTCCCAGCAACATTCGATGCCATACATGAATAGAGCCCTGCATCAGATTTTTCTGCAATTGAAATCTGCAACTGCCTGCCTCCAGATAAAATTCTGAGTCGCCCTGCAGAATCAGCCAGCACTGGAGAGCCTGCAAGTAAAACCAAGTGGCAGAATGGGAAACAAACATATAAGGCATTTGTGTATATACTTCTAACGAATACACATACATATTTATTTACTTCCTGTTCACATGCTTAAAAGGCAGAGGGTACTGTATAATAATCTATGCAAAAAGGAAGAAGAGGAAGAAGAAAGAAGAGGAGGAGGAGGAAGAGCAGGCTCTCTTCTGCAAACTTTTCTTTCAATCAATATTGCATTTAAAGAAAACATATTTCATAAAATAAATTTTTAAAAAAATCTCTAAGTAAAACAAAAATTATTTCTTAAATCAGCTAAAAATTTAGAAGATCTGGTACTTAAAGGACACATATTTGTGGATGAATAACTGAAAATCTGGTGAACTTCAGAATTCAATTTAACATACATTACAAAACTGTCACATATACCAAAAAATGCTTACTTTAGAAAATAATTTTTAAACCTATTTTAAAGAAGAAAAAATAGTTAATTGAATGGTGGATTCGTGATCAGTATAGCTGCCCTTTAAATTAATTTCTTCTTGGAAGTAGTCTCAAATCTGAAGATTATCACCTTGACAGTATAGAATTATCACGTGACACATTTAGCATAAAGCAAGAATGAAGTCTAATATTTTAGTATGCAAACTTCAAGTGAGTTTATTAATAAATTGGCATGTTTGTCAAATAAAACATAAATTCATTTAATATTTATACTTAATTATATAAATGTCAAAAGATGAAAACTAACCTTTTTTCTTCCAAATGAGATTTGGGGGTGGAATACCATTTGATTCACACAATAGACTAATGAGGTGTCCTTCAATGACTGTAAGTTGAGCAACTTCATCAGAACCAGAAATATTTGGTGGTACTGAAAGATTTTTTTTAAAAAGGAAAAACACTGTTTTAAGAACAATTATAAAATTTCCCTAATGCTTTGCATGTTAAAAGAAAAGGTTCCCACTCAAATGGAATGAAGAAATAATCTAGCACTTGAAGCTGACATATCAACATCACATTAAAAGCCAATTGTAAGATATAGAATGAGTATGTAATAGCAGATTTCCCATTTTCACAGACAAATTTAATTATCAAAATATTCAGAACAACATAAAAAGATGATATAGTATAGTATGGATATTTAGACATGCTAAATTTGAAAAATGAAGACATCTATCAAGTTTAAACTTAACCCAGCCATTTGCACCTTGTGAGCTTTGATATCTCAGATGCTGGACAGAATCAAAAAGCATCAGGCATACAACATAAAGCAAAGAACAGAGGCAAGGCTTCCCAGGTGGCTCAGTGGCAAAGAATCTGCCTGCCAAGCAGGAGACATGGGTTCGATCCCTGGGTGGAGGAGATTCCCTGGAAAAGGATATGGCAACCCAGTATTCTTGTCTGGGAAATCCTATGGACAGAGGAGGCTGGTGGGCTACAGTCCATAGGGTCACAAAAGAGTTGGTCATGACTTAGCAACTAAACAATAAAAAACACAGGTGAGGAATCTGATCTAAGAAACAGATATGTTACCAATCCTGGATTGCACAGTCTGTCTCCCCACTGGCCTCCAACTTCTCCTTGGAACCTTCAAGGTGAATCGACTACCCAGACTTTTCTCTAAGAGGCTGAGTCTGCATTTGCTGGCCAAATTCTCCCCTTGGACACTCTTCTGGCTGCAGTATTATCACATGATAGATGCTTGTTCTCCTAAGCTCTTGGGAGTTGAGGGGTAGGAGAATCCTCCTCACCCACAAATGCAGCTTCCAGCCATTGTTCAACCACCTCCACGAAAGTCTCTATTCCTTTGAGGCTCATATCATCCATTTACTCCCCTTTCTCTTTCTTTTCACTCTCTGTGAACCTGTCATTCTTTTTCCTTTCACTGAACAATTTGGTACTTGTTTCCACCCCTTCTCTTCACATTGAAGACCTGCCATCATTATATATAAACTCAAATGCCATGCCTAAACATCTGACTACTCAGTTCCCTCAGCTCATTGATATCCTCATCCCTTTCTCCATCAGAAACCATACACTTCTCACCATCTAGAACATTTCTTCTGTTAATTTACAAAGGTAGGCCACTTTCTATCCTTACAGCTCCTTCACTAAAGTATTCCTAACTCTCAACTCAATGACCTAATTGAATGTCAAGTCCTTAAACCTTTCAGAAGCCACTCAATCTGCTATCTACTTTTTTATTTACTTACTTCACTATCCAGCTTTGATTTCGTGTTCAATAATTTCAACTGGTCTTCTGCCAATATTCGCAGCTACCCTACACCATTGCTTTTCCTATTCAGCAATATCATTTCTTGGGATAAATTCTATAGATTACTCTGACATAACCTATCCCACACATGAAATGTCTACAGAATAAAATGACAGCTATACAGACTGCCACCAACTATAAATCCATGACCTCCAAACCAAACTCCACTCTACTCCCATGGCTTCCATTAATACAGATATTTGAAAACCTGTATCTGTAATGCAGACACAGTCCCTGAGATCTGGACTTTTATATCTGACTACATTTAATTATCAATAGATCCTTGTTGGTTACCTATTTTAAACATAGCAGTGTGTACATGTCAATCCCAAACTCCGAATCTACCCTTTGCACCCCCACTTCCCCCTGGTAACCATAAATTCATTCTCTAAGTCTGTTTCTGTTTTGTAAATAAGTTCATTTGTATCATTTTTTAGATTCCACATACAAACAATATCACATTATACTTGTCTTTCTCTCTCTGACTTACTTTACTTAGTATGATAATG